>NW_012130097.1:2305375-2314994 GCF_000143395.1 Atta cephalotes
GAGAGAGAGAGAGAATGAGAGACGATAGAGCCTGGCGTCGACTCGATCCACGTTCATTTCCGGTTTTCTAATCGTTGTCCGTATCCGCCGTACGGTTGCTTGCACACACGGATGCACTTTTGCGCTCATACGAATGAACAGACTGAACAGACGGACGGACGGATGGATGGACGAACGAACGGACTCAAGCACGTACGGACGATTTTGCATTTCCCCGCGACGGTGCATGTAATCCGCGACCACCCATATGGCTACGAACGGGTTACGACTTAATATTTCGCGTATCCCAAAGGGATCCCTTTTGCCCCCTACATGTGCTCTCGTCGTTCTCGAGAGGGATCGCCCAGAGAAGCTCGCCTCTCGCGTTCTTCACGACAGGAGAGCTCGTTGCTGCCCTCGCTGAGGGGGGTTCCGGACAATGAAGAAATATATAATATATATATATATATATATGTTACATCGCGAATGGGGCAGAGGGGGACATGCTCGTGTCACGGCCGTATACGTAGCGACCGTTCCGTGCCGGGAAACACGCTCGCGGAAGCGCAGCACACGGCTGCTTTCGCAGACTGTACGATAATACACGGGATGGATACCTCAGCATTACAATATGAACTCGGTCCGCCTCGGTCACGTTCGCCTGACGATTGTGTGCGCGCGTCGTACAAGCCGTGTGTGCGTGCGTGCGTGTGGTCCACCTCCGATTCCTTCCCGCCGTGTACCCTCTCGCTTTTTCTTTTTTACTACTTTCCCTCTTAACCGATGTTCTCTTTCTCTTCTTTTCATTTCTTCATTTGGTTTTGCTGCACGTAAAATGATGGAAATTCATTATCTATTACGCCTGGCATCCATGAGCGACGAAATCGTGGTTGGTTGGTTGATCTTATTTTAGTCTGAGATTTCAAGAAAAATCATAAAATCGCTCCCCTGGAATGTAAAAACTTTTGTTCTGCGAGAATCCAAAAGTTGATCGCAGTGATGTCCTTTAATTTTCATCATCAGCTACCATGTCTACACTGTTAAATTTATAATGTTAAATTGTATGCAATTTCATTTTTAATCATTTTATTTTTAATCATTTCTATGGGTCGTCATTGCCTCCACTCCGATACGTTGGTAATTTAATTAAAACAATGGAGAACAATTTATATAACTCAAGTAAATGAAATTTATTAAATTTGACTCAAATTTAGTTTATTATTTACTAAGTGCATATGTTAATATGGACGTTGTTTATTTTGAAATTAACCGCAGAGATGGATTTATTTAGAATTTGACACACATGAAAGTTAAAAGTACAAAATGTTATTTGTTTATTGTAGTAATTACTCAAACACTTTTCTATTAATGCATGATTTTTTTACCCTTTTTTACTACCGTCTTTTCACATGAGGGTTCCCGCTAAAAAATATAAAAGTGAAAGCGAGATAAAATCTGTGCAAAATTGTTCTTTGCTGTTTAAAGGAGGTTTTCGAGGCGTCATAAATTGCATTATAAAATTCGCACAAAAATATAAAAATTTTTACTGTCTCAAATTTGATATGAATCCCTGGAATTGGAATCCATGCATTGAGAGAAGATTAATTGAACCACTGTAAACGCATATATTATAATGTAAATTCTCTAGAAACAACGGCATAATGCTATTTTCTCTGCGCGGCTTTGAAGCTAGTATAACAACGCAGAAATAGCCGCGCGTGAAATTATGAAGACATTAGAAAAACAATCGTTGTGAAGCGGAACAGTCCGTTATCAGTGCGGGGAAAGAAAAAAATAGACGTGACGTCCTAATGAACGGCGACGGACTCACTAATGTCTTCCCCTTCTCCGATCATGAAGGGATAGAACTATAGAACGTACGAAGTTTCTCCCGGGTTTTCCAATCCGTCACGGGTGTCTTTACACGCAGGAAGAGGAAACGAGACCTTGGCCGGCGGGACAGGCATAAATTTTTCTCTTCCCCGGTGAAGTGCGTGCCTTGAAATTTACATAAGACGCACGCCATACCGTATCATTGCGAGAGTCCGGGGCTGGCCGGGACGCATCGCTCGCTCTAATGACCGAGCGTTCAAGGATATTTACCTTTAATATTATAGAATCCCGGCCTCTTTTTTCTCTCTTTCTCTCCCTTCCCTCCCCCCCCTTTCTCTCTCTCTCTTTCTCTTTGGCAGTGCGGGCGAGCGAGCGTCCACGGTTTGTTGGCCGTTTTCAATACGCGCAATTGGAAACCGCGCAATTTTCGCGGTGATTGCCGTGCGGCGACCGAGGACACGCCTTTTTAAGCAGCCGCTGCGTAAACACGCTCGTGTGCTATCTGCACGCTTATGCTTATATGGCGGAATCGCAACGGAACGTCGCGGCACGATCGATCGACCGGCGAAGGAGGATCACGTAAATTACCGCTGAGATATGCGTGCGCTTCAAGTAAAACCGCTGCTGTTTACTAGAAATGGAGAAACACTAACAGCCTCGGGAGTCGGTGGCGATTAAACAGATGAATAAAGTGTCATCGTTCTATTATCATTAAAATTCGAGAGGCAGAAAATCTCGTTTATTAATAAACATTAAAAAGGCTGCATAATCGCGCGAATTAATTGCAAGATTTAATCATCAGGATATTTAATACGCTTAAGAAAGAATAATGATAGTTTGCGATTAAATTTTTACCGAGGTTGATCTTAAATTCACTATAGTCGAGAAAGGCATGATTTTCTAAGATGCACGCTCTATCGTTCCCTTATTCGAAAAGTAATGCAATTTAAAAAATTTAGTTTCCAAGAAAAGAGGAAAAATTACTTTTTAACTTGACAAAAGATTATTGATTAATAAAATATAATATCGACAAAATTGATATATATTGTTATTTCCCTTAATATGATCAAATGTTATTTTTGTAACTTTTTTCTTAAAAAAAAATCACCTTTTTTTAATAATGATAATTCTGATGAATTTTTTAAATCACTTTTCGTTATGACAATTTTTTATGAGATTAAGTTAGTTTTGATGATTAATTAAATAATATCGACAAAAAGAATATATTTTTACTTTCCTTAATATAATCTAATGTCATTTTTATTAGTTTTGTTCCATAATCCTTAAAAAAAAATCACCTTTCCTGAGTTATGACACTTTTTATAAATTTATGTTTGTATACTTTTGATAGATAATATTTGCTTAACTCATTCATAGTAACAATACGAAAATTATGATTTTGTAATTGTGTCACTTTTGAAGTAAAGAATATATGTATTGTGAGGGTGAATGTTTAAAAAAAACGAAATACGAAGTTTTTTATTGACTAATTCTATATATGTATGTGTATATACACAACACAACACAACTCACACACACACACACACACACACACACACGCGCGCGCGCGCGCGCGCGCACACACAAACTTCATAAGTCTTTATAAGTCAATCAGAAATAGAATTTGTATCCTTAACTTGGTAGACATATCGAGTCAAAGGTGAACGCAGTAAAATTGAACGCATAAAAAAATAGACATATTATCATATATTAAGAATGCAGTATTATAATTATTGCACAATAATAAAGCAAATGTCTTACCCAACCTTGAGAATGGTTGTCTACAATTCGAATATTCATAAGTACTATTGCGCAAACATATTGTCAATGTATAAATTCTATTCCGTCGATTCAATATAAATCATAAAATGCGCGTATAACGCATTTATGATTAATGCAGGTCGTAACCTACTATCGTGCTTAAAACATAAAACAACATTTATGCGATTATCTGTGTAAATAACGCCGAGTAATTTCCGTCATTAATTCAATATATAGTTTGTCCTGTCGCGATCGTAAGATATTTTAATAATATTCTCTCCAATCAATTTCGATTAGTTCTTTCCTCGGCGGAAGATTTTGCAAGGTCTGCTCTATTACCCTGTTAGAACATTCGACATTCAGTATTCTTCGATGTAAATATACATGGAATTTTTTTATTGTCGAATTTTAAACTTCTTCTATCTTCAACTATTAATTGTATTAAGTCTATTTTCTATGATCGAACTAATGTACACTTTTGAAAATTGAAGTAGGTACATACTTGATATTTAACGAAAGCGAGAAAGTTCTAATACAGTGCAGGAATAAAAAACAAATTTATTATGTTAAACATTATCTTGTTAATGTTTCATTATATGCGCATATAATTTTTTCTTTTTCGCATATAAATCTTGTGTAAATCTTGCGAAATATATTAAATTACTTTAAATTAGATAAAAAATTATGCACGTACTGAGAGAAAATTATTTGATATTTGTGTTTAATTGCACGGTAAAATAATTACACTGAAAGAAAAAAATATAGGATAACTTTGATATTTACGCCACAGAAGTCAGGAAAAAGCGAGGGTAATGTGCACGCATCCATTCTGTTATATATCTTTATGTTATATACTTATGTTATATACCTTTATGTTATTAGTATTATATTATAATTTCAGTTCCCTACTATATTAATAAAATTAATAAAATTATTGTCAGTTCGTGAATTAATTTACCAATGTAGTAAATAACGCAATCAAATATCATAATCCTCATAAAATGATTATTATAGAGATTGCAAAAAGCTTAATGTAATACATTATGTAAAAAGAAATAAAGAATGTAGGAATACAGCAAAATACAAGTATTTAGTTTGAAGTCTTGTATATCTCACCTGTTTGGGATACACGATATTTTTAGCGGACGGGATTTATAACCAAAACATACAAAGTGCGCAGATTGGTTTCAGACATTCAGTGCATTAAATGCAATAAATACGTTACATAAAATATGTATCTTATGTTATAATACTATATATGTAAAAGTAATTATTATCTGTTACTTCATATATATAAATTTTGTAAACACATATTATAAATTATTGTATCATTTTACGTCTTATTTATATTTGTAAATTTGCAAATTTATATTTGTAATTTTTCATAACCCGTACATTCCATTGTTTCCCTCTATAGTTGTATACCCTATCTCTATGGAATATACAGCAAAAAAGCAAGAGTTTCAAAAAGTTTTGTTTTTAATACAAAAAAGAAACATTTCAAATTTCTGATATTTTTTTCATAATAATAGACAGTGCAAAATTTTTACTGGTTTAGTTTATTTACCTTACATATATCTTATATAAATATAATAAATAATACTTAATCAATTAAGTTTTCGTTGCGGCGGTATGTACCAGAATTGCCCTACTAAATTTTAATAAATATTTATTTGGTACCATTAATTTGATTGAGCTATAATTTTTTTATTTAATAAATATTTATTGTAAGTAATCATTAAGTTATTACAATTTTACACTTTAAACAAATATTTATTAAAATTTAATACATTTTTCTCAATGTAAAAATTCCATTTTTATAACTACTGCTATAATGTTCGTAATAATGTTATTATTACTGCTATAATGTTCGTAATAATAATTACAGTTAATAATAATAATTAGTAATAATAATTATATTTATAATTCTATCAAAGAAATACATAATTAGCATTGAAAATGATTGTAAATTAAATTATATAATTAATCATTTTGTTTCAGCGTATAACATACTAATCCCTCTTACAATTAATATATGATTTTGTACTAATTTTGTACATACTTAGTTCTAATCAATTATTAATTCCAATTAATTATTAAGACATGTCACTGAAAAATGAAACTATCGCGAACTAATTGGTATTCGTTTTCTCTGTAGGCAAGTTCATAAGAGAATTTCATTGAAGTATTTTCCAGTGTGGGTGAGATGTCTCGTAGAGTTATCTTTAGCTGTCCCAACGTTCGGCCGGCCGTTCCCGATATTCTCACCGTTATTCTTTGATGTATTATTGATCACCGCCACGGTGACGGTGCTTTTTGCCCTTTGGAGCGGAGACGCCGTTGGCGTTCACGCCGTTCGCATCACATCACCTCGTCTCGCTTCGCTTCGCCTCGCCTCGCCTCGCCTCGCCTCGCCTCGCCTCATACCGAAACGCGCGGAAAATCGAAACTTGATGAAGATTTACGCGAACGAAGACAGATCGGCTGCTACGGGAATTTAATCGCCTAATGACAGCCTGCCGCCCGCTGACACCTCGTGATTGGCGGCTGTGCACTTCTTCTGCGAGTACCATCCCCTTTCTCTTTCTCTTTCTCTATCTCCCTCTCTTCCTCGTCGCTTTCCTGCCCGGCATCGCATGCTTGTAATTGCCCGGTGTTTCCGTGTCTGTTCGTGAACAGTCTGGAAAACGAATAGAAACGTCTTACTGTCGCTTCCTAGCCGACTGTTAAATACGCTAAATGCGCCGAGTGAGGTGTAACAAGGGCGTTTCGACCACAATAATGTCGTACACCTGTAGCAAGAAAATTTTTGAATAATACTAGTGTATAATAAAATACTTTTGTCATTTCTTTTGTGATGCAACCACCGTCATCTTCGATTGCGTCAGGATAATAAACATAATTTCATTAAGTATTCTGAGAACACCGTAATTACGCGAAGATCTATAAATATCTAAGATTATGCAATTTATATAAGTTTTAATACATTTACTTAGTCATTGATTGATTTTTTATCAATCTATGATTTTTTTTTTTTAGAATAATGGATTTATTTTATAATTAAAATATACAGCAACGTAAAATGTTTACTCGTTCTATTAAAATGACCAATAACAAAAATAATTATAACTATTAGAAACAGCTACTTTTTTATTGCTTTTACAATTTTTTTCAAATTCTAACAATATGTAAAACATCGACTCTGTTAAGTGAATCAATTTTTACGGTCTTGATATTTCAATAAATTTAAGATAAGCCTTTTCCTCTAAAATTTATGTGAAAATGTTTGCACTAAATCTTATCGAAATATCAAGGTTTTGATAAAGGCATCGAGATTTTGCTGAGAATTTTAAATCCAACTATTTGAAAAAATTTGTGAAATTAAAAGTCGACATTTTTAATTTATGATTTATATGTTGTTATTTTGATCGATTCGATAGAAACGATCGAATATCTCTGAGCTCCACAGAGCACAATAATAGGGACAAGCTTGAAATCTTGCGATATTACTGGATTCACATAAATTCCTTTAAATGGTGATACGTATCTTTCAGAAAATGTTTATTATATTTTAAAAATAGAAAATTATTTTTGGAATCATATAAATTTATAATTTAACTTAATAAAAAATACCTGTTCTTTATTTGTATTAGTTTTCTTTATGGCTTATTTAAATACAAAGATACACTAATAGGGACAATTACTCTGTATGTAGTACTGCAGTTTTTAGTACTTCAATCATATTATCGAATCATAGATTATGATCTCTTTTGCCGAATTTGTCATTTCTCGACCTTTGATGATCCTCCTCGATAGCTCAGAACCAGGTGATCTCCCAGCTTTGACAGAATCTCGAGGGGAGCTTTGCAATAGAACAAGGGATGTGACAAAAGGGGGGAAGAAAGGCCTGTAAACACGACGTAGTTGTGGATTAAAACACAGCACACGACTGTGTAACGCTGCTGTGATCCGCGTGTGCAACCCCTCTCGCAAATAATACCGACGAATTATGCCTATAAGTCTGCGCGAATGTGCGTGACGTGTCCGGGGGCGGACGAGGAGCTGCCGAGGGTGACCCTCCGACAATGTCGATCCATCCAATCGCGATGCGCCGCCAAATGGAAACCCAAAAGTTTTGCAACTCGTATATCGGAAGCTTGTCCACTATGTGCAACGCATGTATATATATATACACATACATATATACGATGCACATGGAAACGGCGGCGGTTACACGCGCACGCGGTCGCACGCCGCTCACCCTGCGCGAAGTGTTTTGGTAATATTTACACGACAAACAATATCCCGCGGGATAGAATCGTCGGGGTTTTATAATCCGTGATAGGAAAATTACGGTCCGCGCGGACCCGAAGCCGCGCGCAACGCCGTGCATCGACACGTCTCACCGAGTCGAACCGGTTCGTGCCAATTCGATTGACGCCGCGTGGAATGAAAATGAATCTTACGCATTAAAATCGCGTGAGAATTGCCCGAGCACGGGAAATTGTAATATCGTTTTACAAGCCTAATCGATATATAAACGATAATGTGAATTATACAATTTTTAATCTTAATTTATTGCGCAGGTACAAAATTTACATGGAAAAGGAAAAAAAAGTTGTACGCAAATAGTACCAGCAAGATGTAACATTTTAATCCTTGGAGAATTAAAGTTTTCTGATAAAGTAACTTATATTATATTGAAGATGTTTTCTAAGGATTCCGCTGAATTCGATTCTGATCTCCTAGAATTCTAATTAAAAAAAAAAATCTGATTATAGAAAATTTCAATTTTAGGAGATTTTTTGCTATCGATGAATTTGAATGAAAATCGATTTTTGAAAGAATAATAAGAGGAGGATCATAATCAACAAAGAAAGATCTAATGTCACAGAGTTATCATAATTAGACAGAGTACTTTACTTTTTTTTACTTTTTTTTAGAGATACTAAATGAGATCGCCTGTCAAAAAGGGTTAATGTAATTGATAGTTAAAAATATAAGTGTTTGTGATTCTTTAATCTGGCAATAAAAAAAAACATGATGTATACTTACGTAAAAAAATATTGAATTTCAATATATTTTAAATCTACAAGCCTCACGCAAAACTTTTTTCGAGGAAAAAATTAATCGAAAAATTTTGATTAGAGTGAGTTTTATTAAATTTTAGTAACTTTTCTTTTATTATCACTCTTACATAACATACACACACATACGTCTCAGAAATGTTTTACTGCGATGCAGTTATTTCTATAGGTGCAAAGTAGTTTCTTTTAATAGTACATTGTTACTTACAAATAAAATAACATTCTCTTCTCTAAAGAGAATATTCAGTTGTGACAATAGCTTTCATAAAGTATTCTCCTCACATTCTTTTTATAAAGGCTGTCTTTCTGCTGTAGCTAACGTTTAATAGTAATTTCTTTGATATATTTAGATCCACATTTCCTAAGGCTTCATAATTTATTTATCTATTATATTTTTATAATAAATGAATATTATATTATTATTATTATTATTATTATTATTATTAGATACTTTGTTTATATTATTATACTTTCATTTTTATAATTACAAAACTATAAATTAAAAATCAAATTAAAAGGTTATCATCTGTACATTGGAACAGATGTTTCAATATTTTTTATCGAGAAAAAGTTATTAGTCCAGAGAATTGACAAGAAAATCCGGCATAATAAAAATAATGCGACAAAAAAAACGGGGCAATATAGAAGCCGTTCGATTTACGGAACCGCAAGCATGAACCGTTGTACGATGCATCGTATGCGTGTCCTCGTAAGCGACACATCGAATCCTCGCGAGCCGAATTTCGATGGGTGAAGAGCGGACTAGTATACTAGCTTCGAGTGAGGGGTGCATACACCCGGTAACCTAGTGTCGTGACCCACCATTGGAAGCGCTGAAGCCCTCCCGTGTTTGCGATTGATTCGTCCGTCAACCCCTCGGTTTTTCATTCTCGGCCCTTGGGGCGCGCCTTTCGCTGCCTCTTTCTAACTCTTTCTCTCTCTCTCTCCCTCTCTCTCCC
>NW_012130097.1:2315550-2317409 GCF_000143395.1 Atta cephalotes
CTTCTACTCTTCTCTCTCTCTCTCCTCCTCTCTCCTCCCCCCTCCTTCTCTCTCTCTCTCTCTCTCTCTCTCTCTCTCTTCCTTTCTCGAATGCTATTACAGTGTCGGTCGTGGAAACGTAGTTATAGCACTCGATGAAGCCGTAAAAAGCCTTCGTGAACCGGCTAAGAATTTTTATGAGACACTTGCGAGCTGGTCTCATCTCGTTTGCGAGTAATAACCCTTCCCAACCTGACGAAATGAGTAAGGTCTGCTAATCGGTAATAAAACGTAGGCCTTGCTTTGAGAAACTTTTTTTTATAACTTGTGATTTCTTTAAGAAACTATCGTATAAACTTTAAAGTATCTTATGATAATGAAAAATATTTTTTTTATTCTCAAAAAGTTATCCAGTTAAATTTTAAAAATTACAATTTTATTTTATTTTTATTTAGATTGTATGACAAATTCATTAATATATTTTATTTCAATATTTTGTATAAACTTTACGATGTTAGCAGTATAGTAAAAAGATATGCAAAGAATTAAATTTGGCTCAATAATTTATTATTGTAGAGCGCAATGATTGAAGCCTATAAAGTTAATCTACTCGTATCATTTATTTATCTGATATTTATTAGAATGTTGTTCATACACACAATTTGAGACAGACAATCTGAAGCTGAAACTAAAAAGAAATGAAAACAAACCTGTTCTTCATGATATCCCATTCAATTACCTTCGGCGATCCATCCAAGATTGACGATGGCGTGGCACGATAAGAAAAAAGAAGAACAGCCGCATTTTTCAATATGAAATGCTGATCGCGAACGTTCGATCTCTCGCTTGCAGCGGAAGAGGCTGAAAGTACGTATGCTTATACATACGTACGTTTCGTATCGTTTCGTATAATGAATTGGTCCTCGATTTATGGACGATCCAGGGGATTCCCTCTAACGCGCAGATAGAGTTACTCGTTTCGCGTAGGTGAGTTTGTTTCAATCGAGAGGAAAATAATTTAAGCATCGCGAAGCCGGTAATTAATCCGCGGGTCGGCGGGGGTCGCGGGATAGGGGCGGGCAGGACGAGAGAGAGAGAGAGGGTTGCGCGGGTGAGGTGACGAGGGGACGGTGGGGGAGGGGGAGGGAAACGGCTCTCGCTGGCGCCCAGATACACTTGATTAGCGTTTCATTATTATCGCACAATGAAGACACTTGGAACGCATTGCCCTTTATGATTTCCCACATGCAGAAACAATCGATGCAATGACGTGTGCGCGCACGAGCGCCACGGCTATCAGATTAGAGACCGGGAACGGGAATAATTCGTCGGATCTTTGTCCCTAATCACAATTGATACACCGACGGGGCGGGCTGCACAATGGAGGCGTACCACCCGGTATATATGTGTGTACATTTTACCATTCGCCGCGTGTGACACATCGGGTGTACCCTACCTGCACCCCCGCGTAACCCGCGAGCGCGCGCCTGCCCGCCCGCGTGCACTCTTGTTTATCGCTCAAATAACCGCCTATAGGCGTGATCCCCACACGCCGCCCGGTATATTTAGGCTTTTCGTTTAGATGCTCACGCGCGCACTCCTGCGCGCGCGCGCACATATAATATAACCGCTCGATATGCATTATACACTCTCGCGCGAGTAGTGAGCCCGTGTATACATATACATATATAATTATACGAATACACACACACACACACACACACACACATATATATTATATATATGTGTACACGTCGCGTACAGCGTGAGTGGCGCTTTCACTCCCTTTCTCTCTCTCTCTCTCTCACTCCTTCTCTCTCTCTCTCTCTCTCTCTCTCTCTCTCTCTCTCTCTCTCTCTCTCTCTCTCTCTCTCTCTCTC
>NW_012130097.1:2318760-2322981 GCF_000143395.1 Atta cephalotes
CTCTCTCTCTCTCCTCTCCTCTCTCTCTCTCTCTCTCTCTCTCTCTCTCTCTCTCTCTCTCCTCTCTCTCTCTCTCTCTCTCTCTCTCTCTCCCTCTCATTGCGTTAACCAACCGTCGACGTCCCTCGCCATTCCGCGTATATTGATATCGATGGACGAGAGCTCGAAATCCATGGGCGCTTTATTACGACGAACGATATGTAAGCGGCACTCCAACGCGGAATCCTATTATTATACCGGACAATTATAATAATTATTTACCTTTCCCGTCGTAACAATTAATATCACGAGCTCGCGCGCGCGCGGACACGTGGGCGACCGAGCGTGCGGCCCCGCGCATGCATGCACGCACGCACGCATGCTTACCTTGGTGCGTGTGCACGCTTCGTAAATGCTAATTTTCCGATCGGCGTGTACGTACGCGTACGTAAGCGCACGTCTGTACGTGCGCACCAATATTTACCGAGCGCTAATCACGCGACCTGCAAGACCCGCGAGTGCTCGCCCATTTGTTTAGAGGTAGTTTGGACGTTGTCGACGATTTTAATTAATATTAGCAAGAATAACGGTAATTATCATAATCATCACGGTATATCCGTATCGATTATTTCGCATTCTATATTTCTTTTTAATTTGTTGCAATTGAAGAAGTCGATCGTTCGAAAGTAGAGAAAATTCCAGCGAGTATATTGTTTTCTTACTTTAAAAGACGACTAAAAAATTTAAGTTTCTCAGGAAACAAGAAAAACTATTTTTCGATAACAGAAGAGTGTTGACTATTTAAACGGTATCGGCAAAAGGAATATATTCATAACATGATCAAATGTCATTTTTATTTTATAAAAAATATTTTATTTTATTTTTAAAAAAATCACTGTTTTTTAATTGTGGTGATTATTGTATTTTTAAAATTCAATCATTCAATCATTCAAATCATTTTTCTTTATGGTGAATTTTTCATGAAATTAAATTTTATAAGCTCATTTTTTATGATTAATAGTACTGTTTATCTAACTCATTTATGTACTAATAACTAAAAAATTATGATTTTTAATCATGTCATTTTTTTAGTAATCGATATGTGCCAAAATTTAATTTATTTAATCTTTGTCTTAATTTTGACGGTTAAAGATTATTGCTGCGGTAACGTCGTTAATCGCAATTGTTACATTAAGCGTTCAATTGTCTGGGAATATTTTTTTATCCTAAAGTATGTCCATGTTGAGCTTTAAACCTATTTATGCGCCCGTCGGCTTTGAAGAGGGCTGCATCGGATCGCGGGTGTTACAATGGTTGATCATAGGCAGCCCGTTCGTTTATTTGTTTATTATTTGCCAGAATAATTCCGTCGCCGAGCGCGTAATAACATTGTCTGTTGTATTATCAAGGAATTTGCATTTCCGCACGCGGTAAAGAGTAATCAATTGAAGTATTGAGAACTGGAAGCGATCTCAATCACAATCGTTAAATCATTTGGCGGATAGACCATTTACCATTTGCAAGCTGTAACAGAAACCTCCGATTCATTGACAAATTCAGAATTTATTTTTCCTCGCGTGCAATTTTCATGGCATATTCGATGCTCACGGCAGAATAAACTGCAAGGGAGCAAGTATTAATTTCCAACCCCGTTCCCACATCTGACATCACGAATAAAAATTTACGAACCCATTCGAAAAATTGAATTGTATACGGAAAGAACGGTTTTGTTAAAAATTTAGCTGAACGCAGGTCTGAAAATAATTTCATTGGACTATCAAAATAATTATGTAGAACGTTCAAGTTGATTACTGGAATATCAAAATTTTTTATGGTATTGTTCATTATGCTTGAACATTCTACGTAATTATTTTGATGGTCCAGCCAAATTATTTTCATATCTGTATCTATTTAAATTTTGGAGATATTTTAGTCAAAATCATTCTTTTCGTGTATCATCAACGTCATATTAATTTACTTATCACATAAAAGTAAATCGACGTTACTAAATTCTCTCTTTAAATATATTGTATAACAAATTGTACATTAACTTAGTAGGGTAATTGAAAGAGGAAATTGTTCAAGCGTGTGACCGTGAAATTTGGAAGTTTTCTCGCGAATTTTGGGTTTCCGAGGAAGTCTCGATTCGAAGAAGACCGACCGTCGTCAGTAACACTCGCAGCAATAATCCACGAAGAAACGTGAGGGATGATTTACTGAAAAACCAGCGGCGCGTCTCGATGCCTCCGAGGGGTACGCGGGGATAGCGGATACAAGAAGAGATGGGACGAGAGGGGGGGGCGGCCGAAGGGGGGCAGAGGTAAGGGGAACGGGAAATAGCCGCGCGTTGAAGCCGGCGCGTAAATAATTTCTGATATAATACGGTTAAAAATTACCAAGTTTAATATTAAATAATTCATTTTAATACTGGCTGGCGGCCGCCCCCGGGGGTGGAGACCGCCGCCGTGGAGACGGCGGCAAGGGAGATGAGGGTGGGCGCGCGGGGGGTGTTGGATGGCGCGGGAGACGAAGGGGGGACAGGAACGTAGCTACTCGCGGGGGGCCGACGGGGCCCGCGCCCAGGAGGCATCTATAAATTTCTAAAGTTAATAAATACGTAATGGCCAGCCATGCTTTGTAGCCGCCCGGCACTCTGTAGATTTTACTTTACCGTAAAGGTAGCGCTGTCTCGCTCTCTGTCTCTCCCTTCAGCTACTCACTCCTTCCCCCCCCCCTCCCCTTCTCCCTACCACCCCTTCTGTCTATGTCTCCTTCGTTTCTCACCCTGAATCGGATCTTTCGATCTCGTGAAAGTTTCACGAATGAAATTTTGGTTGTGTCCGTCCTCCTCCATCTCTAAAGAATGTACGTCTTTACTTGAGTAAACGATCCACAGGAAAGTTAGTATAGTAATAATACTAATAACACAGCAACAGCATGAACATTTTGCAGTTACTATATTATACCAACATGACCGTTATCATATTAATGTTCAGAGTTTCCTATTCAGATAACATCAATCCAAGTAACATGTTCATTTATTAACATAAATGAGCTCGCTATGAAATTCAATGAAATTATGTCAAATACGGAACAAATTTACTATTTATTTTTTCTTTTATTAATTTCCAATAATCTTTTTTGCAATTGTTATACTTCTTTTATTAAAAATAAGAAATCCAGGAAACAAATAATCTATCGTATATATACTAAAAGTTAATTTTCCGGAATTTGTCTGATTCTTTATGAGCAAATGCGTAATACGTGTAGCATTAACTTAAAGTCGACAGGGTTGAAGCGAAGTTTAAAACAAAGTCGATCGCCGTGGAAGTCACTGGAGCTTGGCTCGATCGCGAGCCGCGCGCACGACAATACATGAAATCTCATCTACAGTCCCTCGGATTGTGACGTCGAGGTGGGGCCGATAAGAATCAGGCAAGCGTGAATGGTAACGGGGAAAAGGGACATTAGTCGAGCATTATCGCGTCAAGCGACGCACGGTCGAACTGCCGGAAAAAGAATGCAGATACCGTGGCGTATGCGAACGCTACCGGCGTTGCGATGTTACTGGTGAACCCCATTGTTGTTGCACGAGTAATATAAACAATTGGCCCTGTCCGTCTCCCAGTTTCCGGCCGTCACTCGGAAGCTCCGACATTTTTATGGATCGCGAGGGCCGCACTCGAGGTCTCTCCTTCCTTGAGCCTTCTGAATATTAATGCACGAATTCCAGGTCTATGTATTATTTACGTGCGTTCCCGCCCGTCGAAACCGCGCGACTACGTTCTTTCAGGATTCGCGATCCCACGCGATACCACGCGAAAGAAAAATATCTCTGAGTAATCTCGGGAGTTTTATCAATTTCAACGTGTAGAATATTACAGACTACGCGATAACACAATAAGAATTTGCATATTTATTTTGTATAATATAATAAGATAAATATCTCAATGTTGAACTATCTCAATGTTGAAAAGATTAGCTTTATTATTGATTATTAGACAGCGATATTACAAATTAAATTATAAAAGAAATATTAATAAAAGAAAATAATATTAATAAAAGAAATTAATTACACTTATGAAAACTATCTTGTCTATGACAAGGATAGACTCAGAAATGTATTTTACAAATTTTGATCAGCATTTGTGTAGAGCATTAAAAAATAATCCTTGTAAAGCGAAAGAGTGGAGAGAGAGAGAGAGAGAGAGAGAGAGAGAGAGAGAGAGAGAGAGAGAGAGA
>NW_012130097.1:2325413-2328824 GCF_000143395.1 Atta cephalotes
GAGAGAGAGAGAGAGAGCTGTATCTATCTTTGTGTGATTTTCATAATATAAAAATCACGATTTTCTTGCTCTCTAAAGTGAAACTTACTGCTATCTTCTTTACAAGGATTATTTTTAGTGTCCTAGAATAATCATGTAAAGGCGGATTAGAATCCGTGAAATACATTTCTAAGTTTTTCTTTATAAAGTGTGTGAAGTACAAAATGCAAGCGATCGATATTTAGGAATCTCCTTACGGCGATTGATATAAGAAAGTTTAAAGTTTTTTTCGATTTAAAACTTCTTAATCATATAGGTTATCAATCGTCCAAATTTTTATTTTACAAATGGTCCATTATTGTTCGAAGTTATTATCCGCATGAAATTTGTCTTATCAGTAATTGAAAAATACTATTATATATAATCTAAAAAAAATGTTAAGAAATGAAAATATGACTATACATATGAAACTTGAAATAAAGAAATTTTTTTCGCAATAATTTGCAATTAAAATTATAGGCTTTTATTCATTTTCATATAAGATGTTTTTTTTAATTTAGTATTTTCTTGCTGTTATTAACAAATATTTTAATTATTATAAATATTATTTCTCACTTATTCACTTCAGTTGAGAATTTACTTTATATTCGCATTGATTGCATGTTAAAAACGCATCGTTCAAAACTGTGCCAAAGATGCTATAAAAATCACAGAGTGTAACAATGAAAATTCGTCTAAATAAAATCGGCGTATGTATGGCGTATATTTAAGGAGTTATGAGCGATCGATTGGACCATGCTAGCTAAAAATACATACAGTTTAAACGATTTTAAGTACATCGAAGAAATGATTTATAGATGGGGCCAGGTCGGTGTTAAGGCGTTTTCGTTATGGAGAAAAGCATTCCCGACGCGTGTCGTAGCAAATGTTGAATCGATATCGCGACAGTATTAAATTAATAAATGAAGATCTCGACGTTAGAAATGACACCTAATCAACGTCGTCGCGAAGGCACATTAAATATCTTATTCGGTATTAAAGCGAGGCCTATTATTATGGCGCCATTTGGTATCTTCATTTCGGTCTCGCTATTAATCGTGCGTTGTGTTAACACGGCCGCGGTTTTACCTGTGACGTAAACGAAGCCGCATCTCTTTTTATTGCGGGAAAAAAATGCGCCGGCTGATTACTGTAACCGCTAGAGTTATAGAAATATTACGATCGCGAGGAGCGATTAACGTGTTACAACGCTGCATCGTGAATCTTAATACCGTAAATTATTGCTGCAAAAACTTTATTAGATTCTTAAATTTTTATTACCAATTAAATGTAATGAAATTAAATTGGATATATATATCTTATTCTTTCCTTGTTAATTTCTTAAACTGGAATGTAACATGATTTTAATTCGAATTTTACTTGCAAGGATATATCTCGCAGTTAAAAATTTGTGAAAGAGCCAGTTAAGGGCCAATAAAACTTTTATCAAGGAATAGCTCTTGACTCTCTTTGTGGAAAAAAAATCCGTAATCTAATTCTAGAATTCTGTTATCTCTATTGAATGATACGAATGATATTAGGGTCGATACGTAAATTTCACGTATAAAGAAATAAGCCATTTTTAATTAATATAACAAGTTTTTCATGCATTTTACATTTTTAGCGACAAAATATTTATAAATTTTTATAAACACACAAGTACTCTTATTATTAACTTAATAGGAAAGAAAGAATAAACTATCATATTCTAAATTTTATAATTACCTTAATGTAATGTTAATGTTTTTATTTTTATGTCACATAACAAATAATCATAAAATAGTATTTTATGATCATCATGATATTCATACAAGTCTATGATAAAAATTGCTTAAAAATTGAAATCCATAGGGATAAAGAAGATGTGATGCGGAGGAGCAAGTCGCTCTGTTCATTGCTAAAACGGCATCTCGCTGTAAATTAACTTTGTGAACTCATCGCGGAAGTGGCCTGCGAGGTTCTCGAATCCTATGTAGGTCTACCTATTGTTAGGAGTTTCTTTTTTTTCTTCGTGGGACGGGGGATAATCGCGATTGGTCGAATGGGCGAATACACGCACCAACGCGTAGGTATATTCTTCTCGCGTATCCTATGTGCGTTCACGCTCGGTCGTTAATACACCAACAGCAACAACCATAAAGCCTATCCATCTAACGCGGGCTGGATTTTTTCCTCGGCGTGAAAGGAGCGTTATTAATTTCTTGGTGCGCGCAGCGCATGTTAATGGAAACGCATGTTTCTCGGTAATTAATTCCCGCTCCTCCTCGGGCGGCCGACGGAACCTATTCGAGGACACGTTCCTCGCCGAGCATCGCATGGGGAACATCTCTCCCGGATCATCGTAGATCAAAACTCTCTGGCATCGATCCACGGCCGTGCGCGCGTCGCTGAAGGCTCTTCAGCCTCTGTTAGCCTAAAATACAGAACGCTCTCTGGTATACGCTCCACCGGACACGCCGTGTAATCCATCGCGTGGATACTCGGGCTCGTCTACCGGATGCGCCCGGCGATTTCGCGTCCGATTCTCTAGTTGCACGAGAAGCGTTGAGAATGATAATCTAAGCCACACTTGTAACAACATGTCACAATACAGAGTTAACGTGAGTTAGTATACTCGGCTATATTATGTTAAGAGATTACCTCGACGTAATGGTAACGCAACGGCACATTGATGCCATTAGTTGGTTAATTTGCTCAATTAAAGTAAAGTAACGTAACTTAAATTAACATAAAGTTTGTTGATTCGCTATATGCTGTTAGAATTAGTTTCAACTATTTACTCGAATTATGTCGTTCAGTGTTTCAAATGCAATCTTCACCCTGCGATAAGAACTTTGAATATATAATCTGTTTATAAAATTCAAAAGACTTCTTTTAAATTAAATGTTTGATATACTTAATTTAGAGAAAAATTTACTCTCTGCTTCTTAAATAACAATCAAATTTTTTTTTATTCAGAGTGAAATTAATTAATTACAAGTCTAACGGAGCTTTACATATAGGTAAAATCCCGTACGATCTGAAGAATGATAGTTGACCGCGGACGTACTTTTATTCACACAAAAGTATATTTGAACTTTTAAATTAATTTCATGCGGAACCGGAACTCACTCGGAGAGCTCGCGGGAGGCGAATTTTTTTCCGGCGCGGATTTTTTTCCAGATGACGCGCGCGCGGTATTTCGCGATTAATTACCTGCCGATCTATCGAGACAAGTCCGAAGCAAGCTTCGCCCTGCGATCCTGGGGCTGCGTCTCTTTTCTCATCGTGTATCTCCGTCTCCCTGCCATTCTCTCACGCGCCCTCCGTCTCACTCATCCTCCGCCACTCTCACGTTATCTCTCCCTCTTTCCTCCCCCCCCCCCTCCCTCTTCTTTCGTCTCTCTCTCTCTC
>NW_012130097.1:2328844-2330333 GCF_000143395.1 Atta cephalotes
CACACACACACACACACACACACACACACACACACACACACACACACACACACACACACACACACACACACACACACACACACACACATAACGCGCGTACACTCTTCTCCGCACACATGCTCGTTGGACACCTATCTTGATCCTTGATTCGCTCGCGCACACGCAGTCACGTAGCGCAGCTCGGGGATCCAATGGATGAACAGTTAGAATGCAGTAATATGCGAGGAAATGTATTCCACTTATTCCGCACCGTGTGTAAGTCTCGCTATCGCTAGCAAGAAAGACGACGAATGGCCGACATGGGGGGCATGCCGTGGAAAACTCGGTCTCCAATAATGCGGGGTGTTTCGTAAGACACGCGTGGCGCGGCCGACGAATTTCACGGCGCAGACTTCTGGGGCGCAAAATTTAAAGTGAGGGAAAATTTTAATTATGGAATCATTTAACATCGAGAATTATTCGTGGTTTTCATGAATGAAGCTTCGGCGATGCAAATAGACGAGGAAAATCTTATTCATTAATTAATTTTAAATGGACATTATTTTAATGAGATCCTAAGTTGAAAGTTGACGTACCCATAAATGCATTTCATTTGAAATTTTAGAAGTGGAATGACTTAAAGTTTAACTCTCCGATACTCTTTTAAGATTGTCGCGTCTATAATCTAGTCTGACCGCGGGCTTTCTCATGCATATACCATCGGCAAAGAAACCGGCAACTTTATTTAAGAAAAAACTCGCGTATTTAATATTGATAGCCCGTTGTCAAGGGATTAATTTTCACAATACGGATAGTTGAATTTTTCATCTTATACTATATCTACCAATCGATTTATACCGCCGCCGTATACGAATAATACGAAGATTCGATTAACATGCTAAATTATATTACTTGCCGCATTTGGGTAAGATGAAAATGGAATCAGCACATGAGAGAGGGTTAAGAGCTTCGCGAGGGGTTGAAAAATAGAGGAAATATAATTACGAGCGATGCGATTCGGCTCGTGCGAGAGGTAGGGAAATAGCTATTGCCGAGCAGCAGCAGATACGCGATTATTAAACGATCGGAATGTAACGAAACGCGTCGGCCGCGAGGTCTTCGAGTGCGGATCAACGATTCGCCATGCATCATCCCTCCTTTGCCCTTACCTCGCACGCTTTTTTCGCGTATCGGTTTTAATTACATAAAAATACAACCTCTCTCTCACTCTCTCTCTTTCTTTCTCCGACGAGCGAACCCGTCCGAGTGTGAGGCAACGGGGTCGTCCGAGTAAGAACACGACACGCGTAGTCGCGCGCGGCCTCGCGTTCTCGCCGACGGGAAGGAAATAAAGGAGGAAATAAAAAATCACATACACAGAGGGGAGAGAAGGTACCGTGTGGTGCGGGTGGTTGAGGGAACCTGAAGAGAGACGGAAGGCATCGGCGAGGAGAATGGATGGGAGAAAGTCAGAAGGGCGCGGAGAATGGCTGGTCTCTCTCTCTCTCTC
>NW_012130097.1:2331550-2367622 GCF_000143395.1 Atta cephalotes
TAGGAGTGGGAGGAAAGTACAGAAAGGGGACGGCGGAGGAATAGGCTGGTCGTCTCTCTCTCTCTCTCTCTCTCTCTCTCTCTCCCTCTCTTCCTTTCTCTTCATCTCACTCTCTCGAGGGGTGGAACGTTACTCGTTTCGAGGAGGCGGTAGGTTGGACGAGGCGGTAGTGGTCGCGGAGGAGGAGAACGTGGAAGAGGTGGAGGAGGACGGGGTTCGTCCTATCAATCACGGTATTATTATCGAGTCCGTGATTAGCAAGGCATGCTAACGATATCTCTGGCCGGAGGCAGAGGGCAACGCTAGGCCGTTGTGCTCTTGTGTACGCACGCGTATGCACGTATGCATCGTTCGGTACGAAGCCGTACCGTCATCGTATGAGTACGTAAGTGTGTATGCGCGTTCGCGAGTCTGGATTTGCGTATGTATACGTGTATGAAATTGTCTATATGCATTCACGTATGGCTGTATGTGTATGTGTGTGCACGCGCGAGCGCAGATCGGCGTTGCCCGCAATGCAACTGGAGTGGCCGCGATGCGATTCCGGAGTAGTACGCGGAGTGTACCGTGTGTACTGTGCCGTGATGGTAGCGGTATGGTAGGTAGCTCTGGATGGTGGTGGTGATTTCAACGACGACGATGTAGAGGAGGTTGACGCGCGCGCGCGCAGAGGGAACGAGAGAGGAGATGAACGGAGCAGGGGCGAAGGGAACACAGGTCGCGCCGTGTAGCACGGGGGAGAAGGCAAATGGAGAGAACCAGCAGGAGGAGATGGAGTAGGTGGAGGTGGAGGAGGTAGCCGGTGTTGCTAGCTGCTTGCCTGCCTACTGCTGCTGTTGCTGCTGCTGCTGCTGCTGCTGCTGCTGCTGCCAGCAGCAGCCACCGCTGGCTGTTTCGCCATCCGAGAAACGAGATGGTTGTAGGCACGTAGATACGTACTGGGTAGGTAGGTAGGTATGTAGGTACCTCAGCCCCCCTCCTCCTCCCCCCCCTTAGTTGTTCTCTCTACGCGCATTGATTCGAGGGACCGACCCTTATCGTTGTTGTATCTGCAGCGAGGTCCGATCCGGCCAACAACTTCGGCTGTCGATTCACGAAATCGCGGCCGGGCTGATTTAATGCGCGAGAAATGACCCCCGGCCAAGTGTCGGAGAATTGGAATCCGGTCTGCAGGACATATCCTCGAGTGTTATGCACCGCGCTTTCAGAGTTCCAGTCTTCTTTGTCCCCTTCTTCATATCTTATAATCTCGGTTTCTCCTTCTCAACATCTGAAACAATGTCGCGATGTTGGTTAGCGTTAACCAATGCAATTCAATCTATCTACATACAAAATTATTTTCATTAACGTAAATTATTGTTGTTTGAATTAAGAACAAATCCCAATTTAAAAGCTTACTGTAACAATGGGCTAACCTGCATTTTGTAAAAATAGATAAGTTGATCCACTATTTCCCATTACTTTAACTTTAGAATTAATTTTCTCTATTTTTACAAAATGTAGGTTAGCCCATTATTTCAGCCGGTGTTATCCTTTAATTTATTTTATTCAAAGATTGTAATTTAAAAAGAGAAGCAAGGAATTTTTTTTAATCCGATATCAGTTGGCAGAACGACGCTTGATTGAGTTATCAATTTCGGTCCTTAAGTAATTTTTAAAAAGATAGCGAATCACAAATCTATTTCAGTTAATCCCAACTGTACATATAATTATTAGTAATAATTAAGTAATAATTTTTGGGGATAGGAAGTTTTCGGAAGAATCCGCGGCAAAATGGAGGATCGGATCAGTGCTGGGCGATGTAATACTCGTTCGTTCCAGGGGGACGAGTAGTCCCTCGGTCCTATCTCTGGCGTGCGGCCGATATTCGGGTTATACGGATCGCTCGCAATGCGATTCGCGGCTAAACGCGTTACGGGGAACGTAATTTAGTCCCGGTCGCATACCCCGTATCGCGCGCGCTCTCGTACCCGGTCCGCACTCGCGTGTGTCTCTCATGTTGGTGTGTCGCACGTATATACGCGCGCGTGTATATGTGCACGCGTGCCCCGCGTGCCACCCCGTCCCGCGGATACTCGCGTCAGCTCGCGTCCGCCGCGCGTGTTTCCACGTACGTTCCTCTTCCTCTCCCACTCTCATCCTACCCGAATCCCTTCTGGCCCCCGCAACCCCCTCCCCCTCCCTCCCCCTCCCCCCCGGTTCTCTTCCATCCTCTTTCCACGCTTAATAGATGCCACTCCCTCTTTCTCTATCTCGTTGCGCGTACGTGTGCGATTGTATATGTGTGTCTCTGCCTCTATCTCCTTCCATTCGTATGCGCTCGTAACGCACGGTCACCGACGAATTCGCGCGGGGTTTGCGCGAGGGACGGTGGCGGTTGGACGAAGGGGTGGATTGCACGGGCGGCGAGTAATGATATTTCGCGCCCATTATGAAATATTCGAAATGATTTGCCGGGATTGTGCATTTTGATTTGACGTTCATCCGCGTAACCTAGAGCTGCTCGTGCGCGCGCGATCGCGTATACGTGCGTGCCTGATACGCGACACAGGCGGGGGGGGGGGGGAGTGCGTACAAGGGGGTGCGTCGATCTCGACGTGTCCAATCGGCTGACGCGATCGTTCGTGAACGTCGACACTTTTGACGAGAAGAATTATTTGATCCCTTCGTTGCGATTTTTAGGTATCATAAATACATTAGATATCATAAATACATTTTGTGTATCCTTTATGAATATCGTTACAAATTAAGAGACATTGATGTATATTTTTTCTAATCTATTTTTCAAATCTATTTTTAAGAAGTATATTTCGAAAATATTTATATTTCGAATAAATTATGAAGAAAATAATAGCAAAATTTTAGATATTCGAGATGTGCTATAATTGTAAGTTCTTATTATCTCAGTTATTATCTTAGAAATAATTAGTGATTGGTACAATTTTTTGGTTTACATTTTTAATAGAATGAAAATTTAATTATATGTATATTTACTAAATTATTTTGCGTATGTTGATATAACGACTGTAATTATTATTCTATCGTTTACTAGGAAAAAAATATCAATGTAAACTTACGTTTAATATTTTGGCATACATTTTTTAAAAAGCATATTAAATTCTGTAAATTTTAAATAAAAATCTTGCTATCAGTGGATGATCCTTAAATACTATTCTGTCATTTAAAAATCCCGAAAGCTTGCACTAACAATAAGCATTACCTATATATATTTTCACATATGTATTTCGATCTTACATTTATTAAGTCCCGAATAAGCAAAGTTATTGATATTTCTAGCTCTACGTTCCTAATTACATTAGTTGTATTAGTTATAGTAATATTAGTTATATTAGCGACAAACAGACGCATTCATTTCAAACCGCTCTCTGGCATTACCCCGCGTATTAATGATATATTTAATAGCTAATGATAGCGCGATGTATATTTAATAATGTAATAAACACCACGTACAATCGCGATATGATTATATTGTAACGCCCAAGTCGTAACCATAATTTAAACCGTAATTCCGACCGGAAGCAGTACTCGCTCGTTGCCGCTCTCGGAAGCGTTGAACCCGCTAGTCGCGTCCTCGCTCTCGATTGAGCCGTTAAAGAATGATTGCTTTCCTTATGAAAAACAACTCTGTTTGATATTTTTTTGTATCGTAGGAACATTGCTAACTTTCTAGCGGCGGTATCGTCTTTTCATTAAAAAAAATTAATTTTTTATACTGATTTTACTCAAAAATATCTTGTGAAGAATTTTGACACATATTGACATATAATTTTTTGGAAAAAAAGAAAGAGCGTGCACTATATTGTAATGCTCAATGCTATATACGTTTTCATCTTCAGTCCTTAAATGTAACTTGTAATTTGCACAGATCCCGAATTCATGTCGAATGTAATTTTAAGTGAACGTTGCAAATGTATAACACTCGCTGCTAGAAAGTTAACTCTTCATTATTTGCATTTAACCTTACCTTATAAATGCTGTAATACAAGAACGTTATTTACATATATTTAGAGCAAATTATTTTAAAATTAAAAAAAATTTACATTTATCTTTATCTAAAAAATTATAGAATATTATCAATCTTTATTTACATGTAAATTATTAAAAAGAACAATGAAAATTAAGATATAATGTTAGAGTGTCAAAAACAGTCCACACACATACGAATAATTATGTAAAAAGAAAATTACATGACTAATGTAGAATTAAATAAAATTATCAAAAACACTGTTAAACCTATAGTGTCAAATTTAACTTAATGTGAGTCGCCATTGCTTCTATTAAATATATCGTTATTTTATATTAAAACAATGATTATATTTGACATTATACAACACTATATATAGTGTCAAATTGACACAATGTAGTATCAAATTTAACTATCGTTTTGATAAAAAAATAATATATTTAGTAGGAGCAGTGGCGACTCACGTTAGGTTAAATTTGACACTATAGATTTAATAAACTGTTAAATTAAATTATTCGACTTATATTTGTCAGCATATATCAAAATTACGTCATGCAAGATATAAATTCAATTTTTATTACGTTCTATTTTTATTTTTATTTTCTAGTTCATAATCTTCCTATGCTATTTCCGTTATAGATGATGCAGCGAGTATCGAACCAATATCTAGATTCTTATATTTAGATACTTAACACATGGTGACGGTAGAAGAAATATTGTACATAAGCATTGACGTATGACCGTGAAATCGTGCTTTCCAAATGAGTCTCTTATTACGAATTTCTCCGATGTCTTTATTTGCCGCGGAGTACACGCCAATGGCTCAGCAAATTCATGCTATTTGTCGGAGAAATTCTCTCCGTTCCATTTTCTGCGGTTTAACATGTAAACCACTGCACTTTGTTTACTTTCCAAGAGCGAACACGTCAGTCCCGTCTTTCTGTCCCATCAGTATAAGAATAAGGAAGGATAAGAATGAGAAGGAGGAAGGACATTTCGTTATTCAATCGTTTGATTATATAATATTAACTAGCTACGCTATAATACTTATAATCAGATAACCATAATCGTGTCTTCGTCTCCGATTTTAGCTACAATAAATTGATTATATTCAAATCTGTCTTGCATTCTCTATATTCTTTCTTCCCTGACGTCACTCAGGATAAGTGAAAGAATAAGGAAGAATTAGCTATGTTACTCAGGCCGTCCAAAATGTAAAATAAGAAAATTATAATTAGTGGAAATCTATGAAATATGTAATTAGATAATTATAACAACGGATGTTTGAAACTTCTTAGCTCGAAAATCGATCGTATTAGTCAAGGAGGTTAAAATTGAAATAAACGCTTAACTCTCGATTCACTGACATTAGCGAGAGGATTAAAATAATCCTCGCCTGATTCACATGACATGTTGTTAACGTTGGCGGATAGAGAGGAATAAGATAGCGAATGGCCAACTAATTTTCGGTTTGTCAGAATTTACAAGCCAAGGGCGGCGGGATGAGGGAAGCATAAAGCGGCACGGCGGGCGTTATAGAGAGGGGTGGAGGAGAACGGAGCAGGGGGGAGGGGGGTGGTTGGTTTAAATTCTCTTCCGTCACCGCAAACATGCATATAACGCAGCCGGACGGTGCGTGTAAACGTGTAAACGTCGGACGGTGCCAACCGCTAAATACAAAAATCCCCAACCACCTGTGAAGCCGGCCAACGCCGTCGATGTGCGTGGAGCCGCGTGTACGCGCGTTCGTACGTGTGCACACGTTTTCGAGTTAATTACAGCATAATTGCGGTCGACATTTTGTTGTTCGTCGCAGTCGTCAACCGTCAACCCGCCGAAAGCGGATCGCTTTCGACCCTTTTCGCGCTGCGAATTCTTGCGATGTCGCGCGAGCTTTTCCTCGCTGGCTTCCGATTCGCGTCGCTGTCGCGGTCGCGACCGTTATTTTTGCGGCTCGAATCTATGATTCTGCCTCGGTTGATTTGTACAACTTACAGCTGCATACTCGGTTGGAAAATTTGTGTTAAATTTTACCTATGTCATGCTCTAAACGGTCCATTCTTGTGTTAATTTAAATAAATATGTTAGAAAGTAACATAAATATTATGTAAAAATTTAAGGAAATTTCTTCATTAAAATTAATATTTATAACAAATTGACATTTTATTTATTTATTTTAGAATGTACGTTTTAAAAAACATTATTTTTATATTATTTCTTCACTTGCTCATAAATGTGTCATTTTTACACTAAGAAGTGTTGAGTGTCAATTTAACACAAAATATTCAAATAACACAATCACATTATGTTAGGTTAGCACTCAAAGATATTAAAAAGTTTGCATAAAATTTTAATAAGAACTTGAATGGATCTTTCCTAACTTCTATAAACAAAAATGTTTTTTACTGTGCAGCTACTGAGTTTATTACTAAAATATTACGAAGATCATTTTAAAAGATGCAAGGAAATATCCTCTTTTTCCTTTAATTGATTCACGTAAAAAATCTGTTGTTGAAATTATTGTGTATACATAGCGTTCCTTTTAATACTTTCTTAGAACTTTGACATAACTGAAAAGAAATGAAAAGGAGAAAACTACTTTTGAATTTGACAGAAAATGTTTGATTAATCAAATAATATAGGCAAAAAGAATATATTTTTATAATATGACCAAATATCATTTTTGTCATTTTCGTTTCATAAGCTTTAAAAAATCTTTTCAATTGATAATTTTAATGATTTTTTTTTTAAATCGCTCTTTTTGTGTTGTTTTTCGATTTCTTACGAAATTAAGATTGTTTATTTTTGATGATTAATAAGGTAATGTTTATTTAATTTATTCATAATAATGACTCGAAAATTCAATTTTTTTTAGTTGTTTTATTTTTAAAATAAGAGAAAGCGATATAATTTTTATATAATTTAATGTAACGATCAGAAAAACTTCCGTATTCTAGTATATTCATCTGTAAAGTTTCTTAATCGATTGTGAAATATGCATTTA
Source organism: Atta cephalotes (assembly GCF_000143395.1). Taxonomy (NCBI): domain Eukaryota; kingdom Metazoa; phylum Arthropoda; class Insecta; order Hymenoptera; family Formicidae; genus Atta; species Atta cephalotes. The sequence goes on from NW_012130097.1 coordinate 2,338,540, forward strand.
TATGAAATATGCATTCATTACATAACTCATTCTCTCTTTTCTGAAGTCGCGCATTGTGCTTAATGAATTCGAAGGGCACGTTTCGAGGGAGGCATTCGTCGGCCTCGGAAAATAATAGTTCTTGTTCGATGAAGCACTCGATGGCACTCATATCGAGCAAGGCGCAACTTCGAATTGAGACAAAAACATACGAAACGCAATCGCAGAAAGGAGCAACGCGCATCGTTGGCGAGCAAAGGGCGGCGTGAGGGAGGATGGAAAAGACAGAGGGGCGGAAGCGCGGAAATGTGGACGGGGCACAAAAGCGCGAGATATTCAACCCTATCGGAGCGTATATATAGTCTGGTGGGGCGGCCCCCTCCCAACCCCCATAAATTGATGCCAATGTACCTACGCGGCCCCGGCGCGTTATACGTCTGAATATTACGCACACTCGGCCCCCCCCCCTTCCCTCTTCTCCTTCTCCTCCTCCTCCTCTACTTCCTCCTCTTCCTCCTCCTCCTCCTCTTCCCTCAGTCGGCAGGGGGGTAACAGCAGGAAGGGAGGCAATGCGAGGGGTAGCGGCAGGAGGGTAGGCAGAGAGGCGGCCGCGTACCTACACGAGCCGCACCACCACGCCTCGGTTATGCCGTATAGAACACAATTAAGTAAATGAGCACGGGTTGCGCCCGCTATAGATACCCTCTATTATGTGTATTGATCTCTAGCGCGGACTCCAGTTACACGTAATACGTGTTTTGTCGTTTGTGCGTTCGTACGTGGCGGCCGAGCGTATGCATGCGAGCGCGTGCAAGTGCACGGAATAGATATGGCGACTAGGGGGAGAGCCGAAGAGAGGGTACAGAAGAGAGAGAAATAGGGAGAGCGAGAGAGAGGATGAAAATATGAGAGATAGAGGGGGAGAGAGAGAGAGAGAGAGAGAGAGAGAGAGAGAGAGAGAGAGAGAGAGAGAGAGAGAGAGAGAGAGAGAGAGAGAGAGAGAGAGAGAGAGAAATAGGAACAGGTGCCTGGATGCGAAAGCTGCGTCCCGATGATATTCCTGAGTCGAAGCCTCGTTAATGAAAAGTACCTCTACGAGGTAAGACGAGCTTGACGAGCCGCGAAATGAAGGAGCTTTTGTCGGTTTAATAATTGTTATCATTTAGCCAGAAAAAGCTGAACGAGGAAGCTGAGAGAATTTTTTAAAGCGCATTGATTCATTCCGAATTGATTCGATGAGAATTGAGCATCATAAGACGGACGTTTAGAATTCGTATTATTTTACGATGCAAATCTTGAATGAAGAGTGAATCGATTGTATTCGAAAAAATATTTATGTTGTATGTATGTGAAACGGAGATATTATCAAAGATGAATATTTCTACAAAAGTATGAGAAAATGGAAAAATAGATGTTTTAATTGAAATATATGGGTCCTAGAGTGACTGGGAATAATTTGAAAAATAATATTTTTTGAAAAAAGTTTGAATATGTACATATTTACATCTAACAAGATTTAAACAAAAATTTGATTGATTAATAATATTTTATTTCTATTTTTCATACAGTCTTATATCGTAGATTAAAAATAAATTTGAAAAATTCTTCAAGAAAATAAAATTAATAACGGAAATCTTTAGTAGATCCCAGGGACTTACATATGTTCCCTTAATATTATAAAAAATATATGTTTCTGTGTTATGAATTTAACGAGTAAAGAATCATCACATATGATCAAGGCTGAATCTGACGCCTATAAATATTTCTACATAAATTTTTTAAATACATCTTCCAATTGTAATCTTTCAAACTGCGCACTGACTATTGTTGGACTTCAAATGCAATTATAAACTGAAGTTGAAATAGTAACATCACAAATCAAATTAATTTAATAATGATAGTTAGTAAGCGCTAAAACGCTGCAAAGAATATATTTTATTTGGTTCTACAAATAACTGGGCTTTTTTTTTAATAATTTCTTCAATTGACTGCTGATATTTTATACCGATATTATATATTTGATGGAAGATAAAATTTAACTCTCGAAGTGAATAAAGTTATGAAGTTTTTCAAATCGCATTATATCTCACAGTTACCAACAACATTCATTCAAGTTAATTGACTAATTAGAGACATTCTTTTCTGTAATAGTACAATATGATTTTTATGTATTACGTATCATTTTGTACGTGTGTATGCGATACAAATGAAGCTTCCTTTATCGTCTTTCAGGCTATAGCGATACTCCTTGTCATTCGATGCTCTTGAGAAGACGTCCCTTTCGCGTGCGTTAACCCCTAGATCGCCGCACTGGCCGCGAGCGCATCTGAAAACGTACACGCATCTCTGACGAGCACATTGGACAAACACAACTCATAATGTGTATAAAAATTTGAAGAGACATTACTAAAAAAAAGAAGAAGAAATGTGGGTGTGTTTCACGACCTGCTACAATTAAAAACTCCCGCACTCTTTTTCCTGGCCTGAACTCGGCGAATTCCTAGAATTCACCGTGAATCGGCAGCAGTTTCGCGCTATATGTTTCCCGGTTTTAACAACGGGGTATTATTTCCCGCGCCCGTGCGCGTTGCAATCTTCGCTCCAAGTTCCTCATGATATTTAATCAGGCGGACGCCGCAGCGCGCGATCTCTGCCTTCTGCCGTTCCCTTTCTCCGTCTCCACTCTTGTTTCCTTTTCTTCTCTTCTTTTTTTTTTCTTGCCTTTTCGAGGGAAGAGCTTCTTCCTGAGCGGTCGCTCCGCAAAAATTTTCCCCCGAGCGCGAATAATAAATTCCGTTTTACGAGGCGCTCTTAATTCAAGTGGAAATCGTTGTAGTTACGTGTTATCGCTGTCTTTGTCCTCCTCCTCCTCCTCCTCTTCTATCACGTCCTCCCGCGACCGCGACTTATTCTCTCGTTCTTTCTTCAACTATAGCAAGTAGGTTGCTACGACTTATGTGTATTTACTGCGGCCCGCCAGCAGGAAACGGAAAGATAGTTATCTGATGGCGAGAGAGACGGGGAGAGATAGAGAGAAAGAAAGAATGAGAGGGTGGGAAGGCGAACGAGGAGTGGAGAGAGAATGCGTAGAGAGGTGGCCAGGTAGACGCCATAGTTATTTATTTTCCCGCAGCTGATTATAATATTACGCAAGCCGGCGGTATACGTTCGCGTAATGCGGATGCAAATGCGACAGAGACGAGTTATACCGAGTAGACTCGGCGAAATCTTCGGCCTGGAGTCGTATTTTATTCATACGCTGCGCTTGCGCGCGCGTGCGAGTTGGTTCTGTCTATGTTCTGGATATTCGTGTATACGCACATGCGTGTGCATATACCGGCGTGCATTATTGAGTGCATGTAGCGTGTCATTATAAAAGAAAAAAATAACGCCGATTTTACGAAGACACCGTAACACGTCCGGTACTTGCGAATTTTGTATTTTTTTTTTTTTTTTTTTGTTAAAGATTTCAACAAATAACAACATTATGCATCTGCTTTGTGACGAGTGTAGTAGGAAGCTATTATTAATGTTGCTACATTTAAAGAGATACAATATAGTTAGACTACAATAGTGATTTTGTCAAAATCATATGACAGAAAAGTATGTACACTTTCTATATATGTATTCTAATTTATGTTATCTTACTCTGTATCTTGATTTAGATTATAAAGTGAGACAATGTAAATTAGAGATAGTATATATCTCTTTTAGACCTTATATATATATTTACATAATGTAGTCAGAATTGGGAAAATTTTATAAAAGTAGATAACTATTACAGTTACAGTTTTTTCTCTCAGAAAGTAATTAATTATCGTTACAAGTTGCTAATTTTGAAAAGTAATACATTATAATTATAATTATTATAGATATTATCAAATTAGAGAACAAATTTATAAAAATTAAGCAACTATTATAGCACCTCTTTCTTGCCTAATTATTGCTTTTATGCATTGTGTATATTTGAAAAGATATATTGTATGTAATATCTAATCTTTTTATTAATTCGTATTGCAAATAATTTTCGTATTGTAAATTTTGTATTATACATTGATCGTGGAGCATTGTGTTTTAATGCGACCTAGGCACGCCAAGTTTTTTCTTCAGTGTAATCCAGTTGATTACTTCAGTCACTTAGTCCATCTTATGTGTCTTAGAGTTAATAGGTTTTTTACAATAAGCTTTTTTGAAATTTTTTAACAATGACTTGATTGATAATTGTATATACATATATGTTCCTTTAACTCTTGCGTGGAGCATAGAGCCTCTAATGAGTTTTCAGTAACAATGGATTTTTTCCGGAATTAGATTGTTAGCCTAATGTTCAACCCCCAGTCTGGGAGATCCACTATTATTATTATATAGTGGATATTTATCCACTGATAAGATCAACAGTTTAACGCTCGATCCGAAAAATGCTGGTGATTAAAGATTTAATCATCAGTTGGAGCAATTTTTGGTTCCTTAAATGCGAAAAATCACGTGAATGCAGGTGAGCACTCGGATCTACAATCGCACTGAGCGCCAAGCCATTCGGCGCCTCTGGTTAATAATTAGATTCATCAGTGAATAAATGAAATAATTTTTGTATAATATATCAATTATTTAAAAAAAATTAACATTTTTTTATTTTAAGAAGAATGTAATATTGTATACTATTTTACTAGGCGTATATATTTTTTTAAGAGATGACACGCACATATATATAGGACAATAGTACCTATACTATCTTTTTCTTTCATAAGATTTTAACAAAATCGCTCATTGCCAGATTTTGTTATAGAGTTTCTTATCGCATTGACAGAAAAGTGGCACAAATAAAAAATCGGAATCGCAATGTTGAAATTTTGAGAATTCATACAACGTAATTTTAAAGAATATATATAATTGAAAGGAAAGTTTAAAATTATGTATACTTATTATTCTAATTAAAACGTTGTTCCAACTCAAAATAAAAATATTCGACTAAAAAGACTTACTAATTTTGGGATGTGTCACATTTTCATCAAGGCAACATGTTCCAGTCTAGCGAGACACTTGTACGAAACGATCTTTAATCTAACGAATAAACACATTATTCTTACTTGCATTACTTACGATCGACGCGACAGTGCAATCGTCGCGCACTGCTTATTCCCTGGTGTATATGCGTCGAGTATAGAGACATACGCATACACGCGCATATCAATGCATGCACACGATCGTGCGCAAGATGCCTTTATATAATGTGTGCGGCAAAGACACACGAACAGAGAGAGAGCCTCTCCGCTCGCGCTGTATTTCGCGCATAACGACATATTATTTATATAAGCGACGTTGTCTCGACAAATCGTTCTACTCTCGTAAATTACCCGGTATATAGACGAGCGCAAGTAATAGCTATCCAGCGCAGGAATGGGACTCGCGGCAAAATTTCGCGTGGTATTTTCAGTAAATTCATATGGGTTTCGACACAACTTAGTATCCGCTGAATTGTAGAGACTCGAGAAACAGCAGAAATATTCTCATGCGAATAAATGTCAAGAATTACAAGACATTACAAATTTTTCGTACTTGGGAAATCGTGGAAAATAAAATCGGTGTCATCGATTTAAAATTCTCACGACAGACCTTAAAATACATGTATCTACATTATTGTTCATGTCCAGACACTCGCGTAAATTTTATCGAATGGATAAGCAAAAAAAATTAAAACATTATAAAGCAGCAATTGTATTATTCTTTTAAGAATTCTCTTTCAAGAATTCTCACCATTTTCTATCTCTCGGTATTCGATTTACTTAATCGTTGACAGCCGGATTTGTCGTTTCAGAAAAATATCTTGCGGATCGGAAATAAAATATTCGAAATTTGTTTGCGGTTCACGTATAATAGACGACTGAAGGGAGGGCGTGAAAATATTCCGATTACATTGCTAAACTGTTTAAGCCAAATAAAAAAAATAAATAAATAAAAAACTCGGCGCAACGGTGCGAAAGAGAGACGGATAGGTAGATAGATAGGGCGGATGGCGGTTTATTATGTTCCGGATGGGAACCCACGAGAACAATATACTCGCAATATACACGTAAGTGGTATAAAATGACGGGCCGGAAAATTCGAGAACAACAGGAACGCAAATATAGAAAGACACCGAATCCAATTTGGCAACGATGCAATTAAGATGCGGAAAACAAATGAACGCAAGTAACGGTCGTGCATAAAAAAGGAGGGGAGGAGGTAAATTTTATTACAAAAAACGCAGGGAGGGGGAGGAAATGCAGCAGAGAAAGAAAGAGAAGTTTATTTAACAAAAGAGAAAGAGAAAGATGGGGGAAGAAAAATGGAAGGGATGGAAAGCAGCGAACGGGAGACAAAATGCACGAACGGAGACGACGACCGAGCGCGTTTTAAGCGTCGTCGATCAATTAAATCCTTAATAAAAGGACTTCGTAACCAGATTTCGCTTACGAGATAATAATGTGCATTACGGCAGCTCGGTAGCTCCGATGCGTGAGACGACTCGCACGCAGTACGCATAGTCGTGTGTGTATGTGTACGTGCAGTCAACAGGGTGTCCCGACCGGAAGCGCGCGCGACCTCGCGCCAGCGTAACGTTATTTTCTAATTTCCCATTCATGGGCTACCGTTTAGTTTCGATTTGCCGCTTCGTTACGACGCTCGGAGATTTACACGGTCAGATAGGATTGTTGCATGCCACCTACCCCCCGCGCCTCTCTTCCACCACCTTCTTCTTCGCCTCCTAACCGCGTTTTATATAACCATCTTTCGTCACCGCGCGCGCGATTCCCCTCCCCCGGATATCTCGCTCCGCGATAATCTTTTCTTTCTTCCTTTTTCTCCGTATTTCTCTGTTCTTCTTTCTCTCTTTCTTTCTCTCTCTTCTTCTTTCTATTCGTCCGCCGGTCTTTCCTGGAAGATAATGCTCGGCCGCGCACTTTGCATTTCAAATGCGAGAGAGCCGGACGAACTCGGGGGATCGATCGCGAATCGCGACGTACCGAGCTAACAACGCTAAAAGGGAATAATTTCGACGGCGATACCGGGCGATTAGGCTAGCGGCGCGGCGCGCGTTACGGCGCGGAACGCGGCAGATTGCACTTTGTGCTGCAACGCGCGCAGCGAAATCTTCATCCGAAGACAAGGAGAGGTCGTCGTGGTCTTACAGTTAATTAATTTCCGCGAAGAGAGCGAGAACGCATACGCGATTATCTTTTTTCTTTCCCCTCCTTTCCCTCCTTCTAAAAATGGAAAGTATCCTCTCTTTCTCTCATGAATATAAATGATTATTACAACAAAATTATTATAACGAAAACTCGCTTTCCTTAGATACTTAATTTTTAACGTCGGCGGCCGACCTCTCGAGAATCTTCTGGGATCCAGCCCTGATATAATTTAAAGTACGGAACGACGCTCTCGCGTTAATTTAAAGTAACGAGCCGCAGAAATCTGCGCTGTGTCGTCTGCGACTCGGTGACGCGGTGTTTGTGTTTTTTTCGCATAGCGAGGACGGTCCTCCGACCGACGACGACCGGTGCTCTTCTGCTACGGGTAACCGATTTTTATTGGGACTCGATAAGGGAGAAAAATTTTATCGCGTCTCCGGCGACCACGAAACGAACGGAGAGAAGAAAGAAAGATGGAGCAGGTTATATATGTCGAAGGGGTTATACAAGGTGCGCTTAAAAGGAGTAGAAATTTTTCGATTAAAATGAGTCGATCATAAAATTGCCTTATCGATGGAAAGTCAATTTTGAAACAAAACGTAAGATACTATCCAGAAATGTTTATTATATTATAATACTTTTGTGATAGTTTTGCTATGAACGTATATAATAGGTGTGGTCTTTATACAAAACTATCGTATAACTTTTTCTATTATTAAAACGTACATTTCCTTTTCCATCTTCCAGATAAATTTTCGAATTTATATATTATCTACTTTACCTAATAATATTATCTAATATTTAAATGTATATATACTGTTAATACGCGTTAGGAAATTTGCACAATGAATCATTTAACGTTGGAACTTATAATTTTTTATCGAATTACACCTGTATGTGCGAGAGAATTTAAATACAAGGGACACCGTATTTTACAGTTAATCTCTACGAAACTTTCATTCGAAAGAAGAATTCAGTGTTTCATCAATTTCTGGGATGCTTAACGTTAGAAATCGAAAAAAAGCCATTGGAATCTTTGCCAAGTAAAAATCTCTCGCAAACGGTACTATCGAGCTCCACCTTTTCAGGCGCACCCTGTATATATTTGTCGAGAGCAAGAGGAAACGGGAGGAACGAAGACTGGCGGATAGAGGGAGAAGGGAGAGAGAGCAAGGTAGGGAAAAATGGAGAAAAAGGTCGAGAGCGTGGTACGCCGTGCCCAACGAGTAATAAGTTAGTAATAATATTTTCACAATATCTCTCCTGGATTGGATGTTATTTCATTATATTTTATTGCCTCTTACTATTACTCTTGCCAGTGCGGAAACCTCCCTCGGTCCCCGCTCATCCCTGTACCCTCCGCCACCCACTCACCACCCTTCCTAGCCCCCTTTCGTCCCCCTTCGACCGCCGCCAACGTCCCGCTCTGTTTTATTATCTCGAGCCTCTCTCCGCACCGAGGGAATTCACTCGCGGAACTCATTATTGAGGGGTTTATTCTGCTGTAACCGTTGCTCTCGCCACTCGCCTGTCCCCCCTTCTTCCTTCTTCTTCATTTATCTCTTCCTTCGTTTTTGACCGTGTACGTCGCAACGCAAAACGCAAAGTTCGCCGGTCTGTCAACGAGGCGTTTGCATTCTTCAAATTTTTACTATATTCTCCCATTTTCATGTAAATTAATAAATATATAACCAAAAATTTTCAGGCAACGAGTAATAAAATTAATTTTATTAAATAAAATTAATTTTATTATATAGCTTGGATAAAGAATATTTACAAATAAAAAAAATCAGTTTATTTTATATTAATATAGGTTGGAACAAAAGTTCATAGTGCTACCTCACTTATATCTTATCTATACGTTTTTAAATTATTTGGCAATTATACTATTTAATAGAGAAAAGTTTTAATTTTAAGAATCTGTTTTTTTAATTGTGATACAATGTTTTGGAGTTGTACAATCAAAGTCAAAATGTTTTTTTTATTTAATCCTAACTTAGTAACAAAAAATCTTAGGCATTTTGTTAGAAGACGATTTTTTAGAGAAAACTTTAAGCTTTCATGTTAGAAAATAAAAAATTTTCACATTTTTGATTGGATACGTAACAGAGCCATAAAATAAGAATACGAAATTTTCTATTTTGTCCAGCTCGTAGTTTCCTATATATAAAAAGTACTCACAGAAAAAGGTGTAATAATCTTTCGAAAGTAGAGATTCCAAGCTTTAAAATTATTTTTGAAATATAAATTTCATTTAATTCTGATGAAATTACATTCTGAAGTTAAGTTACACTACTACGAGCTTTTGTTCCGATTCTTAATGTAATATTTAATTTAATAAATATCTTGCTCGGCTTCCAAGCCCTTTATTTTATATATTTTATATTTGAATTGTATTTCTTGGAACCTTTGTTACATAATCTTTTTTACATAAATTTGTTATCAAATTTTAAAATTATATATTAGTATAGTAGGAAAGTTTTGGCAACCATTGTAAAAAAAAAGAGAAAGAGAGATACGTTATAATGTAAAAGATATTTAAAAAACGAATCGCGTGATAACACCATTGCTGGTATTGTTTCTCGCGTGAGAGCAGAAGACACTAGCTGAGTAAGATCAGCCGAGTAGGAAAAGTCGGGTGGGAAAAGTCAGCCGACCGATAAATCATTCTTTTACTTTGCCGCCCGTGCAATCTTCGCCACCACAGCCGCGTATTTCTACGGATTATCGTGTCTCGGAGGGAATGCGAAGGGTAGCTTGTATACATAGATAGAAGTCACTTTCGATCTTTAATCTTTTTAGCTATAAATGCCACATACGTATACATGTCCAGTTGAGAAGATTATAAAAAGAGCATGTAGAAGTTGAAATAGAGATATCGGATATTATAATAGAACAGAATTACGTATATAACAATCATGCTCTTCAGATAATTATTGATTTATGTACTTTGTAAAACTTTTAAAGTGAATCTCACTCTGAAGAGTGAAATATCACTCATAAAGATTGAAAATTGAGCCGCTCTTTTTCAAGACTTGCTCAATTTTATCTCTTTAAAATGAGATTCTACTCCAAAGAATTTAAAGAGTAGTTTTTCGGAAGCGTCCGATTTTATCTAATCTTTACATGACGGGAAAGTCATTTATACAGTGATGCTGAAACAGTGTCGTATTTTGGGGCAAGGAATAGGATGAAATAATAAATTATAATAAATCTTACTGAAGAAAAAGCTGTAAGATTTAAAGAAATAGGTACCCTTCTTTTAAAATTAACATTTTCAAGATTATTCATCGATTCATCTTGTCTCGGGCTTAATTTATTCTGCGAAACCGTCTCTCGTCGCTACTCACTTTTCTCAATCACGCCCCCTTTTTTCCTCTGTTTCGTGACAGGCTGGTGGACCAGAGGGAAACGTCGACGCGCGGATGGACTTCGACGAGAGCAATGCACCCCGCATGGAAAAAGCGCAGCCTCTACTACGAGCGGTATCGACAGCGTACGAAGACATGTAACGTACAGGTGAGTTGTACCACTCGGGCATTACACGGCCGGGCGCACGTTGCAATTTCATGCGGAAAGTTTCGCCTTGATTCCACCTACGTAACGAGCGGCCGCGGCGTATCCCCTCATCGCCGGCTTCGATTTTCTCCTCCGCTTAAGGAAGCTCCGTTTTGAAAGCGAGAAACGACTCGCATTACATGGACGAACAATGCCGACGGAGGGAGCAGAAAAAAAGGAGCACGCTCGATATATTGTACAGGGTGTCCCGGATATGTACTCTTTCCTGTCTTCCGATTCCGAATTTTGAATCCATTTAATTTTTCAATATTAAACGTAAAATATTCTATTTGACCGTTTTTAATAAATTTTAATTATTAAACTTGTACTGTTATATTTCTATTCAAATTAGCTTAAAACCAATAGAGAAATAAAATGAGGGAAAGATATTAATTTTTATGTAATACTTTATGAATATTAAAACTTAATTTATTCATTAAATATTTGTATTATCAGGCAACATTGTTTCTAGGTAATTTGCTTTATATGTTTCAAGATAAATATAATTTACGAATAGCATTATTTTTATGCACGACATATCAAACGAATCATCATTTGATATTTATAACCGTTTACCATTTCTTTTCTTATCTCGGAGATAAAATTCTCATTATATTTATACCCGCGAGGACACACGAGACTCTCGAGAGAGCTACCAAAAATCCATCGCCGTAGCTTTATCCGCGGTTCGGAAGGAACGACGAACACCCTGTATAAATACCGGCGTGAGCGTCGCGCGTATTTGCGCGATATATTGCTCGTCGCGGCAGTCATGTGCACAAACTCGGCGACAGAAATAGCGAGTGTTGTCACCGAGAAATTGCGGCGGCCGATCATAAAAGTATTACATCAGCGGTCTGTAATGCTGCGCTCGCGCTCGCTCGCGCGCGTATATTATATGCGTTATTGCTGCAACGAGGCGCAGTGACACAATGTCGATTTGTCGCGACGACGATGCGATCAAACGTATACGGCACACACATCGTCCGCGAAGCGAAGCGTAATCACCTAAATAACCACCGGTGACTGCTTTTCCCTCTCTTTCGCCTTCTCTTTTCCCACCTCCCGCGGAAGACGCGCCAAGTCGCTTCGAGAAAATGCGTTGCATTTCGATCGGCGTGATTGCATCGCTGTATCGAGGGAGAGCGAATTTCCCTTAGTCCTATTGCCTGTTGCAATCTATGTCAGAAGTAACAAGCGCCGCAAGAGAATTCCAAGATTCTCTGGAGATACGATTTACTTAAATTCGTTGACTGAGTCGAGCTTAATAGATGATTTGTTCGTGCAAAAAGACACGATCTTTGGCTTTTTCTTAAATGGAGCATTTACATGAATCAATGGAATTAGTCACGTCAGTATGTTACGACTAATTAATGATATTTACTAATTATATATCTCGACCGTGTTATTTCTCAAACTTTGTCTTAATATATCGCTTTAGAAGTAACAACTCATAAAATGAAATTTCTCAAAAAAGGAGAAAGTCTATTTTTTTAAATTGATGGAAAATTATTAACTGATCAAGTAATATCGAAGAAGGTATTCTTAATATAATCAAATGTCATTTTGATTGTATTAATTTTATTTTACAAAAATTAATTATAAAAACTACTTCTTTTGAATTGTGATGATTTTGTCGATTTTTTGGAATCATCTTTTTTGAGTTGCGAGAATTTTAACAATTTTTTTAACCAACCTTTTTAGGTTACGTTTGACGATTTTTTAAGTTAATTCTAAATGGTATTCGTGGATCGGAATATTTTTATTTTATTTTTTTTTCAATTTAACATTGTAAAAAATTGTTTATATCAAATTTTTTGTTCGTAACCTTATATTATATTATTTTAGCTCTTAATATACACGATTGAATATTCATGTACTATATTTTTTTTTCTTGAAATATTAGGCACCAAATAGTTATAATATTTATATACAATTTTTTAAATACATGCCTTGCGAATACTTTCTAAAGATATTAAAGTATGTAAGAATCATTTGACGATGTTAATAAGAAAAATTAACCCGCAACATGAAGTGTACTTAAATTACATAATTTTATTTCTTGGATTTTGGCCTTCAGAATGAAAAGATTGTTCATTTAACCTTAACTTTTATCTTAACTTTGAACAAATATTAAAGTATAATACATTGGACCCGCGAATATCCCAGTTAGGATTAAGTTTCACTTTTGATCATAGATAATGTAATATTTTTTTATTTAACTCATTCTTTTCTCAAAAATTACGTTTCTTTAATTACGTTATATCTTTGTAGTAAAGGAACTTTGTATGAGGAGCTCTGAATAACTTTAGGTTGTATCGCTGCTTGTAATTCGTATAAACTTTCAAGATATTCAAGATTAACGATGTGGAAACAAATAATCCACGCTTTGTTCTCCCGTTTCACAAAATCTAAGTAGGACTTTGACGGAAAGAGAAATAACAGGCTCGCGAACGACGAACTCGGACGGGCCATGTATTAATATAAGCTTGGCGTGACTAATACAACAATTTATCCAGCCGCGGGCATTTAAATAGTTATGACCTAGGTCGTCAGCAACGAGGCGACGAGCGGCGATTTCGTCACGCGCTAACTCGCGCGAATTGAATTCGCCTCGGCGCTTTCGTGAATTAACTCTCTCGTGTCGCCCACGCGATCCTCACCGATAACCGCTTGTCTCTGTTTCCTCTCCTTTTTCTTGGTTCAGTCAATCATTCGTCAAACAATGGATACAGCTTTACGAGATACATCGACGGCTTTGCGGAGTCAGTCGAATACACTCTTAATCCAATAATTATGATAATGCAGCGGTAGACCGAACAAGATCGGAGTAGAGTTAAAATTATTACTGTTCGCATAACATTAGTTGAATTTAACTAGAATTTAACTGATTATCGATAGACAAAATTAGAGAATAAGAGAGATAGAATTAGCTAAAACTCATTAACTAATTCAGTATTTATGGAAATTGCCTTATATAATATTTACACGTTTAACAAAAGATAAATTAAGAATACTATTCTCACGGGTGATTCTCGTTAGGCGATTCCTGTTTTCGCGTCTAACGTCGATGATAAAAAGCGATGAAATTTTGTATATGATCGAAAATTCGATTCATTATTATTCCGTTATTTTTCGGCGTCCTACCGACAGAAAGAAGCCCGCAGCGGCAAACGGACTGCGCCCTTCTGTTTTGCGTTCTATGTAGGGGTGCCCGCGGGTGTCCACCCTCGAAGCAGGACGTTTCGCACTCCATATACACACACACACACACACACATACACACACACACACACACACACACACACACACCTCTTTTTAATTGTTATATTTATAAGGGGTTGTCTCGGCGCCGCACACATGGTGGTTCCTCAGCTTCGGGGCTCGAGAACTCGGTTGTTTTTGGACATAGGTATTGGACGAACGTGCCCTTCTTTTCACCCTTCTTCCCTTCTCTCTTGTAAATCGATACTCGCTGCGAGGCGCGGACTATTCGCACAATTGGGTGACGAAGGGCAGAGATGGGCTTTATGTATATGTTAAACTGATGTATTAGCAAGAACGGAAACAGCTTCAAAAATATTTCCTATATTTTCATATTATTTATTATAAAAATATTTCCAATAAAGAAAATTTAAAGTCACAGGTCTTTATTGAAATTTCAGTTTACAATTAAAGATTTACGAAAACAATATAATGATAACACTAGCCGATTTTTTTTACTTCAATTTGTTATTTAAATATTTATAAAATTAACCCATCACAAGCAATGATTTTGTTCGTATTTCAAGTAAACTTTCATTACTTTTTTAAGAAACATAATAATGTAACTCTTACTTTTTAACCCTTAGATTTATTCAAAGTATCTAAATAATCTATAAAAATTAATCTATAAAAAAGTAGCTATAAAAATTATTAATTCTTTGTATATAATTTAATATCTTGTATATAATCTTTAGAAAGTTTTTGTAAAGTTTGTATTTCAAAAAATGTATATGAATGTGTTATAACTATTTAGTGCTTTTAGTTAAAAAAAAAAGAAATGCGCAGGACATTGAATAATAAAATCTAACAATTAAAAATATTACAAGTCTTACTACTATCTGAATTTGTTTATTCTTCTGTAAAAAAAAAATGGTAATATGAGAATTGACATATTTTTTACAAACAAAGTGTTATCGATGAGAGAAACCTGAAATATTTAATAAAAGTTTGAAACTTATCGGCTTATCTATCATCATATTCTATTTCGACAAAGCTTTTACACAAAGTGTAAAAAAAATCTTTTATACAAAGTTTCTTACACGATAACATATAATAATGATAATCATGATGACGCTAGCTATACTATCATTCGTACGTCTGTACTGTCCGGTCAACGCATCCGGTCAAGCGGTAGCAGGAGACCACGCGGCGAAGCTGGTGAACGCTGGGAAGATCGTGACGAAGCGAGCGGAGGAGAGGGTGCGCGCGGCAAGGGGAGAGGAAGGAACGGTCGGATGGGGCGAATATTGGACAACTAATTACCTAATCACTCATTATCCACCGCGGACTCCGGGCGCCGGTAGTTCGGCGCGCCAGGTACGTAGATAGAGGTGGAACGGGGTTGCCCGGAGGGCCATTGTGATACACGAAGCAGAATCATGTACGATCGTATATTATCGATGAGAGGACCAGGGGGATGGGAGGATGGTGGAACGGCAGCGGCCATCCCTAAAACCCTCCCCCGCGCTGACCCCCGCTGTCTCTCGCGTTGCGCGAGAGTGTACCGGGAACTCGCACGCGTTTAACGTTAGCACGGAATCGGAGCCAATGACGGGGCGGAATCGCGATGCGGAAACGACGCTTCCTTTCTCGCACCTCGCACGAGCCTGCCCCGACATTACCCGGGGCTCTCCCTCTTCCTCGCGCCCTCGATATCATTCCCGACTCGCCTTCCTCGCTCAGACCTCTAGTCTTCCTATCTCTCTCGCTCTTTCTCGCTCTTTCCCCCGTCGCCTTCGATTATACCGCTATTTTCGACCATGGGTGACGTCCGGAATAGATAACGGTTATCACTAATGCATCAAGTCACTTCTAAGCGCTTCCGGAGTGATAATCCGCCACCCATCCGCGCTGCACTCTCAACAATGTTTCGGAAATATCTTGAAGAAAAAAATTAGTACGGTTCCATAGCTTTTTCATTTACGGGCAAAATTAAGAGAAAATGAACAAAATCTTATTCTTTCATTGAACTTTGCGTCAACAAAATTTTAATTTGATGATCGCAAAGATTGCAAAGACGATTACTGTAAAGAATTACTGATTAATGCTGAAATATAAAGAATGCTAGAAGACACGACATCTAATCAAATTTTCTCTGAACTGTATGAGAATATCGAAAGAAAAGGGAGAGGATCGCGAGACACATTATGTATTAATTCTTATTCTTTCACGACTGCACTTTGACTCAACAAAATTTGAATTCAACGACGCGATGGATTGCAAAGATGATTAATGTTGAATTGAAATTTAAAAAGCATTGAACGACATATCTAATCAAATTTTCTCTGTAGAAACTATACGAGAATTTTGAAAGAAGATTGGAAAGAAAAAGGGAGGAGAGCGCGACACTTAGAAATTTATCAATATGACTTGTATTTCTGATGACGTGTTCCGTCTATTTCCATAGCTGTCATATTGGGAAAGTTAATAGCATTCGTTAAAAATTGAACCTTCCCCTTTGTCCCACCTTCTCTCTGATGTCCGTCTCGAAAATAACCAACTCGTTTTGAACTAGTATTTTTTTTCCACGTCGTTTTTAATTTGATATAAAGTAACGATTTGCCGATCTGTAATGATTGTCGCAGAATCGTCTTAAAACGACTCATTTAAATCGGCAGTTATCCCTGTCACGAGGGAGATATTAATCGCTCACCGAACACATTTCGTGCAGATGTAACCGCGGAACCAAAATATATATCCTACTTGCAGTATTTTACACCATTTCGAGCGTTAATAAGAAATAAAAATATTCCCTCTCGAATATCTCGGCTAAATTTGGGCAACGTAACTATGGTTTAATCGGAGTTTCATTGAAGAATGATTATTTTCAAGCTCGTTTTCGAATAATCGTTTCTCATTTCTTCCATAAATATTTTTTTTGCTTACTCTGCAAAATTTTTATACTGCTCAGTACATTACGAATTCATTTGAGCTACTTTTCTTAAATAGAATTTTAATCCTCAACAATACAATTTAAAAAAAAATAAAAACTAGGACATTGATCAATAAATGCTTTATCAAAAAAAGAATGTACTATTAAAAAAGTATGTAAAATTATATAAATAATTGTGTAAAAATTACACAATTTATAGTTGAAATATATAAGTTGAAATATAAAATTGTCTGTTGTTGCAAAAATTAGTAGTTTTATCTTTAATTGTAAATATATTTTTACATTAGACGCAAAATTACAATAACAATATTTTAGTTTTTATAAGAAAGTAAATTGTTGTAATATTGTAATATATTACACATATTTACATTTGTATACATATCGATAACATAGTTTAAGAAAAATTGTATGTAATTCATTGGTGAATTACTACATAAATATTTTTATAAATTTAATTTCAATTATAAATTTACTTTTGCAAATTGTTTAATTACTGTGAAAAAGAAAAAAATGTAATTTTATTTATACGTATATATATAAATTTTTAATTAATAATAATAAATTTCAAAATTATTCATTATAATTATTGTAATTGTATATAAAAATTTTTTTACAATGTAGGATATAAATTTATTAATGGGTTTACTATATAAAATTTAAAATATTAAAATATTTTATTTGTTATGTATTTATTTATCTTATTACTTTTTTCAACTTATCATTTAGCAATCCTACATAATTCGAAATGCTTGAAAGGTGCCGAAGATTCGTCACGGACGATAAAGTTTGGTTCGATGGCCTTCCGATATGAACATTCTCGAGATTAGGATGCGGTAAGACAATCCACCGGATAATCATGGTCGAGGCTGGATGTCGCGCCCGGCGTGACGTGGTGTAGTGGTCGTCGTCGGGTTAGTCCCCGACGACCGCGCGATGCGCGTTATATGGAGGTTTAGGCCAGCGGACCGAGCTAACTGTAATCAGAGTTGCGGCGTTGTAGTAGCGCGTTTCAGTCGCGTCGGACAGGACGGGAGGAATCCTTGGCGCTGCTGGATCGACCTGGAACGTCTCCACCACCTACCTAACTACCAACCTATCCTATACAGTTCGGCCAACGTTCGGGAGATCGTTGCGTGTCCCCGGATGCACGTGCTCGGGGTCACGGCTGTTCCCGGCCGATACTCGTCCTGGATGGTCCTTAATCCTCTTAAGTGCCGTGTGGCGCGACTAAATATCAATCACAGTTTATATCAACCCCCGGTCGACCGGTGCCCCGTTTCCCTCCGGAAACCCGGAGGGGCTTTCAACGTACTGCGGAGGCGTGAAGAGGAGAGGGAAGCAACGGCGATCGATCGCGCGAACAACTTGATCGGTAACTCTTCGGATCAACAATCACCTTGTAGTCACTATCATGTTCATGTTTGTTTTAGCTGCTGAAATTTTATATATAGATTTCATTGTTGACATAGCCTAGATGAATATTGTAAAGAAGACAGATGTTAGGGAAAGGTTGTTATCGAATATGTTAAGTTTCTTCGAGATTCCATTTTTTTGATATGAAATATATTATTCTTGTATCAAAATGTCTGTTTTAATCATATTTTTCTAAAAATGAAAATAGACCAGATTTTTTATATTTTTATATGTTATGACATTTTTTCGTTCTTATAAAGGAGGATGATATTGGACAGAAATATATTTCTTTAAATATATTTTACTATTAATCTGTGTATTTAATGCTATCTTTTGTTCAGTTTCAACAGCTTGTAATCTACTTCCTAATATATTTTTTGAAATATAATATCGTTCTTATTGTCATTTCCTTATTTCTTACTTTTTTAACAGCTAATGTCATGCTCTCTCCTTTCTATTTGTCTCGTATTTTCTCCATATTTATTTAAAACAAAACATAAGCGTTAGAAGTCAAATCTCACTGTCCTAAACTATCCTATTTTCAGTGCCTTTCAGACACAGTTTTAGAATTATGTAAAACTGCTAAATGATAAATTAAAAAAAAAATAATGAAATGAATAAACATAACATAAAATATTACATTTTATTTAGTGAATTCATCGATAAATTTAATATAAATTTAATATAAAACGAGCAGTTTTATAATTAAAAAAAAGATTTTAGGTCCTAATTTAAAAAATAACAGATACTGTTCTTATTAGTAAACTAAAAATGAAATTCGACTTACGTTTAATGATGTGACTAATTGATAAAGTTAACTCTGTGTTGTTATAAACAATAGCTATACAATAAAATGCATAACTCACAAATAAAAGATTGTATTCTCAGTATAGAGAAAAAGAAGAAATAATCCTGACCTCTCACCTGCAAGTGGACTTGACAAATGCTGCTACGCGTATTTAAAATTTTAAATAATCCTTGTCCGCTACATTCGACCTTTTCCTAACCATCTAAGTTTTAGTGAAAACTGTCGTAGTCAAAAATTCATTAAACTTTTATATAAAAAATAATATAAAATATATACCTATAATTCTCTTATTTCCAAAGTGACTAAAAAAATTAAGTTTTTCAAAAAAGAGGAAAAATTATATTTTAATTTGATAGAAGATTATTGATTAATCAAATAATATCGGCAAATAGATTATATTAACATGATCAAATGTCATTTTCTATTCACTTCTTAAAAATTATTCTTTTTATGACCACTCTTAAAGAGTTGTAACAATTTTGAAATTTTTAAATGAAAGTAAATTAGTTCATTTTTTATGTTTACTTAATCATGATAATAACTCGAATATCACATTTTTTTATTTGTATTACTTTAAAAAAAGGAGTGAATTGTTATTTATATAACAATTCGCAATTTGTTTCTTTTTGCTTTGAACTTTAGTGTAAAAAAATTATATTTTTAAAACTATATACACAAAAATTCATCATTAAGCTTTTCTATGAAAAATATTATAACATATTGTTTATGTAACTCTGTTTCACTAGCTTTGAACTTTAGTTTTAAAAAATTCCATTTTTTAAATTATATTTCCGTTTTAACAAAATGTTAAAAGATGGCAAGTTTCAAGCTTTCAGGCCTGCTTTACTTAGAACGCTTCTATTATTTATGGACCCTTTGTTAAAGTAAACTCTGACATCTTTGATGGCCATATTCCGCGATAATATATTCCATTATGACGCTCATTCGTTAAGGATGATTCATGACTTGCACGCGCGATCGATCGTGTTGTTTGCCGAGAGAAAAAGGAGCACAGGTAACAGCCTGTATTTATAGGGCGATGTGATCAGTCGCGCTATCGCGTAGATCCATTTAAATACATTTAGGAGATTGCAAAAATGGACTATTGCAACGTCGATGAGTAGTAACTACTTATATTTATAGAGCCGTATCGTCGCGTGGATACATTCGGGGTACATTTAGAAGATTGCAGAAATGAAGTTTCGCGCGAGTCGACCGACGTGTAATTACGCGTTCAATTACGCGCGCCCGACGATAAATACGGCGCAACGCGCGGCTATACATAAAAGAGTTTGCGAACTTAAGCTCGATTAATCGAAGGGCTGCTCCAGGGCAATAACACGCTATGCCACGTTTGCGCCAACGGGCAGACCTCGCGGGCGAGAAAGATCGCGATAAGTCTTTTGATAATCGCGAAGTTAACGGTCGCCGTAACATTAATTTTAATTTTATCAAATACGGCGCGTCGCGTTTATCTCTCTATCGATGTTTTCGCGATGATGTCTCGCTATTATACATTAAGAGAAATTAAAAAATGAACAAATCAGAAGATTGTAGAATTTTTATTATTTCAACTAGAATTATAATAGATTTAATCATACTTAAAAAAATATCAACGGACATCATGCGGTGACATCTATATAGTTAATATATATTAATCGTGTTGTGGATTTGTAATTCCTAGTATTTATGTCAACGCCGATGTGGATTAAAAACTCACGATAATAAATACCAGGAGTCAGTCGTATTTAAAATAACTTTATTTAAAACATGTATTTTAAATAAAGAAATAAAAGAGTTTTTAATATTTTAAATAAGCTTTTGGAATCTATTTTATATTTTTTATTTTAAATAAGTTATTAGTTATTTCACCTTTTTTTTTGAAATAATAATTTATGCCTTTATTAACATAAAGGCATAAATTATTATTTCAATAATCAAGCCTTTATGTTAATAAAAATATACATAAATTCACTTATGTTAATGACAGCCCGTAATATAGACTTTAATTGAATCAATATTTTTTTCTCAGTGTAATATATTAACACCAACATTGAACATTATATAGACATTGCATATTAAACACATTGATATTTTTTGCAAAAAAATTCTGAATTTTCAATTAGATTTTTCAATTATTGCAAACAAGTAGATTTTTTTCCTTTTTAGAATAAATCATAGACATATCGATCTTTCCGGGGATTGATCGTGCAGGAAAGATTCCTTCGTCTCGCGACAGATGCTTTTCCCGCGGGGTTCTCGCTTTTCCCTAATGCCATTATAGAAGCTTGCGAAAATAGCGGCGCGATGCGAATAGCGTACTTGCACTATTCGGTACTATTCGCGAATACTGGCCCGGAATAATTCCGGGGGTAGCGCGAGGACTCTTTCGTCGAGCGTGGAATATTTAATGGGCGATGACGAGCACCGTAAATAATTGATCACATTAAGATTGCATTGGATCTATAGTTGAGAGCCGCGGCACGTGACGCATCGTATTCGCGTGCATGTGTAGCGTGCAGATGTGTGTATATGCGTGAGCGATTGCATGCACAGCATTTCGTACATGTGTCCGGTTATCAAAGAAAAAGAAGATAAGACGAATATCGAGGAATAAAGCGTTGCGAGTTACGATCGAGAATAAGCGCTCGCGATCGTAAGCTTTCGAGCTTTCTGGAGGCGGGCGGCGCGCATTGCCTCCCCTTAAGACGCGGGGATGACAGCCGTTGAATAATACAGCGGACTCGCGTCGAGGTTAGATATTCTTACGATCACCGCGAACCCTTCCTTTCCGCCGATACACGGCTAAATCGTCAATTATTCAGACCGCAGCTTGAGCATTTTCCCCGTTTCCGATCGCGCACAAGTATATGAAGTCCGCCCCGGCCGGACATTGTTAACAGCATACGTAACCGCTTTCGTTTCGCATCCCTTACGAGCGAGCGCGGATTGTTCTCTTTACTCGAAGGGATTTTCAGCGATAACGCCGCTCGGATCGAATTTTATACAAGCAGCTGAATATCACGATGAATCCTTGATGAGATTTAACATCCTCTTCCGCAGCTCTCGAATCTACTTCTTCACTTATTATCTTATAAACTTTTTTTATTTTTAATGATCATAAATGTGTAAAGATATTATATCGATGCCACGGTCAAATCGGTGAATAAATAAAAGTTGAAAGATCGATTGTACATTTTTCTTATAATTTATGAGATAGTCTTTGTGCTTTTTTACAAATTAATCTCTACATATTCTTATGAATCTACATCCCTATAAATTATTCTTACAGATTTACTGTTGTCTCTTTCACAACTTATACAACTATACCCATTCTATACCCTTATTTTTTTTCGAACGCTAAAAATTATATTTTAAAATTTCTCTCGCGGCGAAATAAGTCGCCTCTACCATTATAAATCGCCTCTCTCGAGGCGATATTCGGAGACAATTCTGACAATACTGTGCACGAGTACATTAAATTCTACAGCAATTACGATATTTAACTGTTACACTGGCAGTTGCATTATATAGCGGATGAAAAAAGGATTTCTAATTATACCAGATGTATGAAAGAAATTTTTTCTTTCGTACAGAAAATATATTATATATTATATAGCTACCAATAAAATATCTGTCCGAGATTCGTCAAATATTAATTAAAAAATTATTTACATTTCTGCATTACTAAATTTCTGTTTAGATACACTAATCTCAAGCAATAATCAATTTGGAATTTCTCGTCTTGTTGTCGTCAGTTAAAACAATCGAATTGGTTCCAGTTGCTTTATCCTCGATCTCCGCTTCGCGACGTCGGTTGTCTACCATCTCGCTCGTTTCCTCCCCCCACGCCTCTTCTCCGCCCTTTCGAGAGCGGGTTAACGAGATCAGGGAACATTTTAAAAGGACAGAGTACCGCTACCGGGAGAGGTGCCCCCTTTAATTATTCAGGCGCAATTAACACGTCAATAGGTCCGCTGCACCTGGCTGCCGTCTTCCGCCAAATATGTACGTTCGTGAGATGGCGCGGCCAAGTTTTCGCTCTCAAACATTTCTCTCTTTCTCCTCTCCTTCTCTCTGTATTCATTTATAAGCTGTTTTTTTATCTCTCTTCAGCGTCTCTTTCCTGCTCGCGAAGACACGGAGAAGGGTTGTTCTCCCTTTTTCCCCTCTTCTTCTGTCTGCCTCTCCTCACTTTGTGTCCATCTCATTTTTATTTTATCCTTTACTCTTTTACTGCGAGCGTCTGGTATGAAATCTTTAGTCGTGTTGCCTATGGATTATGTTATTTCGTACTGGGTCAATGCTTTCTTTCAAACGGTACGTTTGTTCTTCGTAAGATGATAAAAGATCTTAAGCAATCGTCTGCGAATAATATATAAATGCATGCCTTTTGTTTCTCTTTTTCTTCCTCGCACTCCGATTTTCTTACATTTCATTAAAACTATAACAATGTGTAACTATACATTCTCTTTATTAATTATTTCCTTTTTTCTTGATTTGTTCAGAAATACTTTTACATCATATAAACTTCCTTGGCAATTTATTTACCTTTATTTCTTCTACTCTCACTTTTTCACTCTAAAAAATATAGATATGAATTCAGTCTGGGCATTAAATATAATTCTTACTGTGTTGTGATTATAAACATTACAATTTAACACCATGAGTTTTAAATCATGATGTTAAATCCACGCCCGTGATGTTTAATTCACACTATGTTGCATATATCAACATCAATGGTGATAATTATGTATCAAATAGTAAATCCACACCCATATATTTTAGAGTGTTTCATTTATTATTTATTGTTCATACCTGTATTCGCTTTGTATACTTTTCACATATTTTTAATTCTAAAATACGAAGATAATTCCTTTATAATATTACTACATCTTTCTTCCAAGAAAAGCAGAAAACCTACTCCTAATGATTTTCGTAGCAACATCGTTTTAACCTTAAGCTTCGAATATTGATGATTAATTATTTTCATGTAGTCATATCAGCGCGCTCCGCCGCGACTCGTTTGGTGATTATACACTTCGAATTATCGCTGCCGAGTTAATTATAATCCGCGGATCCGCGCTCGCGCGGATTAAACGCATTTCGACGTAGCAAACATAGATCGCTTACATCATTAATGCTCCCGATGTCGTTACGCGATTCTACTTATAGAACTTTCGCGGAGCTCGCCGCGACGTTTTACGCAATAGACACCTTCAATTATTAAGATATTCAAGTATTGATACCCGATTGTTTCCCCGGATTTCTCGTTGCTTTTCGCTATAGACGCAATAATTCCTTTTCCGCCTGACATAGCATTTTTCAACCGAGTGCTGTGCCGTAAAGAGTCTTCGCTAAAAAGTGTATCGCAACAATTTTAAAAAAGGTAAAAAGAAACAAAAAATTTACAAATAAATAAAAAGACAAATAAAGCATAGTAAGAAGTATTTTGAAACTTATCTGAATTATTATATCGACACCTTATTTCAAAGATGACACTCGAAAAATTAAATTTTTCAGAAAGGGAAAAACTATTTTTTAACTTAATGGAAAATTATTGACTGACTAAATAATATTGATAAAAAGAATACCCTTAGATACGATATTCTTAGATATATAATTAAATGTCATTTATGTTTACTTTCGTTTCGCCTAAAACTTCGCCTAAGCTGTGATAATTTTGATATCTTTCAAAATTATAATAATAAATCCGGAATAATTTCATTAAAAGTTACGATGCGAATTGAAAAAATATTGGCTTAACATATTACTAGCTCAAAATTTATTCGATATCCAACCTGAATTACTTTCTTAAACAGAATCATAATTAAATTCCTAACACTTCGAGAGGTACAGCGAGAGTATTCAAGAAAACGTCGCAATGTCCCCCAATGGCAGTCAGATACAATAAACAGTATAAGATCTTTCTGTGCTACGACGGAAGGTAGGCGTAAAACGACGCATCGAATTTTCATTTTCGTTCCTTTTCGTCTTTCAGATATTTATGGAGATTTGTACCCGTAAAATTGTCCGTAAATAATTTCTCCCTCGGATGCTTTCTCCCTAAAAAGGATGAGAGGACGAGCAGAGCCCTCGGCAAAGCCGGCGTTTGATGCCGTCCAAGAAGGTCCTGCTGCTTTATTGCTCGCGACCGGTCACGCGTTCGTGTAAATAATGCAGGAAAGGGGTTGCGGAATAAACTGGTATGAGAGCGCGCCGAGTTTTCATCGTGCTTCGATCGCGCGCGGCCGCGTCCCGAACAACAAGTCCCCGAGAGTCGATAACAATTTAATTCTTTTTTAACCCGCGCACGAAAAGCGGCGCGACGAAAGGGTCGTCGTACCATGAAAGTGGCATGTATGTGCCATATAGCTGGGGATAGTTTTAACAACTTATAGGCTCGTTGGAATATTACGTATGCAAGAGCGGTGTCCTGTCAAGAATAGGTACCTATATAGGTAATATACGTTTTCTTCGACCGATATACTTCGAGTAAATTTGTATCCCAAAATATATATCAATTTTTACTAGCACACTTAATTAATTATATAGCGTCATTTGGTGAAATCCCTAAACTGTCAAAAATTCAAGCAATTCTAGAATCTTTCCGCCATGAGTTGACTTATAGTATATGTAAGACTTTCACGATCTTTAAATCATCACTATTTGATCCTTAGATTTAATTTCGCAATATCTATTGAAACATCGTCATTTCGATTTTTGTGAATAAAATAAATGAAATTGAATTTTTTGAAATTTTTTTTTCTTGAAGTCGCGATACTTTTGATCTTTCTATTTTCCACGAGTTTAAGTTTCTTTATGCCTGTGAATACATTATAATGTATGTCAAATTTGAAAACACTATTCGTTGAAATTATTTAGTTCCATCAACATCATCTGAGACCAGATATACATAATATACACATTGGAAAAATAATCAAAATTTGAAAAAAATTAATTTTTTTTTGTATGAATAATTTATTATTCTTTGTCCAAACGGAGTTTGAAGACTTAAGCGAGATTTCCGTTTTGAATTATTCCGTTTTGAATTATTCTTCAAAAACGTGAAAACATTTTTGGTCATATCATTGTAAAATCATATTCGTGAATGTTCGAAAAAGTATATCAGAATTTTTTTAGATTTTCTAGTCCAAAAATCATAACGAAACACTCGGCAGACTAGGAAAGCAATGAAAGAAAAAAAACATTGGACCGGGAGGGGGGGGGGGGTTAAACTTTGAAATGAACTAAAAAAATTTTTTTAACATGGTTCCATTCCAAATTAAGGTATTAAAAGTGAAATGAAACGTCGCATGATCGATCAGTACGTAGTACGAGCAACTAATTTGGTCCGAGGACAGGACCGAAAAGGATCTGTTTGGAGGCGCCGTAAAGGTGGCACTCGCTATCGACAACCTTGTCTTGCGGCTCTATAGGTATACAGGTCCATGTATACAGGTACATATAGTATATACAGGGTGACGCCCGAACGAGAGAGAAGCACGGCGGGGCGACAGAGGCGAGCGGGAGGGATGAAATGCGGGGTCGCAAGTCGGTATTGTCGTCGGTTACAAATCAAATACCCGATATCATTGTTCGGTACAAACCAACCCATCCACTCGGCCCCCTTTCTCCCGCTCTCTCCCGCACCGCACCGCGTCCCCTTCTGCAACGTTAACCTCGTGCACAACCTGCACGCTTCGCAGCGACTACGACTAATAACTACTGCCAGCGTGTGCGGCCGTGTGCGTGAATGTTGCACGATGAGCACAATGGCCACGACAACGACGACGATGACGACGACGATGATGACGACGACGGCGACGACGACGCCGATGGCAGCATGTAAGTGGAGAAAACATTTCTGCTACTTGGCATGAAGTTCTGTCATCGCAACTGAAACGTGCTGTACCTACTAGGATGGTGAACAATCCTTTTAACCCTTTGCCGCTTCACTGCAAGGTTTATATACACGATTATTTATATACGATTTATGTCTCAAAACTATAATGTTTTTCTTGACTAATTATAAATATTGCAATAGTTTAAGAAGAAAAAAAAATCTTTATAGAAATAGTAAATATCAATTTGAAAAGAAAATAATAATAAATTATTATATATCTTGAAATATATATAATTTCTAAATCATTAATCTTTAAAATGAGAAATCTATAATGACGCTGAAACAATATAATATTTGGAACAAAGAATGAAATAATGAATTGTAACAAATCTTGGTTCAGGAAAAACTGTAAGATTTAACAAATAGATCCCTATCCTCTAAAGATTAAAAAGTTATAGATTTTATATGTATATAGATCAAGTGTTAATTCGATCATCATAAACAAATGAGATTATTGATAGGAATGGTACAAATTTAATTTTTATTATTAAAAATAAAATAGTTTCTAGAAAGTAGAAATATTTGATGTAAAACCTACTTCTAAATTTCTTATTTATTAAAATGGCATTTTTATTAATTTTCTTACCGTTTATCTTATATCTGTCTTGAAGTAAGACGTGCTTTTGATACATTTTGTGGAGACAAATGTAAGATACTGTTCACGTGAATCTGATTACATTCGTGTGAGTTTTCATCAGCGCACAATCAGCCGCAAAATCGGATTGATCTTGTCGTTCGAGGAGATCGTTTCGCTAAGTTCTCCTCATCATCTTCGATGTCGGATTTGCCGCTACGGATTGAAACGGATGCACGTAATATCAGATACATCTCTAAGTGAGAAAGAGGGGGGGGGGAAGGAGGAGAGACTGAGAACACACGTTCTTCGGGAGATTTTCCGATCGCGCACGTTTTCTCCCTCCTTTGGTAGCGTGGGAATGTGACCATTTAAATTAGTTACACCATCGAACGCGAAAGGTAAAATGTTGGTTGTTGCGCAGGCGTCACGTACATACTTTCTCTTAGCTCAGCTATGATTGCTCTTTGCGGACGCTCGGAGTTCACTTCGATGTTTGAATACTATTTTGATACTCCACCAAATCAAGATTTAGATTTTTATTTTTAGAACTTAAAGGAAATCCAGTCTAATTGCGTATGTGTTTTAACAGGCCTTTCTGATTTATACACAGAAAGAACAGTTTTGCTAGAGTATCTAAAATTTTAGCTGGATCTGAAAATAATTTTATTAGTCTATTAAAATAATTATGAAGAACGTACGAGCACAATGAACAATGTTGCAAAAAATGACATTCTAGCGACCATTCTATATAACCATTTTAACAGTCTGACAAAATTATTTTCAGATCTGTATCTAATTAAACTTTTAGACACTTCAGCAAAACTGTTCTTCTCGTGTATGATTCGATTTTATTATCTTGATTAAGATTGATAAATTTCTCTTCCGATATGGCTAATCGTGAGCTCAATAGACGGCATGTACATTTCGACACCCGATAGCTTTAATCGTCGCAGCGAGGAGGATTAAGTAGAGAATACCGTCGGTATTTAGAAAACATCCGATCATCCCCTCGAAAAGGAGTGGAAGCTTGTACCGTCGCGCGAGTGTCGCGAGTCATCGCGAATATAGCATGCATTCGCGCGTGGTATACACTCGTCGTGTAGAGCATGGCCACGATAATTAATCAGCAGGTTAATTACGGTTCAGTCGACGAGTCTATTCCTACATCGGCGAGGACTCGAAATATTCACGCGGATGGCTTTCCTAGTCGCGTTAGGCAAGTTACGGGGAACGAGGGGGCAACAGAGAACGAGAGGACAGCGGGGCGAGGAAACACGAGAGAGGAGAGACGCGACCAGAAGTGCTGGATGGACAAGGGGGACGCGGCCGAGGGGTTGTCTGCGCGGGGGGGAAGGCAGGGAACGGGGGGGGGGGAGAGACTCGGCTAGGCATCGCCACCCTGGAGCGGGCGATTAATGATTCAGGGGCAGAATTTCGCGATGCTGAAATATTAAGCGTATAACCCTCTCGTTCTCTACTACCTCTCTCCTTCCCTCTTCCCTTTCTCTCTCTCTCT
>NW_012130097.1:2367642-2376043 GCF_000143395.1 Atta cephalotes
GTTAATAGTATTACTTACGGGGTACCGGACGGAAAGTTTAACCGTTACGTACGTAGTCGTGTAATATTAACGTACGTACTACCTCTCTCTCTCTCTCTCTCTCCTCTCCTTCTCTCTCTCTCTCTCTCTCTCTCTCTCTCTCTCTCTCTCTTACCTCTTCTGTATCTCCCTGCTCTTCTCCGTACAGCTGCTGTCCCATGCTCCCTTTCTCTCCCTTCATTCCCCCGTCGCTTCCTTCGCACCCTCTCTTTCCCTCGTACACGTAGGATACTTCGCTACCTCTCGCATCCCCCGTTCCCCCTCGTTCTCCTTCTCTCTCTTGTGCAGTCTCGCGTCCTCGCGTCTGCCTCGCGATATACGCACGGTCCTTTCGGGTTGTGCAAGCATGTACACGCGTACTGGGTGCTCTGAAAGCAACGTCATGTTCTAGAGGTCGGATTGCAAACGGCTGCATTTGTTTCGTTGCATCGGGAGACTTTCGGATTATTTTAATCCTAACTACTCGACTAATTGAAGATAAATATTTTAGAGGCATTTTTATTTGAGGATTAAATACCGAGAAAGCGGAAAATTAAAACCATTGCGACGAGAAATAAAATATCGTAATCGTCATTTCTTCTATTAATGATTCATATAAACAAGTCTATTTCAAAAGCAAACTACAAACATTATCCGCTATTTAAGTATGAATAAATGAGGTATGCACTTTGAGCACATCCTGTAAACACAGTCATAGGTTAGCCATATGTGCTTTTTTTCTGTTGTCATTGCTGTGATAGATTGACGTATCGAATGGAAAATTAGTAATTGTCTGGAAATCGAAATAAAATAAAAATTAATTGAGCTTAACAGCAGAACTTTTTTATTTATTCCAAATACACTCATCTGTGATGGGATTTTAATTTCTTCTGAAAGAAAGAAAACCGTTAGCGAGGGAGGAAGAAGGTAGAAAGAAAGAAATATCTCCGGATTTTTTCTCAAGGAAATATAGATTTTGAATAATAAAGAAGATTGCTCCGGGACACTCGGTATAAACTCGGCTGTTCGTGCACGCGTTCACCCGCTCGCGCACGCTTAGCCACGCGGCGGCAGCATCATCAATATTTCTCTTTGCTCATTGTTCTTGTACAATGCGAGCGCAAGGCCGCTGCCGTCTCTGTAATGTCGGGGGAG
Source organism: Atta cephalotes (assembly GCF_000143395.1). NCBI lineage: Eukaryota > Metazoa > Arthropoda > Insecta > Hymenoptera > Formicidae > Atta > Atta cephalotes. Next base: position 2,368,816 of record NW_012130097.1, read on the forward strand.
TGCCGGCGTCGTCGGAGCAGGTAGCGATTACCGTGGAAATGGCTAATTTTAAGCTACCTCTCTCGCTGGAGAGACACGCGTAGCGCAAGACGGGGCGATCGATCGATCGCTCGCCATGCCGCGACAAAATAAAGATCCAATCGGATCCGAAATTTCCTAAAGATCACGCAGAAAGCGATCGCGCAAACTTCTTTGGCGCAAACGTCCTTTTTCGTACGAATAGCGATAGGGAGTGATATAATAAAGAAAAATCCTCCGCGTTAACAAAAATTGTTCTTTTGGACTGAATCACATTACATTTCCGCAAGAAAAGTGAAATAAGTGAAATTTTTTGAATTTTATATTATCTGCGGATTGTGTTTTATATACTGGATCATGGGCTTTCAATCAGGATAAGCTATATGAGTTGAATTTAAATAGAAAATAGAAATTCAAGAATTGAAAACGGGAAAATGACACGAATCGAGATAGGAATTGTTCTAAAGGTCTAACATAACACTGTAAAAATTAACATCTACATTACTTCTAAATTTGAAACAAACAATTTATGATTAGCTCTAATTAACTTATGTTTAAGGCTTCTAATTAGACGCCGAGTCATATTGGAATTGTGATAAACGAGAAATAACAAGTTGAAGTTTTTTTTGTAAATTAAGAGAATTTGGATAAAATAAAATAGTGAGATCTATTTTTTCCAAGCGCTAGTCTATTTTTTCCAAGTTTTAAAAATCGATTTCATTATGTATTCGTCTCATCTAAATTCTCTTTATTTACAAATGACATGCAAGGAATTTCAATGAATCATTTCTCATTTATGATGTTAAATAATTAATTTTAAAATACGCAATTTTCTTTCCTCTTTCCTGAATAATTGTATATTTTTTTGTATATATCGCTTTTCTTGCAGGCCCGGGATAGTGTACATCGCTCTTTTACTTCAAAAATGATACAACTAAAAAATTGTGAAATTCGAATTTTTAAATCATTAAAAAATTGTCAAAATATCATTACACTGTAAAAAAGATAGTTTTTTTACGGATTATGAAACGAAAATGTATTAAAAAAATGTGACATTTAACTATGTTAAGAATATTATTTTTTTTATTATGTAGTATTATATAGTATTATATTATATTATATTATTTGATTAATCAACGTTTTTCTATCAAGTTGAAAAATAGTTTTCCCCTTTTGTAGGTAACTTAATTTTTTGGAATTATTTCATCACTTTTGAATTAAGAGAGCAATATCTCCAAAAGAAAATTTTGGGAGAAATATAACCCTTTTTTTGAATAAAATAAAGAAATACTTGCTAAAAATGGAAACATTTGTTTAATAAATATAAAGCAAGGCAGACACAAGACGATATATTTTTCATAAGTGCATTTCGTTCGGCGAAGTTCATGAATACGGGTTCAGGAAAACGGTGCACGGGATTCTTATAATTTTACATGACGTAAATTGTAGCCAGTTTTATAACGTTATCAGTAGAATATATAACTGTTTTGCGCCATATCGTAATTTCAGGTTTATTCTCTTAGTTTCGCAAAGTTTGAGATTAACGAGAGTTGTCGTCGAAAACTCTGTTTCAAAGATATCGCGCGGATATCGCGCGCTGAGAAGTAAAAGGTAGCCGTTTAGAATACGTTTACGGGCGGGCTTGATGCGTGCGATCGTGGACGGCCATTACCGGAGGGGAAAAAAGATTTTCTGCCGCGTCCGTCAGCGCCGTGCGTGCGCTGTTACAGGTGGAAAACGGTTACAGGTAGAAAATCCGAGCGCGTTGATACTTCACGCTTTTATTCCATCGTGCGCCACGCACTCGCACGCGCGCGTCCATTTTTTCATCTCGTATTTTTTCATAACTTGCCCCCGAGAGTGCGTCGTCCGGACGAGAAAGTACTGTCGACCCTTTTCAAATTGTACGCCCTAGCCGTGTTCGATATTGAAGATTGGTCGGAAAATCTCAACCTCGGGATTGCCGCCGTTCAACCGATATTGCGATTATCGATCATTCGCGAAAAAAGTCAAATTTCCTTGTGCAAATCTCTCCGACGACTCTTTGACGGGGTCGAAATTTTTCCGTCCTCGGAACAGCAGAGGGTGTTAGTATACTGTTTGCAGTTAAACAATATTACGTAGTAAAATTTATAGCCCTCCCCCAGCTCGGCCTCGCGCGCCCTTACAATGCGCTTTCTCGCCCTACACTCGCAGGGGTGAAAGTATCAACGATATGAGAAATGCGGACGTTATAGCCAGTGCCACCCCCGTTGCCGTTCGTCGCCCTCGTGATGATCCATGGCTTAGCGAATACTGTCCTGTAAATATTTCTCTTTTTTTTTTTAATGACATTTTGATTTGCGAAAAAATCAGTATAATTGCTGTTGCATTAATTATTTGAGATAAGAAACGACGTTTTTCTTTAGAAAAAAATCACCGGAAAAATTCGGCAGAACTCCACGGAACGATTTTACTGAAAATATTTGAAAATTTAATTATAGATACAGATCTGAAAATAATTTTGTCTGCGCCATCAAAATAATTATGCAGGATGCTTAAATAGCTGATAGCTGGAATATTGAAATTTGTTGCACTATTATCAACGTTTAAGCGTCCTGTATAATTATTTCGATATAATTTTTCGCTCTAACAAAATTATTTTTCGGATCTGCATCTATCTAAATTTTTAGATATTTTAGTAAAATTATTCCATATAGTAGGAAGAAAGCTTGCAGTTGTTGTAGGCGTAACGTCCATATTTTGTAAATACGCCGACATCAACCATGTTACGGTAACATCAAGCTTGATATTACATATTTGCTGTTCGAGTAACAGCAACTAAAGTTGTTGCGACGGTAAATGTAAGTCATACATACGTATTCGCGCTTTTACAACGGCCCTGTATTTTCGCTGCAAAGTATACAGAACATCATTCTGCTGTTCTGGCAACTAAGTTTCTATTTGTGCAATAAATTCTAATAGAATTGTATAGAAAATAGATGTCATCTCGACGATATTTATTTTCTACAAATAACCTTTTACGAAATTCTTACCTAACTTTTATTATCATGCAATAAATTGTGATGGAATTTGTAAATCTGTATGAATCTTGACAAATAAATTACATTTCGAGTTTCTACCCACGATTGAACTTTTTACTTTATATTTTCCAAGCTTTATGATCCCTTTGGGATTCAATACTCTCAATTTATCTATTCGCCTAACGGGCATACGCGAATAATTTGCATGCACGGAAAGAACGGTTTTGTTGAAACGTTTAAAAATTTAGCTAGATATAGATCCGAAAATATAATTTTGTTGGATTATCAAAATAATTATGTAGGATACTCAAACTGATCAAACTTATCATAAAATTTTGCTATTCATCATATTTGTTCAATTTTGTTGAATTTTTCAATTTTTTTCTATTTTGATGGTCTCTTTTGATGTCCAACAAAATTATTTTCAGATCTGTAGCTACCTATATTCTTAAATTTCTTAGATATACTGCAACAAAATCGTTCTTGCTGATTATTAGAATGTCAAAACTTTTTGCAGCATTGCTCATCGCGTTTGAGTTTCCCGTGTAATTATTTTGATAGCCTAACAAAATTATTTTCAAATCTGTGTCTAGATTTCTCTTAAATGTTTAGATACTTTAGCAAAATCATTCTTTCTTTGCAGAAACGCGTGGAAACGCGTCTACTTAAAACTGCAAAACGATTAGTATTTGCACAAACTTAGCAATAATGATCACATATCAAAAGAACGAAGGAAAAAGTCGCAGTTCGACACGCGGAAGAATAACGCACGCGGCCGCCCACAGCGTGTTTATATGCGCTGCGGACCATAAAGGACGAGCGATATTCCTTCATCAGAAAGCCTCGCGGGCGTCGTTATTCGTTCGCATATATCCGACTCATTCGTCGTTCGGCATTGCCCCCGTTTTTTACGCTTCTAATATCGCGCATACAGTTTTACACCCGCTCCGATCTGGCAAAGGGATGCGGCCAGGGAAGCGAGTATGGGGCAGCGGGTTTCGAGCGGGGACCGAAATCGAGTTAGAGACTACTCTGCATTCTTTACGACGAATCCGCAGTACGCCGGTAAATCTATGTATCGAGAAAAGCGAATTTTCCGGATTTATGCTTCTAACGAGACCGATCCGTTTGCGATATTTTTTTATTTTTAGTATCATTGCTATAATTACAGCTGGCGTTACCTCTACTAAAAGGAAAATTTTCATTCTATCATCATTTTAATCCTTTCTCACGGTTTTATCATCGCTTTTCTTTTTTAAATGAACTATGTCGTAACAGGCATATTCAACGATAAAGAAGTTCTTTTCTAAAATTTTAAGTAATCTCTTCGAAATTTGATTGAACTAATTTTCACTAATTCTTAAAACATTAAATGCTTGCCGATTTCTATTTGATTAGATATTATGCTATAAATATTCAACAATGAAGAAGATCTTGAAATGATCTTTTCAAAATTTGGACATTGATTGCGTTTAGTAGAAAAAACAATTTTGTGGTTGTAAGATTCTCTTTAATATAATTAATTATACATTTAGATTCAATGAGAATCAAAGAGTGAAAACTAATCATATTAAACACTCTTACAACAGTTGCAAAGCTGCTTTTTTCGTCAAACGCATAGCTATAAACTTTCGCTAATTCTTAAAACATTAGTTAATAAATAACGCCTGCGTCGCTAGCTGATTTTTGATAAGATATTATACTGAATATTTAATAACCAAAAAATTCTTTTCTGAAACTTGAAATCTTTTCGGAGTGGATGTTATCTTTCGCTAATTCTTAAGACATCAACAACTAAATAATGTTTGCCGATTTCTATCTGATTAAATACTACGCTGAGTTATTCGCATCTTTACAAATCTTAGAAAATATTCTCTCGATTTAGCACAAAATTCTACAGAATTACCCAACGCAATCGTTAACAGGGAATTTTTAGACAATCGACCACCCTAAAACGTAACGCTCGCTATTACCAAAATTCGAGTTAATAGCCAGTTAAGGGAGTCCGGCGGACGGGTCTCTCGTAAGGGTCGAACGCGTAGGACCGGTCTCTCTTTGTAGCCTTAATTCAATTAAAACCGCCATCTTTCCCGGCTGACACACCGTCGACGTCGTGCTCATAACTCCGTTATCGAGGCACGACTGCCCAAATTCGATCGTCAATACCATCTTGTTGGCCTCCAGGACACGGCAGACGGTAAAACCGCGTCGACGTTTAATAATCGTTCACTCTTTGCATCCCCAATTACGCTGCCACGTGCCGCCGCCAGGAAAAGAAAGGGAGAACAATCCTTTGGGGTGCGGCTCGCGAGATTGTTGTTAATACGATGAATAATCTACTGGGCTACTCTCCCGGTGAATAGGCCGATATCAGAATAAATAGAGGAGAAGAGTGCCCACCCGTCGCGATTGCTCCAGAGAATGATATTACTACAGCAGCAGCAGCATATTTAGATAGTCGGCGAAGATAGCCGTTTAAAATCGCGATCATATACTTCTACTTTGGGATATTGCTGTAGCGATGTAAATATTTCAATACAGTTTCTATTACAGCCATCTACCTCTGCAACTATGGATGTCTATTCTGGGTCTACTTCCTAAACTTCGTACGTCGAAAAGACATTCACGTTCCTTTCTTATTTCAGAAATAATTCAAAGAACATAGCTTCTTGTGCCTTAATAAATATTCATATTACGCTTCCAAAAAAGATCGCTCAAATACTTACCGTTCGTCTTACGAGTTTTCGCGCCATTAGTTTTTCTCGCCGCATTAGCGATTCTAAAATTGTTATGGACAATATGTGCTAAAAACGAAAGATTTCACATGTGCTAGCTTTTGAGAAATGTATCCTAGACTTGGCATAAAATATCATTCATTCGTCAACTTACGGCACTAATTTATTATACAGCTGTCTCCGAGAAGAATGCCACGAGTAATCGACCTATGTAATGTGGTGTAGCCAGACTCATTTAGAAGATACGGTTAGAGCGTACGTTTCTACTCGTCCGTCTTGTCGCTATCAGGACAATCATTATTGTGCGCAGGTGCAATAAGATTCTTGCACTTAATGTGCGAGAGACGAGAAGTTCAAAAACGCCGTTCATGTCTGTAGAAGTCTCTTGACGCCGCTACCGCTAGCGTCCGTTGAACTCACTTACACCAGCTGTAAAAGAATAAATTTACCCAACTTTTTCATAGCATCCGCCAACTAAATGCTACATGCTTTTTATATCTCTATAAATATCCGTGAAGGAATCGAGTCGAGTCTATTCGAGCTCATCTATTTCGATTCTTGCTTTTTACAAAGAAAGAACTTGAAAAATATAAATATTAAATTCCCATTGATTTTAGATTTTAAATGCTTCATCAGAGAAATTACTAAAGACTTTGCACATCGACAGTTGTGTACCATTTATCTTAAAGACGTTCTGGAACCACCTAGAAATATCGTATATCTCTTGGATCGCGCTCTCAAAAAATATCTTCCCGTTACCCACTCGTTTAAATCTCACCGCTCACATAGGTACAACCTACTTTCATAGGGAACAGATCGCGCGATTCTTTCCTAGAATGCATTGATTCGTACGCGATATCTGCGGAAAGAGAGAGCACCGTCCTCGTGATCGTCGTCGATGTCGTCGTTGTCGTCGTCGTCGTCATCGTCGTCGTCGTCGTCGTCGCGGTGCTCTCCACCTCCGCTCAGCGATACTAGTATAACGACAGAACAACCACCACCACCACCTCCGCCATCAGCAAAGCGCGGCCTCCTCTCATCATCATCAGCGGATCGCCGTTTCGGGAGGCCGATCGGTGGGCCTCGCCGGGGCCGATGCCACGAGAGAGAGAATTCTCTCCTTCTCGGACGGCGAGACAAAGCGAGACGCGCGGTCTCGCGGGAGTCCGCGGGAGTGAGAGAGGCGGTTATGAGGCGGTCTCCGGGGGCGGCGCCTGTCGGCGCGTCCGATCGGAAGGCGAGCCGCGCGATTGGCCGGCACTATCGCGGTGCGAGGGGAACGTGAGGACGCGTGAGGTACGGCGGTGGGCGCCTCCACCCGCGCGGCGCGCAACATTGCCGTCTCCTTGCCGTGGTACGCGCGTCTCTCTCTCCCGCTGCTGCCTGCCGTTGCTGCTGCTACCGCCGTCGCGCCGCGCCGCACCGCGTCCTCACGCGAAGCGAACGCGCGGC
>NW_012130097.1:2376923-2389704 GCF_000143395.1 Atta cephalotes
AGTACTACGTAGTATATATATATATATATATATATATATATATATATATAAATATACATATATACGATATATTGTGAGCCACGTTTTCGGAGCTAGGCTGAAATGATGCTCGACCACGACGTCCCAACGGGACGATGACGCCCGCGTCGGTTCGCGTCTGACAGGTCCGCGCACGTTGCCACGAGGCGCGCGGATAAGGCTCTCGTACTCTTCCCGCGTCACTTCGCGCGGAAGGAATCTGAAGATTTTGCGTGTGGCTGTGCATGTGTGTGTTGCAGATGCGGTCTCGTTGCTGATCCAATCAAGGTGAACGTTACCGAGAAGCAGAGGCGAGACGCACCACGAGGAGGCGACTGGAGGAAGAGACGAAAAGACGAGGAAAAACGGTGGAGAAAGCGAAAAAGGAAAAACTCGCCTGGTGACGTAGAGGAAGCCAAAGGCGTTCCTCTTCGAGAGAGACAAGATAAGGAGAAGCTCACGTTCGATCATGACGCAACAAAGTGGAGCTGGGTCACCCCAGCAGTTCTGTCTGCGCTGGAACAATTATCAGACTAATCTGACCAACGTCTTCGATCAGCTGTTACAGAGCGAAAGTTTCGTGGACGTAACCCTGGCCTGTGACGGGCATAGCGTTAAGGCCCATAAAATGGTCCTGTCAGCTTGCAGCCCGTACTTTCAGGCGCTCTTCTTCGACAATCCCTGCCAGCATCCTATAGTCATCATGAAAGATATCAAGTGGCCGGAGCTTAAGGCCGCGGTCGAGTTTATGTACAAGGGCGAGATCAACGTCTCCCAGGAACAGATTGGGCCATTGCTCAAGGTCGCGGAAAGTCTCAAGATCCGCGGCCTCGCGGACGTTAACAGCGAGCAGGAGCTGACGTCCAGGCCGAGTCTGGAGGAGGTCGCGACCGCGGCGATGCAACGGAAGAAGCGTCGCCGGATATCCGGCGATCGCTCACCATCCGGTAACAGTCCGGAACGTGTCGGCTCCGGCAGCATCGGCCCCGACGACGACGTGATCGGTAGTAACATCGTCGTGCCCGAGATTCACAGCATGGTGCCGTCGACGGCCAGTTCGACCCCGAGGTCTCTCGGCTCGCCTAGCACGCCCAGCATCTCCGTCACGCCGCAGATCAACCTGCAAGAACTTCCGGTCTCGCTACCCTTACCGCCACCCCCGCCGCCACCGCCACAGGGACAGCAGAGCTCGCACCCCCTGCCGACCCACCACGTGCCCGGCCACGTGACTTCCGGTCCGCACGCGCCCGTCAACCACCTGGGCGCCCATAGCCAGCAGCTCAGCGTGCAACAGCAGCAGCAGCAACAACAGCAACAGCAGCAGCAGCAACAGCAGCATCATCAACAAAGCGCCGGCAATCCCGGCGCCGGCGACGACCTCGAGATCAAACCCGGCATCGCGGAGATGATTCGGGAGGAGGAAAGGGTGAGTCGAGTTTTGTTTACCTATGATCGATCTGCTTCCTTTATCTTCTTCCTTATCTGCGTGGAGGAATAGTTTATTACTTGAAAATTGATTGACGTTGCACTTCCGATAATAGATCAATGTCTCTATGCGAAAATTATTAAAGAAATGATTAATGCATTAGCATGTAGAACGCTATTAATAGCGTTAAAAGATACCGAGTAAAAAAGTGACTTTCCGTAATTTACGAAAGAGTTAAATAAAATTTGTGTTAAACGTTATAAAAGATTCAAACGCATCAATAATCCTCGTTTTCTAAACGTGAGAAAAGCTTTTATGCATAATTGTTATATCACAACAGTATTCGTGCCCGTGTGTCTGTGAAAATTATTGCTAAATTAATCTTATCGACAAGAGTGATACTATTCCTTATTATTAAAGGATTAATCCTTTTTCTCGGGACGTACATTTGTCTTTGCACGCGTCAGTGCTAATATGTAATTTTCAATGCAAATTGAACAACAAGAATTCCATAATTGCGCGGAGTGTTGTAATTAGAAGATTTTTATGTTCACGATAACGTCGAATCATTCAGATATGTATTCCGATGAGCTGAATGTAACTTTCCTGTTTTTATGCCGGCAGAATATTACTTCTTATGCCGAAGATAAATTAGTAGAAATAATATACAGGAAGAACAAAAAATCGTCAGAATTATACTTGCTTGTTAACGAGAATGGGATAAAAACATCATTTCCGTCAGAAGTAACGTTAGATCTTCAAGAAATATATGCAAAAATGTATAAAAAGATTGATTAATTTTCTGCCAGATAATAAATGTACTAGATGGAAAGTTCGAACAAACTCCAGATATATTAGAAATTTAAGAAGTTCATTTTTAATTTAAATCTCGATGCATTATCAAGCTGCGCTACAAGCCTAATTTTATTAGATGTTGATTGACGTTAAATAAACGAGGGAATAAATTTCTGCGTCGTAATTGGAAATTCGCGCACGCGTATACATTTCAATTTATTTCAATATTGAATAGGATAAATACGAATAAAAGAGAAATATTCCAATATTTGCCCAACATTTAGATATAATTTGGCAACGCGGGTGGGTCAATTAAAAGTTTCTTCCGCCGGTCAGAACGCGCTGCGGCCGCGAATTGAATAAGAAACGTCGACGTTTCTCTCCCGAGCGAACTACCAGGCGAACTTCCCTCTCTCGATCGAAACTTTCGCGCTCCGGAATGCGGTTAACCCGAAATAATCGCGCGCGGGAACGTAATTTTCTCGATAGGAAACAAAGATGTTTCTCTCGTTGACCGTCTCGTAGCTGCGACCGATCGTTAACGCGAGCATGATGGGTTCACGCCTCATGTCATTAGAGCGCGCGTTCGTCCTCGTCAAGGCAATCGACCACGATCCTCGAGGAAGACAACGGTTACTCTTCCGTATAATTGGCGCTCTTTCGATAGAAAAGTCGCGGACGCACTCGAGACGCGGGACGACCGCGTCAATTATAATAGATGCCGGATGAGTTTTCGCGCCGAAACCGGTCGCGCGAGAAGGGATGGAAAAGCGGAAGGGGGTGAAACGACAGAGGGAAAGAGAGAGTCCCGCGCGCTTTTCCGCGGACGGAGGTGGAGGGCCATCCCAATTACCCGGCGATTGGCTTCGACGGTATGCGCTAATTGAGAGTATCAATGAACGTCAATGAGCGCAGTCAATATTTGGCCGGGGTGCATCCGGCCGAGCGTTTTGTAACGTTCTTTTTGTTAAAGCGGATGACAAATATTGACCGCGCTCGTTCGCGTTCGCGCGCGGACGTGACACAAACACGCGTGCACGAACGCACGCACTCATACACGCGCCCGGGGTATCGACTGTTCTCGTTAATTACATCGGGACGACGGTGTCTCCTGCATTATTTATCGTTCGCTACCGGTGCAAGTTATTAAGCGTGCGGCTAGTTACAAGCCGTTTTGTAACTAGCACGACGTAGGGAACAGATCATGCACTGACTTAGGCCGAACAATTAACTTGGCTTAACAAAATATATTTTCTCTCTCTCTCTCTCTCTCTCTCTCACCTCTCTTTCTCTGTGCTTTCAACAACGCTTACGTTCATTCCCTACCGCGCGTGTAATTATGCCACTTATTTGTATCAATAATACGATCGATGTATGGACTGTTCGCTGTCTTGATTAAATTTAAAGTGATGCATATATTTCTCTTGTAAAAACTGTTGTCTAGAATTCCACAGTTGGAGATAATCAGCACTCTGATGCATTATATTCAAGGTTTATCTTATCCAGATGTATATATTACGTATATATTTTATAATTTACATCGACAGCTACGTTTTTACGTTGCTTATGTAACATAATCCGATAAGTGGGATAAAAGTCTTAATATATGAATATCTAACGTTACATGAGAATTCTGTATGAGAGTATCGAGTTCCAAAGCTAATCGGAAAGTTAAATAAGTTTAATTATTATCCTACTCGACGCCGAATGCATCCGCGATCGACGCAGCGGGATTTATTCGTTATATGGATCAGCGGCTTCACTCGGCATATCTTACGTGCATCCAGAAAACGAACGTTCCAAGTGGCGGTGAAACTTAATGCGTGCGAGCACGTTTAAATTTTCATCCAGGGATTTTCGGGGGCGTAGATATCCGAGAAGAGTGAAAATATCGGACGACACACTGGAAGAAACTTGCACTTGATGAATGAAGGACACGCCGCTCCGCTTACGAGCGTTTACGCACGGAAAAGCACGGAGCAAGACTGACTCCGCGCCCGTCAGTTGAGTTCAATCTGGAAAATTAAAGTGAGCGACCAGCTCGCGCGGCATTATTTTTTTTTCTTTTCCTCTCTTCTCAGAGCGCACACGTCGCCGAGCCCCCGCCGCACACACCGTGACGTAATCCGCTATACGTATATAATGGTTATAACATTCCGCGGAATTCCATTATGTTAACGCAACCACGTTCCAATTCTCCGGGTATGCCTGCCTGACTGCCTGTGTGCCAGGTATCGTAAATGCGCGCCGTTGTAGTATCGCAACTATTCCGCGGTGCCTTTCCGATTAAAATACCTAATTGATGCGGGCGAGAGGAGCCAATGGCGGATCGCAGAATGCCAAGCCGCGAGAGAGTGCTGCCAAGCACCGTCGACATGAAATTTTTTTTCCTTACGGGACGAATAAGAGAAGGAAAGGAAAAAGAAGAGGGAGAATAATTATACAAGTAGATGAAATGAAATAAAATGTAATTATGCAGATTGCAGTAAATGGACGGAATGCGTCGCTATTTCTAAGAAAAAGAGCGAGAGAAAGAGAGAGAGACGGGGGGGGAGGGGGAGGGGAGACAGAGAGGCTGAGGAACTTGTAGAAAAAGAGAAAGCGATGTTTTCATTTATATAAACAGTATATCAGTATTAACGTGAAAGTTCTTGGATTAATTTATTCAAGATAAAAAGAAATGCAAGTTATAAACCACGAAGGAAATGATGAAGTAAGTCAGGAGAAAAAGTGCGGACGAATAGTGCACGAGATGCTCGTTAGATTACTGACTTAAGCGCTTGAGAGTTTTATTCTCCTTAAATCTAATTCTAATAACTTTATATTCTTCATTGAGGAACGAAATTTTCGAGCGTACGGCCATTTCTGGTCTTGCATTCGTCAAGAAGAGTTTCGTTGCCGAAGGTCGGTTACTCGATGACGCAAGTCTTATCGCCAAAGTATACGAAGTGTTTTTTTGAAGTAGAGAAGATTATTTATATTTTTTAAAAAGATATTTCTCTTATATATGTATATACGTACATAAAGTACAGGGTTTAAAGTCCATTGTACACACACACACACACACGCGCGCGCGCGCGCGCGTGTGTGTGTGTGTGTGTGTGCGTGCGTGTGTATATAAAGACGTCGATGATGAAATTACAAAAATTTTATCGAATACTATAATTGAATTTCTATTGATAATATCCAATTCTTTAGTGCGATGTATTTCAACGAACGTGTTGACTAAAACGATCTCATCTCTTCTCTCTCTAACGTGCGAAATTATATAGTATGTAACAGATTTGCTAATTATTATGACTGGTATTTCATTACCAATAAATTTCGATCTCATTGGCTATATTCATTGGAGTCCACAGACGCATTAACATAAATAATGTAACGAAATATTGTCCCTCATCTAATTCCTTTCCTAAAAGTAGCACTCGATCTTCCGTATCTCGTTGAAAATTAGGGAATCAACAGGGAGCGTCCTCTGAGTTATGAATCGCTCGCCTCCGGCGGCAAAAACCGGAGACAGTAATTATTTATACTTTGAACGGGCCCCGAGATCCAGAGGGGCCTCAGGACGACGTATATGCGGCATTACGCGGTTTAAATATAAATTATATTTCACCTGACGCGCGTGGGCCCGACGATGCGTCTTCTACGATCGCTTAATCGCGCCCTAATCACATCGATTAATCGTGCATGTAATCATTCACATACCAAAGAACAGGTTTTCGCGATTATTCACCATAAAAAAGTTTATTAAGTAGCGCGCGCGCAATTTAATATTTTTAGCTGATGGTGAAATATACTGTTTTTATAATGAATATAACGTTTATAATTTGACACACTTAGTAAATAAGATTGAATGTTAATAAATTAATTCTGTCAGGCATATTTAAATAAATTCTTTTTAAGATACGAGAGCTTATTAAAAGTTAAAAATAGATAGATAGTTTAAAGATACAAGTTAGTAGATGGGATACTTTGATCCCCACAAAAAAATTTTAATTTTAGTAATGTTTTTTATTAGTATATTATGTAAATTTATTTATATCAGTATTCTTACGATACGAGATAGAGGAATGTAAAAATAATGAACTTTAAAGGGATTCTAAAGCCGTTTGTATTATCGAATAAATCATATAATTTTTGTATAACAATTATTTTTTTCTTCTTTTACAAATTCGAAAATCTTTTCTCAGGATTAAAGTATACATTAATACATGTCTGAAATTTACGTCGAGAACGACAAAAAATTTCGAAATTAAAATTTTTTCTATTCCATTTCTTAGTCCGATATGGCTGTCTAGATTTATCACATCGAGACAACATTTGCTTCATATAAAAGTGCAATCTGTACTACTTATGAAATAATAGTTCACAGATTAGTAGTTACACGAAGAAACAACGTGGAGTTCTTAAAATTGGACTTAGATAGCTAACTAAAAAATGTTATACGAAAATTTATGTGTGCGATATTAATGTAATAGTATGTAACGATGTGTCAATGACACGTAAATCGTCTACGTGTAAGTCCTATTTACACTATACGAATTATTGTCTTTAGTATCCCTTTAAAACTTTTGGGCATCTGGGCAATACTTTTTATTTTCCTTTTCTTGAACAAAAGGAAAACTATGGCTGGCCTACTTAAAGATTAAATATCATCAATTTTTACAATAGAACATACATATTACATCTACCTACACAAGAGATTTTTTCGATTTGAGATAGAAATTGTAAAATAATAATGATATTAAAATTATGTTATGTGATTTCTGGGTATAATCGCGAGGCTCTCTCCGTCGGAAATGAACTACGAAAAGCGCGATGCTCGAGAAGGGTGACGACTAGGGAGAGGGAGGGTAGCGGGCGCTCCCCCGAAAAGTGTACACAGTGTACAACACGAGAAGCAGCAAAGCGTGATCACGCGGTCGGTGGAGCTCGAAAGGGCGGGTCGAAAAAAATTTAATCTTCCCTCGCATTATCCTTTTTGGCAATAACGGCTTTACCTCCCGGCTCGTCCTGCTCTGCTATCCTCGTCCTCCCGTGCTCTCTTTCTCTCTCTCATTTCTCTCTTTTCCTCTTTGTTCTCTCTCGTGTTCGGTGACTCGAGAGCGAGAAAGAGAGATAGAGCGATCGGCGGGGAGAAGCAGGAGAGAACGGATCCCCGACGCGTCGGCAGAGAAAAAAGTCGCGAAACAGTAAATCGTGAATTGTAGTAACCGAGCGCCATTCATCCTGATACACCGGATGTGACTACATATTTCCTTCGTTCCGTTTAAATTAGTGTTTTTGCCCGGCGCGGCCTTGATTGTGTTTTCGCGCGTCTCGCACACTCTTGCGCGTGTGTAAGTGCATCTCGCCGACAAGCTCGCTCACTCGCTCGCACACTCGCGGTATGCCATCCTGTGTACTCCTATCGGCAGGCGGCACACAATCGCTGCCGTTTCTGCCCTTCGTTGTCTCTCTACGTGTGTTCGTACCGGGCGATCGTAACGCGCGTAAAAACGCGCACACGTCGATCGGGTCGCGTTGATCAACGCGTAACGTAAGCGATACATCAGGAGACCGAGAGAGGATCGTCCCGATGGGATTCAAAATTGAAAAGCCCGCCCCCGATGTATTAAAATGCGCGCGTTACTCGCGTCCATCCATCCCTCCCGTCGTCCACCTCCTTTCGGTCCTCCGTCCAGAAAACGATCGCGATACGAGCACGGTATCGCTCGCGTCGCGCTCAGAAGTCGATTACCGTGCTGTCAGAAGTGATCGAGAGGGCCCCCTCTTGCGCTTTTTGACACATATCGACGTTGCCCCGGTGATTTCGGGTCTCCGACATGCTCGCTTTTCATCTACTTCTACTCCGATATCAGGAAAGAAAAACCGATTCTAGAAAAGCTGTTCTTAATTTTATTAAGGCTCGGCTTTTTCATTTGCTGCTTAACTTGTGGACGCTTAAACTCAAGACATGATGTAAAAATTATATTTTTTTTTATCTATGGTTTATCACTAAACTGACAGTTTGATTGTTAATAATTTTTTAAGTTACTGCAAAACCATTAGTTAGATTAACTATAGTTAGAAAAACACAATTTTTTACACGTTAATTTTATATGTTATCGTCAAGTTAAGAGAGATTAAGTCTAAACTTAATAATAAGATAATGAAAATTGGTTCAAGTGTCGTGTTGTTTAATGTCTATTTCTATCAATCTTAATGTAATCTCGATTTAATTTGCTCGTTATCTTTCCCTTCTTAGAACTAAAAAAAATAAAAAGTTAATCAAACAAATATAGAGATTAAAGTTAATCTCTATATTAGTAAAAATGGAAATGTGTTAAATTAAATCCGACTCTTTTAAAATGAAAAATGGGAGCTGATGTTCGACAGCTAGCGATTGCTTGGAATTGAATTCTCTGCTGTTACGTTAGTGAGTTTCCCGCTAGACGTTTATAATTTAAGAAATAAAATGAGGATACAAAGAAAATCACTTTCTTCTTCAATGTGCGTTTTCGTAAGATTAATCGCTTAATTAGAATTAAAATCCTCTTGACGCGCGCTTCCTCTGACGGAGGATTCCTTCGTTCGTTTCTCACGGGTCGATCTCGCACTTATACTTACAAAGTAGACGGCGCTCCTCGGCACTCTCTCTTGGTCCAGTTCCTGGTTTTTTTTTGCGCACGCAAGGCGCGCACGCGATAGCCAGGTTTTTTCGTAGACACGGGCGTTACGCGACATGGCGAATAGCCGTTGACCCTCCGGCAGGTACGACTGGCTGTCTTTCTTTTTCTTTTTTTTTCGAGGCACACGTCGTCACTCGGTTACGTCGTCCGTCGCAAGGACGAGTCGGAAGAAATTGATAGCTACGCCACTCTGCTGCTCGCGAGATCTCGAAAGTAGGTAGATGAGGACCATAGCCTCCGCCTTCCTCCTCTGTCCTCTGCTCCTCCCTTCCCGGCATGTATTACGTAGCCGTCCTTTCGCTGCTCAGTGGAGGACTATTTTATAATAAGGGCCGGCTTCGCGTAATGGTATGTATTTTAAATATTTCGAAAATTGCCTTCCTAGGAAACTCCTCGCATAATGGCAATACTTGGAATATAATCCCGGGGTAACCGGACCGCATAGGCGCCCGAGCACTTAACTTCTCTCAGTCCCTCAGTCCGTCCGCCGCGCCGCCCCGCTTCGCCACCGAGGGAAGCCTCTCTTTTCTCTTCTCCCTTTCCTCGCCCCTCTTTTTATCTCTTCTTCAAACGATCCTTTTCCCCTTTTTCCATTTTTATTTTTTTCCCTCCTCGAGTCGTCAGCGCACTGCATCGCGCGAGTGTTTCTTGTCGCTTTCCTTCCTCGCTTCGGAAATCGTCTCGCGTTAGGTTAACCGGACTGGATATATTCCGTAGGATTTATTTCCGCGGAATCATTGCCGACTGGCAGTATCGGGATAATACACGCAGGGTAGACAGTATCTCAGATCCGCTCGCGTTTTTCCTTTCATCTGCGGATTCCTCTTTTCACGATCTGCTCTCACAACTTTGTAATACTCCACTTTAAATATTTTTCCAACGATTGCTCATGTTAAAATTTTCCATTAAAGTTCCTTTAAAATGGAACGTAGAATAATATTTTATTACCTATGTTTCTTTCGCCAGATTTTAATCTTCGATGATAAATGAATTATAATTTAGTCTGTAGTTTTTAATTTTTGTAAAATATCTCAAAATATAGATAAAGAATTACTTTCTAATGGCGCTCTAAAAATACTAGTGTGGACTTGATACCATGTCACGTCTAACAATAAATTTCACCGTATTGGTGGTAATATTAATATCAACATGGTGATGAGATTGAAAACCTATGATGTTAAATCCGTACCGATATTTTTTAGATTGATATATAGATTTTTTTTGTACGAAACATTTTGTACATTGAAAGACTGTCCTACTGAAGAATCGCCGATTGTTTCTACTCTCGTTTGAGAAAATATCTCAGTGCAATTTACCTGCGTCCAAGTTTCTTTATGATCCTTTATTTTCTACACTTTACGAAATAATCTCGCCTTCTATCCGTTTAGGGATTTTCGCTGAAAACCGCATATCGGAATCATTTTTTATAATATTTTTGATGCGAGATAATTACGAATAATACAAATGTATTCTCATATGTATTCTGTGTAATTATTATTTATAATGTGAAATGCGATTCCGATTGACTTTCGTTTTTATCGAGCATTAAGTATTTAAATAGATTAGAAACGAATAAAAGAATGAATCTCCGAGATAATATCTTCACCGCGAAACAATTGCGGATTCCTATGACAAAAAAAATGGTTGTCAGAGTTATCGTTAGCCCATAAGTGGAGCTCCGCGCGGAAGCTATTGTACTTTCTCAGACACTTTAAGAAATTCGATAAATCGTCCCGTCCTTTCCCGACGGAGAGAAAGGAAAAGAGAACCTCGTATCGACGGCGTCGACGCTCCATTTTTCCGGAGCAGTGGTTACGTTAAGGCGCGTACTGAAAATTGCAGAAGAATTCGCCTCGAGTGGCGGCTCCCGAGTGCTCGGAAAGTCGAAAGTTACCCTGAAATCCGCGGCCTGATCTCAGTCCCGCGAGAGACGGCGACCTTCGCGGCGTCGCTCACTCGGGGAATGCATTATTTCGCGACATGGAAATGCCCTCGAACCGGAAATCGATGTCGGATCGCTTAAGTAATACGCCGGGAAAACGCGACCGTTTAGCGTTCCCCGTATTTTCCCCTCAACGACGACGACGATGACAACGACAACGACGACAAGCGTTTCAAGCGAAACCCTGACGGGCTGGAGGGAATCGTGTAGGGTAAACCACGATGGGGTTGGAGGAATCAAGTGGCGGGAAAGAGAGAAGGGGGGGGAGGAGAGAGAGAGAGAGAGAGAGAGAGAGAGAGAGAGAGAGACAGGCGATCAAAAAGGGAGGGAAAAGATCCGCTCGTTGATAAAAGTTGTATGTGCGTCCACCCGGAACGTCCGTGGAGCTGTTCGTGAAACATTCAAGCCGGACGACGGCTCGAAAGACACTCCCGCCGACTTGAAATTCCCGCAACGACCTCTCCGTAATAATGTAACGACCGCGGTGTACCGTGCGGCCGATCCCCGCGCGTCTCGCTCTTTATCATCCAATTCCCCAGTCGCGATTTTCGCGACGGGACCGTGTCCCTACTTTGAATTTCTGTGCCGGAACACGGCATTTACGATATCGACATCCGGAAGGAAGGATGATTATCAACGATTTACTTTGGTATCGAATTAAAAAATAAAAGGACGACTCTCATACTCACATCACAGCGATTATATTTAATTTTTCGGAGCTGACGCAAAAATCTGTAACATAATATTTACTGACGTATTTTCTTCTCAATTTAAAATATACTTTTAAAATATACTTTAACAGTTATATTTTACGACATTTTGGTTCTTTGAAATTAATTATATTTTTAAGACCCATTTAATTTATGTTAATTAAAAGACACTATTTTCAAGAAATCAAAATAACAAAAAATGAATACTAAGTATATTTTAATAATAATAATCGAAAAAATCCTGCTACTACTAATTATATAGAAAAGGTAGCTTCAGAAATATGTTGTATATATAGTGGCATATTGTAACATAATTTTTTTGAAAAGCAATTATATGGTTTCTTTACATTAGTTGGTTTATCTCTTATTTTATAGAGAAAGGTACTTTCAATTGATGAAATCCAAAATAACTTTCAAACTTTCAACAGTAAAATCTGTTTATTTTTTATTTTTTTTTTAAGCAATTATATGGTTTCTTTACATTGATTTATCTCATTATTTTGTTTAGTAGAGCAAGGTACTTTTCAGTTCAATTAAATTCAAAATAGGAGCAACTTTCAAACTACAATAAAATCTTATTTATTTTTTATGCTTATGGATACTTTTGATGAGCAGCATAAATTGCAGAATATCACAATTTCAATTTGAAGCCACTTTTTGCATACAATTAGTGCGATGTTCTAGTTACAGACGTAACTTAAAGAAAACGAATTATTTGACATCTTTGACAAAGAAATTAATTTTGGTCCAATAGATTCATTGTCAACTTCGGAAGACGTTGATATTTCGATGATTGAAATTAAATTATGCAGCTTTTTTTGCATTTTTTTATTTATGTATATTATACGTAATTGAGTCGGAAATAAGAAACATGCTTTCCTGATATCTTGGCGCTTGATGGACGTATTGTGCGCCCTTGACGTCCGATCAGTTACGAGTTAATCTCGAAACGAATCGCTGCCATTTCAAGAAAGGCCATGCGCGCGTGCATTTATCGGAGATCGTTTAATCCCTCCCCCAATTTCTGCGCTATACAAAATTCCTGACAAACAGAACGTCCGACCGGCCGATTGCGTGCACCGGATTCGATCAGAAATGCAACATAGAGGTCTGTTGTTTCTGATGTTACAACGACGGCAGCGGCGCAGGAAAGTAGAAAGAGAGAGAGAGAGAGAGAGAGAGAGAGAGAGAGAGAGAGAGAGAGAGAGAGAGAGAG
>NW_012130097.1:2390658-2397347 GCF_000143395.1 Atta cephalotes
TCTCTTCTCCTTCCCTCCTCTTCTCTCTCTCTCTCTCTCTCTCTCTCTCATTTTTTTTCTTTTCAAGTTCCGTCGAACGAACGTTGCTGGAACGCTATCGCGACGGCGGGTCGGAGGGTCAGGACAAGGGGGTGGGTTTCCATTTCGAAAATGCGGCGCAGAGGACGGATCTCCGCGCGATGTACGGCGGGCGACAGCTCCGGCGAGCTCGCGGTAAATCAGAAATTATCTTGCGTCGCGTCCGAGTTGCGCTGCCTTTTCCCATCGAAACGCGCATAAATACCGAACTAGAACGAGCGACAGAGACGGAGGGTGGAGGTAGCGAGAGGGAGAGGAGCAGAGCGGTCCTTGCAGTCGCGGCGGCGTGCACGATGCACTCGCTCTCGCGTGTACGTGTGCATATGCAGGACGACACGCGTGCACATACATGCACGCGACCGTGTATACGGTGTGTCCTAGGAACACCGTATACTACATGTTTCAGAGAGGGATAATACAGAAACATGGCAAGAATTTCATCTCAATACCTCGTCAGTCGGTCCAGAGAGTCAGTCTCATGATGTCAACAATTAGAAATTATCAAGTAATTTTGTTTCTAAAAGAATGTTTCTGAATTGCTTCAATTTTAAATGGATTTTATTTTAATTTTTGAGAGATTTGAATTTTCTCGCTTAATATTGAAATTATAAACTTTTATAATATACATCCGGAAAAAAAAAGAATCAACTTCAAAGAATGCAGAAGAAGAATCGTTCTAGAAAAATCACACATGCACGTTCATATTTGCTAAGTAATTCTCGATAATAAAGTAAAAGCGAACAATTAAGTAAACGTAAAAAATCCCGCTAATTATATGGAAAATTTGGTTGTCGGCGAAATGAATAATTAAACACACTTTCACATGTAAACTTTTAACTTGTAATAAAACAGAAGATGTTGCAGACACAAGACTAAATAATTTTTTGAGCTATAATGTCAAATTGTGACCACAAGTTTTACACTTTTAATAACCATTGCTTATAAACTATCTGTTATTGAGTCTTGATGTGTATGATCATTATAAGCACATTATAAGCTACATATTACATGTGAAAACCAATTCATTCCACTACATTTTTATATAAATAAATATAAGATTCTTTCGAAGATATTATCTTATTGCGCTTCGATAGGTATCGATTCCATCGATAATGGCGAGTCTTAATAATATGTATAACGATTCGCGTCTATACATTCATCGCGTCTCTTCATTCCAGCTGACTGTTCCACACTTAAGATTCGCGGCGCTCGTTCTCGGACACCCTGTACAGACGCCCATATACGCACACAGACACGCGTAGCTCTGTGTACGCGCACAGCCGCCCCCGCAGATATATATTAATACGTGGACTGCACGTCGCGGTACGCGCGACTTGATGGACGGATGACCGGACCATTCCGCAGATTGCTTCGCTCCCGATTCCGACCGGAAGGAGATTTATAACCTCTCGTCGTTATCTGCGCGAGCGAGCGAGTGAGCGGGCTGGCGAGAGAGCCGTACGCCTCTCTACCTATCTACCTCCGCTCCTCGTTCCGCTCGATCACCGATCGATCAGCGGGCCGCGCGCGCGATCACTCGTCGTCCTTTGAACTCCTGCCAAACGCGCGACGAGCAAGGGTGATGGAGGTGGAGGTGGAGGAGGAGGAAAAAAAAGAGTTCACCGCCGGTAGATGATAGCGCGACGCGTTCGTAATTTTTTCTCCCGATCGCTTTCGGGGGACGCGGTACCTTTTACGCGCGCGCGAAGCTAACTCTTCCAAACGGAATTCCACCACAACTACCGGCGGAGAGTTGTGGCACTTGAGCTCTTCGGAGTATCGCTCGGCGGCACGCCGAAGAGCAAAATAAGAAGAAAAAAAACGGAAACAGAAAAAAAAGGAGGAAAGAATATTGAGTAAGAAAGCTCTCCCGCAGGCGAAGTAACGCCGCGTACGCTCAAGTTAGTTACTTATCGGATAAATATAGAAATATTTCTTCCTCCGTTGCGCAACAAATGATAAGTAAATATTTCATAAAAAGCGATGTTGATAGCTATATTTGTTTAATACACACCGTGCCTCACAACCACGTATGTCACAGTTTTAATATTGCGAAATATTAAGAATATATTTTAAACATTTCAATATTTAACCGATATATAATTTGATATTCATTTAGAATAATATCGCAGTTCTTTATTATTTGATATAACTTGACGAACCTTGAGAACATTCGGGAAATAAAATGATAAGCGAGTTTTATTTAAATCGTGATAACTTCAAAGTAAGACATATATGATTTTATGTAAGAAAATAATTCTTAAGATAAAAATTATCTTCGTAAATTTGCAAATTTACGATGATAAAAAAAGTAGATATTTCGTGTCTCCGCAAAAAACGTGATACAAAAAGTAAAAAATATAAAATTATTCGGGAGAAAGGAAAAAAATACATATTTTTTAATTAATTATTTACAGCAGTGTTAAACAAGTTAATTAGAGCAAATAAAAAATTACTATTTCACGTTTCAAGTACCTAATGTAAATATTAATTTTGTTATATTAGACCTCTAAAAACTATCCTTATTTTAAGTTGTGATTTTGCCCGTTTTCAATTCTTTTCTGTTTTCTATTTGCATTCAAATTGTATTATATCACTTCCTGAGAGTCAATGTATTTAGAACACAAATTACACGTAATATGAAATTCATAAAATTTCAACTCGTGTTATTCTCTTGCGAGGACGATATAAATTATAATAAGGAAGTTACTCACTCCACAGTTGCCATGGCGTTGTCCGATGTTTCTCTCTCAGGCCTCCTCCTTTCAAATTCCTTCGTTGCACTCGCATAATAGTCACTCGCGAAAGTACGATTAATTACGAAGCGCGCTAATCACGCCAGAATGCGACGATCACACGGCGCTTTGCATGGCACTCCTACTATTAATCGCATACAACGCGTTTACTACGTCGCGAAGAACAACGCGAGATATTTGCCTCACGAGTGAATCGCCTCAATGCGAGCTGTCGCTAATTAAACTCGCTATCTGATAATGTCGCGTTAATTTTAATAATCGTAGGAAATGATCGTGAGACAAACACTCGCTAACGTGAAACGGTAGTATGATGACACATGTAGGGCTGCTTCGTTGTCCCACAAGTGTCGGTCGCATAAATGTTTACATCTACTCAATACAACTCTTTGTATACGTCACAAAGAATTTGTTGGAATGTTTAACGTACAATAGGAACATATAAATATTCCGTTTCTTGTGGTTTTTTTTTTTTTTAAATTCAATTATGAGGAGCGCTCTCATTACTCGAGTTATATATAATACATCGTACTCTATCTTCGAAGCTGATTTAAAATCTGTGACAGAATTTCGGACTTGTGAGATTTATTTAATTTATATTGATTCAAAAAGGCACTAATTAATTTCGAGGAATAACAAAACTTGTATAAAAAAAAATTTGAATATTAAGTTTAATAACAATAATTTCAATTTGTAAATGTAACATAAAGAAATAAAAAATGTAGGTCCAATCCAGAACAATTAACAAGTCGCAATGTCAATTTGACCTTAAAATGAATCGTGACTGTGTGATCGAACAGCGACTTAATAATTTTTTTGGGGCCATTTGGAAATCATGATGACTATATGGTTTGCTTGGGAATAGATTTACCGTCAGTTCCGAAGGGATATAATTAAGTGGATCCAATAGACCCACCATCAGCTTCGGAGAATTAAAGCGATAAATCAATTAAAAAAATATTTCTATGTATTTCAAATCAAACAATTACGTATTTTATTTATCTATTTATTTTAATTTACAAACAACATTATATTATTATATTACATTGTTAACTGTGTTGACTCTAATAGCCTCCTTATTGTATTATCAATTTTAAACCGACGGAAAATCCAAAGTGTATTCGAATCGAAGTGGGAATAATTATCGTTGATAAACGTTATACAATAACAACATAAAATTTCCAATTGTCTCGTCACTCGAATTCCTATCGAGCGAGTCGCACGAAATATTTGTTTTGATATCCTTAGTATGCTCGTGAATTGTTAAACGCGGAAGTTAATTAATCGTATAGCTCGATACTCGGACTAATTGTTTGTAGGAAGTAGTCACGTTTGTCTCCCAGTACTTGACACGATCACGATTCGATAGAACATCCGACGACACCGCGGGAGCGATGCCCGTTACCTGCTATGCCGACTCGAATCTCGTGAATGACAACAACGCAACGCGCGACAGCTTTGCGTACACGACGACCGCGTCATAAGTTACCAAAACAAATACCAAGGCCATACGCCAGACAAGTCTCGTTGCCGTAAAATATTTAACATACTGTGGAATAACTGTAACTATGCCGAATATATTCTTTCCCGTACATTTTAATTCCTCAACTATAGATTTGAAATTTATAGGAGACCCGTCATTTATTTAGAAATTTAAATGAATTATAGGTCTGTTCTTTATAGTACTAAATTAGTAATACTAAATTAGTAGATATACATCTGTTGTACTAAAAATAAAAGATATATATATATATATATATATATATATTTGAAATAAAGATGTGCGTGCGCGCGCGCGCGCGCGCGTGTGTGTGTGTGTGTGTGTGTGTGTGTATTTGATATATATTTATTTGTTTGAAGTTTGATGAAAGCAAAATAGGAAGTTTTAGGCCCGGTTGCATCAACGTTACTTTAATTTTAAGCGAGGCTTAAAACTCTCTTTGTCTCTTTTCGATTTTAAAACAAGCTAGAGTTTAAAATTTCGCTTAAAATCAAAGTAATATTGAAACCGGGTCTTAGTGCGGTCAATAAGCGACAGAAGAGGTCTTATGTTTCGTTTTTAGAGAAAAACGATGAAAACTTGATTTTGTACAATTAATACTGAAAATACAAGGAAATAGAAGGCACTTTGTATACAGAATGAAAAGCGATTGTTGATACATATGTATTTATATATTGTATATTTATCTTTTTTCTAAAAGTGAGAATGTTTAGGATTCCTCATCCACTGATGTATAATGTCCATAGTTAAGGATTAAATTAATTTCAATGAAGGAAGCATTGTTATGTAATTTACACTTTGTTTAGTGGATCTGCGTCACCTATAAGGTAAAAATTAATTCCGTTTCATCAAAGCGACGTTTTGAAATGGAGATATCGCTATTAGAATACTAATTGATGGAAAAATTTGCTTCCATCTGATCCATATGTATATAAATGTATGTTACCAATGACAAATTTTAATTGTTGTGTGCAAATTCTTTTCTTCTTATAAGTTGAACGGTTAGTACATGTTATTTATCTTAAGAAGAATTAAAATATATATTACTTGAAAAATCATATTTATCTTTTTCTGTTTTGGTCGAAAAATCTTTTTATGTGAATTAATTTATTTTTATTTATGAATTTTTATTCAATATAAATCTGAGGGAATTAAATAAATTATAATTTCAGTAAATTGAAAAAAATCAAATGAAATCACAACAAAAAATATCACAATTTGCAAATAAAAATTATCTTTTTTTCATAATTAAAATCATAATTCTTCACTATTCTCGAGTTATAAACAAATTAAAAAAGGATAACAATAAAGTAACATCTATAAGAAGACAATCAAGTTTGTCTTCTTTTCAATCGTAAAGGAATTTTGATTAACTTTAATCGTTTATAATTGAAGAATTGTTGTGATCTCGACATTTTCTGAAGATTTTTGTCACTCGTGACAAAACATTTGGTTCCCATATTGCGCGGTATATGATAAATAAATTTTTTTTATTAAAAGTAACGCGCATAATCATAATTTGATTATAATTGGGCAATACTCTTTTGTCTCCTACGGGACAGGAGAGACAAAATGTAATTGAAGCTCGGATGAATGAAATTGGACTTTTCATTAAATTGAGCGACAGCGTAGAGTTTCTTTGTATCCGTGCTTATCAACCTCTACCATACAAGGTAGTGATTGTTGATCGCTTCAGTTGCGCACATGAAATACGAAACGCCTGCGTCAAAGGATAAATCAAAGGATTAATTTATAGTATTCAATTACAAAGGGAAGAATTACACGTGGCGAGAGGAACGATGCCGTGCGATCGTTGCACCGCGACAGTGCACTCCGGCGTAGACGAGTGGGTGAAAAGGGGGCCGGGAACTCGGCCAAGGGGCCCGTTTTTTTTTTCAGGCCGCGTTACACCGCTGCTTCGGTGACGGCGGAACGGGACGAGGGAGAGAGGGGAGGGGGGGAAGAGAGGATCGTCGCGCACATGCCTGAAAAACGCGAGCGTCACGATAAATTAGATTTAATGACTGTCGCAAAAAAGCGCGATATGAAAGTCGGACGCGCGGGACGAACCGATAGAAATTAAATTCTAGGATATTCGATTACGGTACCGGCAGCAGCCCAGGCCCACCTCCACCCTCGCTCCGTTCCCCTCCCCTTCCTCGCCGTCCTCGCCGATGAAACCCTCGTCGTTCGTTGCTACACATCCGGGCGCTTTCGCCCCGGCGCTGACATCGAGCCGAAAATAGAAAAAAAGAGTAGGAGGGGGAGATAGATAGATAGAGAGAGAGAGAGAGAGAGAGAGAGAGAGAGAGAGAGAGAGAGAGAGAGAGAGAGAGAGAGAGAGAGAGAGAGAGAGA
>NW_012130097.1:2398358-2413984 GCF_000143395.1 Atta cephalotes
ACGACACACACACACACACACACACACACACACACACACACACACACACACACACACACACACACACACACACACACACTGAAGAAAATCATTTACGACTAGGATTGCATGATAAAATAATTAAGATTAGAAGTTCCATTTTTATAGTAATTGCTGCTGTAATGCTAGTAATAATAATTACATTTATAGTTCTATAAGAAAATATCTAGCTGGTAATTGCATAATAATATATGGTAATTACAACCATTGTTTTTCTCAGTACAGCAGTATTCGTATTATTTAAACGAGTCGACAATAAAATGTACGTAATCCTCGCGTGCATTACATAAAATTTCTTTTGTCTCGAATCTGCCAGAGACGCTCGCGGCTTTAAAAAGAACATCATAAAATACAGAATCCTTATAAATGTAGGACTTATAAATAAAAACATTTTGTTTCGTTTGTTTTTAATGTAGGAAGTTGTGTCTCGATTTACTCGTGCAAGTTGTGTTTAGAAAACTTTGTCCAGAGACATTGTCCAGAGGATATACGCACTTGTGAAATTACGTGGATCTAACGGTCTCCAGGCTGACACCTCGACATAATGTATACATTCGCGGTTTTCACGTCGCAGGTGTCGAGTTTTCGCGTCGACGACAACGGCCGCGTATCGGTTCATATATAGGAAACGCCGGATCGAGATAAAGGAGCGCGAATCGGTCCCGAGAAAGAGCCATTGTCTCGCGCCTCGTTTCGCATTACCCGGCGGCGTATTAAAAATTCTATACTCCATTGTGTCGGCGAGATTGCGTTTCGAAGGAGGTGGCAGTGCACGCGCGCGTGCCGATCGTCGAACGTGAGTTTCACGCCGCTTGCATTTCACACCTGCCTGCTGAAATCTTTCCTCGCTTTCGCGAGGCGGAATTTGTAAATATAAACAGTTCGTTTCCGTGAGGGAGCAATCCAATATCCCCCTTTCCCGAAAAATATGCCAACGCACACACGTACACGTCGCATATCGTAAAGACTTGTAGCGCAGGCAGCCCTGCCGAAAAATCGGCTCGAACGTATTTGGGAGGTATAGACCGTTCATTCGAGAGGAAGTGACGGGCGAGAATTTATTATCGTGGAAGATCGCATCCTCAAAGAGATCAAATCGTTTCTTAAGAACTCGCTCGCTTTCGTCGTTCTGCCCGTTTATACCCGGAAGTGTGCACGGCGAAGATAAGCAGGCGGATACCTGCATTGTGGTCTGGATCAGATAAAAAAGGCCCAGAAATGTGTGCGCGAAACGGCCGAATGCGTCGCCGTCAAGGTGCGGAAGACCAGAATGCAACTTGCAACCGACGGACAGCTGTCTCGTAGATAGCGTGTGCAATCCATTGTAAAGATTTAATACGTTTTGACCTTTCGTGAAATCAAATTATTTTCCTTCCTGTGTCTGTGGAGGGAAGCGATTAAATCTCTTTGCCCTTAGATTAGAAATAGAGGCGAAATATATTGTATTTTCATCTCGTTTCAATATTTTCAATATTTGCGTTTCTCTTGGACGTATGAAAGTATATACGAGACGGCGGATGCCGCCGCGTTTTGAAATAAAATACGAGTCTGTTCGGCTGAAATAAATTATCCAATTATGTAAATGGAACTTTAGGAATTCGCGTTGGATGCAGACGCAAAATATGACGTGCTACTGCCAAGGGCACGAGGGAAAATCGTGCGCTTGCGAGCAACTTACATCGGGCAACGGGAAGAAAAAGTACGGCCATTCGCCGCGTTCGAAAGCGAAGATAAGATCCATGCGGCTGGAAATATCTTAGGCAAAATAAAGGCGCGCGATATCTCTCGGCAGGATCATCGCGCTACCCTGCTATGCCCGTTTTATTTCGTTGCGCGCGGAGGTGGTGTACCGGGTGGTACTAAAAGGCGCCCCGGACGAAAGAGCGTAACGTTACGTTCGATGTATCGCCGGAGACGGCAGAGATGGCGGCCCATTGTCTGGACTACAAATTAATCTGGCGATCGATACCACGTCGAGCGACGTCTTGCGCCTGGCCATGTACGCGGTGACTCGCGAAAAGTAAGTCGACAGCGCCGGCGACAACGGTTCGTTCGCGTCTGCTCTGAAGGATGTCCGTCGCGCGAAGGATGTGCCCTCGATCGATGCACCCCGTCGAGAAAAGGCCTTCCAAGGAGATATTCGCTCACCGGAAGTGACCTTCGCACCCAAGTCCCGAGTTCTAATTCCGAATTGATTCTCGCCACGTTCGATTGCGAAATATTTCTAACGTCACTCTTATATTAATACTTATTTAATTCAGACCTAACATTAAAATATTGATTAATAATACTGACTGGTATAATCTGTAATTCGATGCCAACTAGATATTTTCGATAGAACTATAAATACAATAATTACTAACATTATACAGTATCTAATATAAAAATAGAGTCTTAACTATAATCATTTTGTTGTGCAATTATAGTCATGATCATCAAATTTTTCTCTCAATGAGCTAATTTAGTTAAAATTAATATTTTTATGCTAGTACTTATCTTCGGATTATGATAGCTCGAAAGTTATTTGAACGATTCTGAAAATTAAGAAAAGATTTTGTGAGAGCTAATAGTAAAGTATCATACAAGTATATGAAACCAGCAGAAGAAAGATCAAGACTCACCAGTTTGATTGGAAACGGCTTGAAAAACTTCCTTCGAGGAATCCCCTTTCTTTAAAGTAAAAGTAAAAAGAGTGTGTTTGCGGCGGTAGTATCGTGCGAGAGAATCTCCTTTTAGTTCGGATGAGCTCATGCCACGCCGGTCGAAGGCGAGGCCGAGAGGATCTTTATCGCTCGGAAGCAAAGTGCTACGCCATCGTGGGTTCCGGGGTGTCGTCCCCTTCCTCCTACTCTCTTTCCTCTCCTCTTCCTCTTGCCGTCCTCCAGCCGCGAGGTTTCCACGGCGCGGTAACGCGATAGAATATTCAAACGCAAAATAAAAAAGGTTTCTTGGACGGCGGGGGGTATTGCATTAACCAAGATTGCTGACGATAAAATGAAAATAATGCGGAATGACGTGCACGGCGAGGGAGAGGTGCGCGGAAGCAAGGGGGCAATGAGGAGAGGAAGAGGTGGAGCGGGGGCAAGAGGGGGGAGGGGGGTGGAAAACAGATAAAGATAAAGTACGAGCTAAAGTAGGTTCGTGGGCGAGGAAGTGGTGGGTGGCGGTTGTGAGGGTGGCGGCGACGGCGAAGGATGAGAGGGCCAGAGGAGGGTAGCTAGCTGAGGATATCAGGTCGGGGGTAGAAGGGGTTGAGAGGGAGCAGAGAAGGAGGACAGAGGCACGGAGGAGAGGCGCCAGGAGTCGCTTGTGTAATTGCGTTAAAACTTCCGCCGTGCAAAAACACCCCTTCGAAACGTGTTCCCACTCGTCGCGGCTGCCTCGTCTCATCTCGTCTCGAGATTCTTCGCTCGCGACGAGACTCCGCGTGACGTTTCCGGTTGCCACGACGGTCGATGGCCAAGAAATGCCATTCTTAACAAAAGCGGAATCGTAATCTTTCAAGATTGTATCACAGAACGGAAAGAAAATATGTAGGTTCAAGTTTCCAAAATTTTTCGAAAAACAAAATAATAATTTCGTGAGAAATAAATTGTGTATAATTTTAAAGAGGTCACTGGTTGGTAATCGTTTTATTTTGGGTACGTTGTAAAATAATATCATACACCTCGGGTCCTACATGTAATGAAACTGTTTTGCAACTCTTATATTTCTTTGATTTATTTATCGTTAAATAAGGAAAGTACCTACAAAGTTGTCGATGCTCACGACAAGCCCCGCCAACGTATGGAAGTAAATTTACCGACTTGCTTTCAAGAGCAGGAAGTTCTTCGGTGTCGTAAATTCTCCCGCTCTACATTTACTACGGTGGGAACTTATAAAAGTACGCAAATTAATGGCTTGTCAATAATCGTGGCAATGTCAACAATGACGTTTTTTAGCCCATGTTATTCTTCTTTCTTGTTCAGCCGCGAGGATACGTCGTATCGTTCCGAGAATCCGATTGTGATTGGCTTCTTTGTGGAAATGTATAGGGTGCAGATTAGTAAAATTTCGTACTCTTTTTTTGTACGAAACTTTATAAACCATAAACTTACAGTTGCCATCCTCTTTGTCACTGTTTTTCTTTAAAGGATATCTGGGGAATTATTCTGGGATTTCAGGGAATCTAAATATTTATATTTAGATTGACTTCTTCACGCTTTGTATTAGTCCAATTTATAACAAGTATAGTAAATCTTAACCCATAAGAGACACCGAATTAATCACCGTCGATGAGGAAAATAATCGACTATGCTTGGTCAATTTTACTTAATACTACTAACAAATAATTAGATGTGAAATAATTATTCAATAATTTTCTGATCAATTTCACACGCATTTTTATGCGTCCGAGGTTTTTGATCTGCGAGTTCTAGTTTAGAAAATTTTTGTATGGCAACCCTACGTGAGCTTGTTGAACGCAATAACATTTTTTTTTTTAAGAATGGACAGCGTTCTTTTTTTTTGCGTCGCTCTTCAATTACATGATCAAAGCCGCGAGCCTCTCGCGAATCGCGGGATGCTTTTTTTTTTGCGAGTCGCGTTTCGTGAACATCAAACCATGAATGATTTTTTCGCGCAGAACGTTGCAGAACGCGACGGCTCGTGTTACGGAGCTGATGCTCGCATGCTCTCGCGTGCTTTTATAGATTTTTGTCGGGGGCGCGCGCTGGGGCGTGTATGTCGATTTTATGCGACACGGCGCCGTAAATCTCGATTTTCTAAGAATCTCCGTCATACGGCAAACATTACGTCAAGATACGTTAATCCGACGTTCGTTCGCTTCGCTATTACGAAGTGCAAACCGGCGACAGTACTTGAAACTGCGTCGCCGATTAAATATTAGTATTCCCGACCCGAAGCAGCGCAGCGAAGTTCGGATTAAGAGCACTTCCCCGGCTTCTCTTCCCTACTGCGTTCTTCGCCGAAACTAAGAACTATCCCGGGGGCTACAAAAACAAAACTCACTTTCTCCACAATCGCATGGAGATGAAAAGAGATCTTTGTACTTCTGTATAACGTCGTCGGTAGACAGTGACGCAATCTTGTGCAATAATCGTGTATAATAGAACAGAAATCAGTTTGCATTCTTCCTCATTTAAAATGCTTTTAATGTTCTCGCTCTTCTTAGAATATCACGAGCACACAAATTAGATCCTCATGAAATTGTATTGGTGACGCATTCATCGAGATATGAAAAGCATACGTCAATTTTTTCAATAGAGGTCACAAAATATCGACGGAAGTAGAAAATTAGATTACATTGTCCAACCGTTTTTTCATTTAATAATAATAATCCTATTTCGTCGTTTTTATAATTTTCCGAGCTCGGGAATTTATCAAATGGTTCGATCGGAAATGCAAGCTAAATTGCAGACTGCAATTTCCGGTCATGACTACTTGAAAGGCTAACGAGTCTACTATCTAGCTATTTTATTCACAATTTGCAAATTATTGAGTAGACAGGTCGCGAAAACTACTCTTAGAACTACTCTAGAACAAGGCAGACAAATAGACTCCCAAATTAATTTGGTCTGACGCAATGACATTTCGCCCATCTGCTCCCTCGCTTTCCACCCCCCCCCCCCTCGCGTATTCAATAATAAATGTAAAATATTTATGAGAATAGCGTCGCGCGTAGTTAACGAGTAGGACATGCAAGAAAATTACGATGAAGTCGCAAAGAAGAAAAATAAAAATAATTCATTACAGATTGACAGCGTAAAGAATAATTGTGAAATTTGCGTTTAACGCGAGACACGATCACTATAATTTTTCGTTAATGAAAGCTGCGAAATAAAGTAATGCGCCTTTAATTGAAACAACAAAGACAAAGTGGAGAAGACAAGAAACAGAAACTCGTCGCTCGAAAATTACTCTGATAGAGCATGGCTTTGCTTGAAGGTTATTCTTAAAGTGGAAGGACTTGATGCTTGCCTCTATTTCCTCCTCTCAGAAAATGTTGAATGGAAAAAAAACGAGAGAAAAGAGAATCGAAAGAAAGAGAGAGAAGTGAGGAAGGTTAATATATGCGGTCGACAAGTGTCACGGCGTCGACTCACCTTTGCGTACACTTTTACATACGTAAATGTAAATAAAACGTGCTGCACGAGCTTGCGGTCGCGTGACGCTTTCCTGGCGTATGAAAGGAATGATTTTGTTCAAGTATTCGAAAATTTTGCCAGATGCAAATCTGAAAATAATTTTGTTGGACCATCAAAATAATTATATAAGAAATAATTATATAAGAAATTCAAATTTCATAAGCATCCGGGAAAAAAATGTTTTATATAATTATATAAAATTATGTTTCAAAATTTCATATAATTGTATATAATTATATATATTTATATATACTTATATATAAAATTATACTTAAAATTGTATAGAATTGTATAGAATTATATATAAAATATATCCATTTATATACAATTATATAACATTATACATCATTTTATATAATTATATATAAAACATTTTTATCCCGGGCAACGTTGCTAAAAATTTGACATTCTGACAACAATCAGTGAGAACAGTTTTGATGCAATACCTAAAAATTTAGATAGAGGTACTGATCTAAAAATAATTTTGTTGGACACTATCCAAATAATTATATAGAAAACTCAAACATAACGAGCATGCTATAAAAAGTTGATGTTCTACAATAATATAATTACTTTCAGATCTATACACTGAGAAAAATGTTTGGTTGAAAATGGACAAACCAGGAGATTTTGATTGATATAATCAGAATCTTCTCTAAACATTTTTCTCAGAGTGTAACTGTTTAAATGTTAGATATACATCATTAAACCATCTTTTTTTCGTGCTGAAAAACCACACGCGATTTAGATTAAGCTCGAATATCGGAAGCGAGGATTCGATCTATCGATCTGCGTAACGCAAAGAGAACATGATCGACTTCTCGCGCACTTCTTCTCGTTAACGTTGGTTGAATTTGAAAGTGGCGCGCGTGCGCAGTGCGTCGAACAAGCTTCCCGCGCGGTCAGCCGTCTCGGCGCGTCGTGGTGGCGTTTTTCGCGCGTTTTCCCGTCAAAGACCGGATCGCGGTCGCGTACAGCATTCGTCACAAGTTACGTCAGTGCTGAGCAAGAATCGTGACGCATTATCTCGCGTCGCGTCGCGTCGCGTCGCGTCGTGGCGTGGTGGCGATTCCTTCCGAAGCAGCATCGGGGTGATCGCACGCTAAAGATCGTTACCGTTACATGACAAGCGTCGAGTGTCTACACGGAAAAATTATTGCGCATGATTCCGGATCTTCTGATTCTCACTTCTTCACGCTAAATGGACTAAATGAAGAGAGATTGTTTTCATATGACAGTAATCGGAAAGAATGATTTTGCTGAAGAATCTAAAAATGTTGCTAGATATAAGTCTGAAAATAATTTTCGTGGAAAATAATTAGATAAAAATCTTAAGCACGATGATCAATGCTGCAAAGAGAGTTGTGACATTCTAATAATTAGTTCGAGCATCCTACGTACATAATTATTATGATAATCCATCAAAACTATTTTCAAATTTGGTTAAATTTTTAAATATTTCAATAAAATCATCCTTTTCGTGTACGATTCTAATTTATAATAATAAAATTTATATTTATTTAAATTATGTACATATAATATATAATGTATATTGAATCTCGCGCATTTGAATAAAATTGTTAAACGTATCACTGCGCATATTCTAACACTCGATACTTGATGCTGTCGTGTAAAGGTACCTTAAGTCGCAGACTGCGATGCCGTAGGCGTTCCTAACTGACCCTTCTCTCTTTGTTTACAAGAGACAAGACTACCGGGAATTGAGATTAAGCTGATGACGAATGGCAGGTCGCGCGTCAATTGGCACGCGAGATTTTCTTTTCGAGCAAATAACTGCAGAATGATTTGAGAATTTCGGATTAGAACCGCGATGGAGAAACATGAAACGAGTCAATATTGTAAAAAGAGTCATTTTTTGAGTCAATTTTTGATCATTTAGTCAGAAAAATCGAGCCGCGAAAAAAACGATTTTATTTGACATATGTTGGCAATCGAAGGAAATCGAGTGGAGTGGTGTGGAGGGGAGAGGAAGGGGACGGGCAGCGAGCATCTGGCAGCACCGGCGTTAGTCCGCGTCTTCGCGTCTATCGGTATCGTTTTCTTTTCGCGCGTGAGTGGGGCCTTGAACAGGCATAATCGCAAGTTTTCCGTTTCTGACGGGAGTGAGATATCGCCATCGAACACCGCGATAGGACCTACATTTTCGGACGTATTGTCGCGATAGTACTACTTTCAGTCTAATTTAAAATGCGTTCGTCTTCGAGGAAGGAGGACTGGAAAGTTCCTCCAAAATGGCGTCCTTCGTTCGTCACGTCACTACTGTCACTACTATCAAGTGTGCATAAAGCCTGAAGTCTGATTTGTGCTCTTTTTGCTTTCTATTTCTTAATTCGTATCATTCTTGTGGCTTCGTTTTCTAGTCGCCCAAGATGAAAGTTTTCGAACTTCGGAAAAGAAGAAAGAATATGTGTGTTATATGTCACGAGCGAAGGAAGCCATGTTGCGAATGGAAGGAATTTTCCAACGATCTTCCTCGCTCCTCAAAGGTGAGCCATTAGTGTCGCTAATGTCGAATTAGTACCAGGCGACTGTCAGGGGCATCGAATCACCGTCAAATGAGCGTCGTGGCGTGTTAATCGGTACGTACATGAGGCAACGGATGCAAAGTGGAACGAAAATCGATCGCGATCAATGACCATTCGATCGTCATCATGCGTGGATTTCGACAAACGCAAGCGTGATTTCTGTATTTGATCTACGATGTTACGGATAAGACGAAATGTTGCTCCGGAAGAAAAACCACCTTGTCGTTTCTTGCCTCAAAATGTGAATCGTGAGTGGAACATCTTCGATATCGATAGCGATATCGAGCGAATATCGAGTGTAATTTTGTGTATATATATATGTGTATGTGTGTATCAATGTGTGTGCTCAATGTGTTAATCCACGATCAGTGTGCTAATTTGTATGCAAAACGGAATATCTATGCGTGACAATTGGATACAAACGAGCACGGGAGCTGTCTCGGAGAATATCTCGGTAAGCGTGAGCAACATTTTAGCCTAATTTTTCATTTTCTAGTTAACTTGTGGTTGGACTTAACCTGATGTAAAAATTGTCTTATCTTCTTCGTTATGATTAATCACTAAACTGATGAAGCAATGTTGTGTACATTATTATCAAGTGTTAAATGAGATTTATCACAAATGAATTAAATAGCGTCAAAACCAAAAGTTGACCGCAAAGTGAAAAACCGGGCCTTTGAATAGATTATTTTTATTGTCGTCTGTAGCTTCATATCTATTTGACATAAAGTAACAGTTCAATAGTCACGTAATATATAGATTATGAAGCCATGAGGGAAGAAGGGTTCACAGATTAATTTAAAATAAAAGATCGACCTTTTTCAAAATTTAAAAAAATTGTTAAAATTGTATAAATATTTAAAAATAATATTAAAAAACAGAAACAAAGTTAATATTAATATTTTAATAGTAGTATTAAAAGAGATTATAAATTATCTTTAATAGAAGAAATTATACTCCATGTTTTATTACTGGACGAATTATCTGTCTGCTTTGCGTCTTTCAAATTTGATGTAAATACATACTGTACTTACTTATCTTGAATTCTATGTATACACATATAATTTACACGATCGTTGTATATCAGAAAAACTATACCGAAAGACTATCACGAATCATTACTATATCTAATACCTCAGTTTGAAAGCATTTTACAAAGTTATTACATATATCGCGCATATAATAATCTTTCGACCGTCATCTAGTCGTAAATTGCCAAGCTCGATTGCCGAACTCGGTAATTATGGATGTAATCGTTGAAATTGTTCCGAATTAAATCGTTCAGGATTCCAATTGTTGTTAGCCGCGCCGCTCGTAACAATTATATCTAAACAAATAAAATATCTCGAGCCCCAACGTGTAATCACTTAACGCGGTCGATAGGCGGTACGCAAAATTATGCGAGAACGAGGAGACTTCTCTCATACTGGTATGGTATCAACAGAG
The DNA here is from genome assembly GCF_000143395.1 of Atta cephalotes. Classification (NCBI taxonomy): domain Eukaryota; kingdom Metazoa; phylum Arthropoda; class Insecta; order Hymenoptera; family Formicidae; genus Atta; species Atta cephalotes. The sequence continues at coordinate 2,408,536 of NW_012130097.1, forward strand.
ACGTCCCTCGTATTTCTCGTGGCCCAAGTGCGCTATCGGTAAAGGGGTAGAAACACGACGACGTGGCGCCTGGAGAACGCGAACGCCCACGCGAGTCCGATCCGCGAACGGCGCATCGCCGGCCGGCCGGCGGGACGGGCGGCCAATCGGCGAAAAAAAAGCGGGACTAAAAACAGAGGGCCTGGGTGCCGGACGGCAGGGGTGGTACCGTAATCCTGCGCCCTGCGACGAGGGGGTGGGGTAAATGCGCGGGTGCGACAGCGCGAATTCCCGTTTGCCCCCCACTACTGATGCACCTGCACGTGCATCCCGTCCGGTCGGCTCCATGCATCCATACTCTGCCACTCACCTCGTCTCTCTTTTCCTCTTCTCCCTTCTCCACCTCCTCTCCCCCCTCCCCTCTCGTTCCATCCGTCCCTTCCGTTTCTGGGAATGCGCGAAAATTTTCTCACAAGTATCGATACCCTTCGGACGACTCGCGACCGATAATCATAATCAGGAATCGCGATAAATAATAAAGAAATAAAAATATCATCTCCCAAAACCCGGTTCATTACAAGTTTTATTATTGAGAGAAAAAATGGTGCAATGAATATCATGTACTATAATTTCAGTATAATTTCTAGTCATTTCCAGTCAACTATATATATATATATATATTATTTTTTTTTTTTAAGAATCATGGGTGTAGACAAGAGGGAATAGAAAAGAGCGCTTACCCCTTTTTTTAGATTTAATAAGAAGCAACAATGAAATTATGAAAATCATTTTTACGACAAAAAGTTGAGTTGATGATTTGTCAGATAATGAATGTTTTCACGCGTAATACGTGCTGTAATATAAGTTATATTACAATATAAGTAATGTTTCAATAAGTTTTAAAGACAAGTTTTTGCCCTTCTGATTAAAATCCTGGGTAGAATTATAAATATAATTATTACTTACTACTGATATTACACAGCAGTAATAATTATAAAAAAATGGAGCTTCTAACCATTATTATTTTATCGTGCAATTATAGTCACAAATAAACATTTTCTTCTCAGTATATAATTTGATATCGCAGATGTATCTGTCTCCAATATATTCCGATCGATCCAAGATCGATATTATGATGTCAGTTATAATTCGCGGTTCTCAAGAAGAAGCGATATCTACTATCTTCTCTCAGATTCTTGATATAAGATTACTGTTACTTCTCTTTCTTTTTTCAGTATCAAGGTATATATTTTTGATAGAATATAAATATGATTATTATTATCAATATTGTAGCAGTTTGTAATAATTACAAAACTGGAACTCTTAATCATTATTTTACCATGTAATCATAGTTATAGATATTAAAAACTTTTTTTTCTCATCACAATTCTACATCGCGGATATTGTGTTTCTGTATTCCTATCGATCCAGAATCGATATTATCAGTTATAATTCGCCGTTTCCGAGAAGAGCGGTACTATATCTCGTCCCAGAGATCCTAAATATAAATTTATTGCTACTTTTCTCTCTTTCTCGGTATCGCCGCATACTTGCCGCAAGCCTTTCCTTTCGTAATCTCGACCAGCCGCCCTGTTCTCGCACGCTCGGGTTCTCTTTGAGGAATTCAGATCGGCGAGATACGACGAATCGCCGGAAACAATGAGATATCTCCGGCGTTCAATACGCGTCTCATTGTGGGCCGCCGAGATTCCCCGCGTCGATAGATCGGAACGGAGCTCTCCGGAGCTCGCGTCGCGTTTATGCAAAATCCGATCCGCTTCACCTCCTCCATCCTAATCCACTTTCTCCTTTCTCGCCGGGAGTCGAGACTATTATACTTTTATCTCGCGCATCGTGAACACTTTCTAACGGAACCGCTCTACATTTTTTTTTCGCGTCGATTAATTATCTGTCAGAATCTATTTCGGCACAACCTTCTCCTTCTTCCCCCTTCTCCTTCTATCCGTCGATAAATTCCATCGATCCCGTGTATTCCACTGTTATTACATACGAACTGTTTATTGTATAACATAACGCACTGTTCCATTCGGCATTATTCATCATATTATTACAAGCTACGGTAAAATCTAATATTCCAATATAATCCTTTTGTACAAGTGTTCTCCAATTTATAATAATACGACAAGCGCTAGGAATAATATGTAACAAATGTAACAAATACAACGGACGGACGCGACGTGCGTTCTTTAAAAGGTATACTCCTGTATCCTATTTTATTGGCGCATTTTATCGCGTACTGCGAAATGTGAATAAATAATTCGTCTTCTCTTTCTTTGACAAAAGGTGACAAAATTCGGTCTCGCGATCTCGTCGACTTTCCGTTTCGCGGAAACTTCACTTTGTCGGTCGCACTTTTAGTTGCGGCATTTAAGCGTCGAGTATAAAAAAAATCACATCACGGGTGGTGAGTTTGTCGTCGAAGACTCTCCTCTCCGCCCTTCTTGACACACTTTCGCTGCCAGCGATCGTCCTTTTTTTCTCTTCTCGCTTCCTGGTTTCCATCCCGCCTTCTTCCATCTGCAAGGTGTTTTCAACGATGCGCAACAAATGCAACGCTTTCCTTCTCTTTTCAAAAATTTGTACCGTTGCTAATTACAAAGTCGTCTAGCGTGGAAAATTAAAACTGCGATCAGATAAATAATAGAAATTTTTCTACTCGGTTTTATTCAACTTATTGCCACTTAAATATGTATGTGTCGCAATTTCAAAGCATTGAAAAAAATAGAAAAATTATAGATTATTTTATTATTATGTTTAATATCTATGTGCAATTTGAGCACATTTGCTTATTGGTTAAAAATTACTTAATTTTTTCGTTTATTTTGATTTTTATGTAAAATTGCATTTTATTGTACGTATTTGTGAATTTGACGAAAAAGTATTATTGCAAATTAAATCAATTTTTTACATATAGATATTAATAAATTGTAATAAATATTCGCACGTGCATCTAAAGTTCATTTGGCTTCACTTATTCGTTCAGCTAAAAATACAGTCATTGTGCTGTGTAAGCCATTATGAGCCAAATTATTTATTGTTTTGTTTGTTGATTTCGCAATCAAAATTTTTTGACTGCTTTATTTGCTGATTTTTTTAGCTGATATTGTACAGTTAAAAAATTTAATTACAGCAAACCTCAGTATTTATAATACGAAAGTTGCAAAACGGATTGCGGCACATCGTCATGTTATTTAGAACACAAAAATTATTTCCGCGTTTCGGACAATGCCGACAATTTTTAAATGAATCTCAGCGAACGGCGCACACTTTTGAAGAGCGAACTATTTTCTTACCACGTGAGGAAATCCCAATCGAGAAATCGGCTCTGTTAGAAAGAGGAGAAACCGGTAAGCGAGTGAGCGACGCGGCGGATCGACTCCCTTAATTTGTAACGCCGGTGAACGCGGCGAATATGAGTGGCCAATCGGCGGCGGTGCACAGGAAATCCGAAATTCCTGGCACGGACGAGCGATCCTCGCTGCATTAACGTTTCATCGCGCTCGATACATACGGCAGGGCGGCACATCGATCGTTACGAACTTTGGACTCGAGTAGAGTGTCGGAGAGTACTGGAGAGAAAGAGAGAGAGAGAGAGAAAGAGGAAAGGGGGGGGGGGAATATACATGTAGACGGATAGGTAGATAGAATGCGGGAGAGAAGCAGAGAGTTAAAATATAGTTACATTTATCATTCCGAAGCGGTAAGAATAAGAATGTTGTATACGGATAAAAATTTACGACCGTTGCGCGATATCCGGTAAACAGCTGTAATGAATAAATCTGAAATTAGCATAGAGTAAAATAACACGGACGGAGCTATACAATATAGTAATATCATGAATCATATTGCTAAATCCCCAAATTTATTAAAACAGGAAATAGTTTTCTTTTCCCCTCTTTTTTTAAATGATGCTCAAAGCTCTTCGGGAAATCGTTCCCTCGAAACGTAAGATACAAAATATAAGACGGATAATACAATAAGTTACGGAATAAAAACCGGATAGAGAAAGCGAGAGAGGGAGGGGAGGGGGGGAGGCGGAAGGAAGAAAGAACTGGCGGATTGAAACAATTCTTGCGGATTGAAGTGAGGAAGAAGGAGCGACAAAGGCGCAGTGCGATTGCATGCGAAAGAGAGAAAGTGGAAGAAGAAGGAAAGAGAAAGGAGAAGTAAGCGGGTTGAAAGACACGGGGAGACGAAAAAGGAATGAAAGAAAGAAAGAAAGACAGAGACGGCACGGCGCGGCGGGAGAGTAAGTTGACTTTGCATTATTTAAGCGGCGTCCTAGCGCTGTAACACGTGTTCTTTTGAAGTTTCGCCCCCTTCAAATATTCAAGCTGACGTCACCGCCGTCATATTCCTCGCTCTCTCGCGGAAACCCTGAAAAGCGTGCACACGCCCGGAGCACGTATTCCCTCCGTCTTCGTCCCACCTGCACTTACATCGCTTCGCCTCCTCCTTGCGAGAGAGGGTCGCAGACCCTCTCATCTCTTCTTCCTCAACCCTCTCTCGCCGTAGCGCCCTTCGATGGCGGCACACCACCCTCCTCCATCGCTTGCACTTTCCTCGAGGTGCATGCACCTGCAACGGCGGCGAAGAGAGATTCGCCAAGATTTTCAAGCGAGCCACCTTCAAATAGACTCGATCTTTTTAAATTCAAGCGCTCAGATCTGAAATTTTTCCATTTGGATATCATTGGTAGATATACTGAAATTTCTTTTTTTTTTCCTATTTATTCTTCCTAAACACATAGAAGCTGCATTCTGAAGTAATCTTGTTAAAGTTTATAACAATCCTTTGTTCGAGAGTGAAGTAACTACGCAATCCAAACAAGAACGTCGAAGCGTAGTTTGAAAATGAACCCGCTTGCACGCTACAAAGGGTTAGAGTAATAACGATAAAATGAATTATACAGTTAATAATAAAATCAAGTTCCGTCCATCTCTTTTCTCCCTCCCCTCTATTAATTACTTACGTCGGCACTCTACCTCTCGATTAAGTTTAAACATCTATCTTGATATATATTTCCGTAATACCTTAGAGTACCGTCTGTCCGAGTAAAATGCAAATATAAAGCCCCATTCTGTTCCGCGCGCGAAGAGCCGTACCTTTCTTAAAAATTCATTTAACTTTACGTCGCAGTATACCTTCTTTTTTTTCTTTTTTACGTAAAGCTATAATTCTCCGAACGATAACAATTCCGTCGAGTGCAAAGGATTAAGGAAATGAATCGCGCCAATCGCTCGGCCGCGCAATCCGCGTTCGCATGTGCGAAACGCTACGCTCGTGCGGCCGTTTCTTCAATCATTTTAACGGGTTTTCTCGGCGCATTTATCATCCGCGATGGATGGCGAGAGAGTCGATTCTGGCGCGCGCGCGTTTGTTCGCGAATTGTTTACGCGGCGCGACGCCGCCACCAGGAAGAGAGAAGGGGAGAGAGAGAGAGAGAGAG
>NW_012130097.1:2415159-2420562 GCF_000143395.1 Atta cephalotes
GAGAGAGAGAGAGAGAGAGAATAGTTTTATTCTTCCAGAGTTGATATCAAAGTAGTTATTGACACAGTAAGGCTTATAAAATTTAATTTATGTTAATTAATTCATAATTTGACATGTGGACATGTGGATTCTGGTCACATTTTTTTAACTTTTAAATAATGTAATAATTTGGAATAATATTATGTTTCACAATTTTATTTTTCACAGTTTTATATTATTCTATTCATGTAGAATAATTATTATACTCTTATGCTAAATTTAGTTTTTAAAGAATAAAATGGTAGGAAACTTTTACGAGTCCCAAGGACCCATCATACATTCCTTTAGCATCACAAAAAATATGTGTTCCTTTTATATGAAAGGCACTAATTATAATTTTGAATTCCATTAAAATGACGTGAGAAATGCATATAATTATATTTTACTAAGAATAACTTAAATTTGCAGATGTAAATAAGAAATTTGAATTGACATTTTTGACAAAAAGATGAATGAATTCAACGGATCTACGATCAGCTGGGAGAATCAAAATTTTCGAGATATACAGGAAACACTCTCATCTTCAATTGTTTACGGTTATGTTATGAAAGAAATTGTTGAGGAGAGCACGAAAAATTATTTCCCCCGATACTCTCGCGAAGTTCAAGATATTTCTCAGCGCTCATAAAACACGTGGGAATCATTCGTGATTAATGTTTCGATGCTTAACGTTCCGCGTGTAAAGCTTCCGTCTATCCAAGTTATATGTTTACACCGCGAAGAAATTATGGCAGAAGCCGACGGAGCGTTTGTTTCCGCAAATCATACCGCGATCGAATCGATACGCTTTGGGTAGCGATCGAAATTCCGCGACAGCGGCGAATTATGGCGCAACCCTCGAAAGCAATGCGTCGCTAGCTTACGTCACGCCCGCACCGGAATACTGGCCTTTATTATTTAACACTTGAGAACCTCCGGCGAACAGCTGAATAGGCCATTCAGACGTATTTCTAAGGGACCGTTAAGTTATTCTGTAGGTATAATTGACGCCGAAGTCCGCGTGGGACTTTTGCCGCGCGCGCTCTCGTGATAAACTGTTTGAAAAACATTCAAGTTCCGTTTTTATTTCGCGGGTTCGCCAATTCATCCACGAGCCAACTATTTCCTTTTCTCTCTCCCTTTTTCCTCTCTTTCTTCTTTTATGCCTTCTCTTTAGCTCTCTCTCTCTCCTTCTTTTTCTTTCTACGCGTCACCAACAAACCGGTAGTCGACGGAAAGAAAGGAAACGCACGATTTTCGCGATTCACGGGACGGAAGAACTTGATTGTCGAATTAAAGGCCGTCGAGCGACGTAATTGAAACTTCATTCCAGCGACAACATTGAAAATCAGGAGAAGCAAAAAGAGAAGGAGAGGCGAGCGAGAGATCCTGCAAGAATCCCCTCATTGCGTTTTTGCGTCGCTTGAAGTCTAGCAAGCCGCGAGCCGTTTGTCATAAAACCTTGCGATTTTCATCTTTTTTTCCTGTGTTCGACACGATTTTTCGACCCAAGGAATTTATCGACGATTTGCTTGCTGTAGTCGATGATGTAGATCAAATTATTGCGATTGAGCGTTTAAGCCAAAAGTCGCGTTTATTATTCTTAGGATAGATGAGACATCATTCCTGAATCAACTTCATTAAGTCTTATCGCATTGTTAAATTGATGTCGCGTGATATAATGGTAGGTAATAATTTATAAAGATAACTCGGCTCTCAAAAGAATGTGAAATACTTCGTTCATCTACGCCATTATGTTCTCTTTATACAATTCAGGTTCTATTATTGTGATTTAGACCATTATAATAATCTAGGATCTAAGTGGACTTTTAAAGACCGTTGTAATTGAATAATATCTTGACATGTCTTTCATTTCGACCCTCATATACGCCTTGCGTATTCTTTATTTCCCATTGTCGCGCAATTAAAAAAAAAAAGATTTATTTATATTTTTAAATGGCAAGAAAGATCGTTATCATACAGAACATGCAAAAGAATTTGAATTGCGAATTATGATCAAAGATGAAGTAACGAGCGGAGATATTATCAAAGTTTATACATGTGATGCACCGCGAAGATGCACGGCATAGTAAACAATCGGATGCACGCAACTAGATTGGACGAGCGGATTATCCGACAAAGCAACACCGCGCTTCTTCACACCTCTCCTTTTTTCCTTCGCGATCTTCCTTTTTCTTCTTACTCCATGCCATCTCTCACTCCTCAGATAGAGAAAGAAAATGAAAAAAGCGACAATCTTTTGCTACTTCTCTCTGCTCCGAAGAATGCAGAAGACGTACTTATTTGCATAGTCTATCATACAACGGTTAAAAATACTATAATCGCGATGTATATATTTAGCTCGATAATATATTTTTAATACCCCTTCTTTTTAATTTAATTAAATTATTCTTAATGCTCTTAGATAATCAGGTAATACTCTTACCTAACTTAATGCTCTTAAATAATGAAATTATTTTATTTCTGTCGTACATACTTTACTTTTGTTCCGGAAATATGCTCTTTCTCTCTCTCTCTCTCTCTCTCTCTTTCTAAATAGTGATCTCTCTCTTCTCAGAATATAATAAAAAAATTCTCTTTCAAGTCCGTCGTAAAGACGCGCTCGTGAATATATAGTTTTGTATATTAGTAGCGATATTCTAGGGTTAAAGTGAGAATTGTGCAAGGCGCTCTCCAGGAATCTGGCTCGCGGGAGCGAACGCATTGCGTGCGTAGATAGGATTTAGCGACCGAGATATACACACAATTCGAAAGTGGCGAATGCGCAACGTCGACAACGGACGTTATGATAGATTATAAGCGAAATAAGCGAGTCTTAATATACGATACGACAGCCGTGTCCACGGATAAATATAATGCCGGCGCGAATGACAGCGCAAATACATGCTCGCGCCGATTTCATTATTATCGCGCACGCAGCGCGCTCCGCTTCTATCCACGCCGTGACGCGAAAACGTACACACGTATATACCTACGATATGTTCATTTTGTCGTATATATCGGTAGAGATAAAATAATATTTTATCACCCGGCGAGATTCTCTCTCTCTCTCTCTCTCCCTCTCCCTCTCTCTCTATCTATCTATCTCTCGAGCACGTAAATGTTGTGGCGGCAAGTATGTATATCACGAGCACCCGGTACATTATGTGTTTAACGGCCGTCCAGACATTTATTCCCTTCTCAAAAATACGTTCGATTAGGAGAGATTGAATTTGGTCGTCGGGGGCTATGGATTTTGCGGACGAAATTGCGACCGATCAAAATATCAATTAGCCAGGCTATTTTTTTTAACCTGCCGAAACATTCGTTATCAATAATATAAATGCACGTAATGTGACAGCCGCGAAAATTCGCCCGACCTCCCGGCGGCATGGGGTAGGTACAACGCACCGCAAAAATTGTCACGTTCTAATTCGTGATCGTAGAAATTATCTTCGGTCGGGATCTCTTATTTTCCGCGTCATTAATTTGTGTGCGCGCAAAGTGCGATCGATATTTTTGCATCCTTTCCCCCTTTTCTGTTTTAAACGTGACGCGATCCTCATTCTCTGGAGAGGATTAATCCTCTCCAAGCGGTCAATTTTTCTCAAACAGGTGAAACTTTTTTTTTTTGCTTAGTATGATAAAACCTTTAATTCTTCCCGAGCGACTCTAGCGTATATACCTATTTGTTGATATTTGAAATGAAAAATTTAATTAGAGTATATGTACAGGGTGGCTCTGTGCGATGCCGAGAAATTTGAAGTCTTAAGAAAGATAAAAAATCGACGTAAAATTGATTGAAAGGAAAATGTGAGATGTGAGAAGAAGCGCGAGGAATTCAAAGCATTTTGCAAATAATTAAGCTGGAACGTAGGAAATATTTTATTCCTTCTTGAACGATCGAAATTACACGGTAGCGATCGTTAATAACCGACGTAAATCGCGAACAATCGCTACGCGTCCATAATTATCAACTCGATTTTATCGGCAGCTTATCTAAAATCAATGAAGGTGTATGATCAATGAAGGAGAAAGAGGAGGATCTCGATAGATCAATCGATCCGACCCCGTCCCGTACGTCGATTCCCCTCCCTGTTCTCACACTGTAACGGCAATGTGTTTTTCAACGGTTCACTGACTGGATAATTTGCATGGCTCGTCATTCGGGTTTCTTCGGCTTTCGTTCGTATATATCGAGAGTATATTCAACTCATTCAGGATTTATCATGCCGACGCGTGTGAATCACGACCGGCTGCGCTATCATTAGACTTTGTTACATGGCGCGTAAGTGACAACCGGTATGCCGCGCCGCGCCGCGCCGGTAAGAAGCCGATGGACACGAGTTTTTGCACGTCCGGGATCAGGATCAGGATCGGTATCGCAGCGAGCCGCGAAATGAGATCCTTTTTTTTGCGCGGCATTGCACGGATTTTTGTCCGACGAATGAATGAGCGCGCGGCGCGGCGCGGCCGGTCAACCGTGCCAGCTGTGATCGTATGAATGAATGTAAATTGAATGCTGTGACGGATCACCGATCGGTTATCGCGTCTTTTTGCCGCGTTCTTGAACCCAAATTAATTCCGAACCATGCGTGATGTCGTAATCTGCCTATCGGGAGCTCGCAGATAAGTGACGGTTACGTATAGGTAATATTTCATTCGTGAAGATGTTATTTCAATTTGAATTAGAAAACGCTATTATCTATTATACCGATGACGATATTATTATAATCGTCATTACCCAATCTCTGTGGTTCTTGTTTGTCAAAGGCGCAAGAAGCTTTGTAATGCTGGACAGTGATGAAGATAAATGTTAGTTTAGAAATATTAAATCCTACTTATAGCGTTATTGTTATTTAAAATTAAGTCGCAGTATAAAAATGACTGTATACACATATAACGTTTGATTGCAAGTTCTCGTCGGGCGAATTAGCATAGCAGAACGCTTTTTCACATTTCGATTCCCGTTTTCGTGTAATGTAACGTCGGATATAATTAATACGTCGCTGTTACGATTCTTGTAATGTTCTGCAAAACGACGGTAGTACATGCCACCCGGTAGAGACGATGCGCGCGCGCAGCTGTCGGCAATATCTGAGCGAGATTGCGACTTATTAAATAGGTTAAAGCTGCAAATGCGATAACGATAGTAATTAGAGCCGTACGTGGAGCCTCTGGATGGAGCATCTGCCTGTCGTTAGATTCACGAACTGGCGCCACGTTGTCCACCACGTCGTCGTCGTCGTCATCGTCGGCTCTCCGATGACCCCGTTGGGATAGAAGAAGAATCAGATAGGTGAAGAAGGGTGAAGACAGAAAAGTGTGCGATGGTGCGAACAAGAGAGTAGACGATAATGAAATCCATTACTGTAGTGGTCGTGG
>NW_012130097.1:2420996-2422735 GCF_000143395.1 Atta cephalotes
CCGCCGCCACCGCTGTCGTTATTATTATCGTAACACGCATATAATGCTGCATAATGCGAGTCGTCGTGACACGAGACGTGGGTCGTCTGATATAGGCGTTGCACAAACTCTCTCGCGTCTCTGCGACGCGATTATAAATCTCGTTACAATCGCGCGATCGCGTGTATGTACAGCCACCTGGTTACGTTCAGGGGAGATAGACGTACTTCGAGGAGGCTGGATACCGAGAGGAATACTTCGCTTTTGCCTCACGAAGAGGCACCATTGAACCGAATGTAGCGCAGAGAGTTTCCCCGAAATTGGTACTCGAAATTGCATTTCTACGCAATTACGAGAAATTATAATATCTGGTTATATATATATTGTGATTGTAACGCATATTATTTAACATATTTAAGAGTTTTGTGACTCAGTCACATCGCATCTAAATCAAATGAGAAATAGCTAATTAGTCTTTAATCATATTTTCGAAAGTAGAACCATAAATTTATCACTTGTTCGTCTAATTAATTTTCTTTATGGTATAATATATTGTAACTCTTTGTGTAGCCTACTTTCCAATTAAATAGACAAAGACCAGCAGATCAATTTGCTCCCGGAGCGGAGGTAGGCAATAAACACTGTCCCTTACGCGAGTTCACACCTACATATATCGAGGTTTTCGTGACGCGCGTGAGGCGAAATGGAAACGATGAAAACTCCGCGCCAATCCGCGTAGCTCGGGCGTTTCCAAAGGATTGATTGACGTTTCAATTTGCAAATGCATTTATGGATAGTACGCGGGCACGCGTATCGATTCATTATGGTAGGATCGCGTGAGCGCTGCTAAGAGCGGCCGCAATTAGTCATTAATCGGCAAAGCGTTCGATCGCCGTCCTGGAAAATCTTGCATTCTTATCTCGGTTATGCGCGTCTAAATAAACGAGCATAATAATACTGTAAAACACATTCCATTTAGCTTGACGGCGCAATAAAATCCGTAGTGAAAAAAATCGCTATTGTAATTTCTCATTTCAAGTCCCGCAATTTCAATATCCTTCTTAAGCAACCGGATGGAATAATCATTTTCTTTGATAGTTTGCAGTTCTCTATTAAATAATTTATTAGAAGGATTGTGGCGGTTACTATTTAATTAATTTATGAATTTTTATATAAGTAACATGCACCGTACATTTAAAAATATATTCAAATACATTATGATAATATTATATGTATTGTATATGTACCTCATCTTTTATTCTATCTAATTAAAAAGCTGTTTATCCCTCAATATCGATACCGTGTTGGAGCATGCATTCCGAGGAAGACGCCCGCACGCGTTACGTAATTTCAAGACAGCCTGTATTTACATAGTGTCTTAATTAATGAAAATTGCATTGGAGCGTAAACAGGCAGATGAATCGATTATCCCCCACGACAACGACGATGATGACAATAATAAAAACGTCATACACGCGCCGGATCCAGGGCCGTACTACGTAAAGCAATGGTCTGCCAGGATGGCCCCATCAGGGCAAGTTATGATTCTCTAATTGAACCGGTCCATTCAGCCGGCCGCATGCAGAATAGAGCCCACATCCTAGACCGTGCCGTCGCCATTCTAATGGCGAATTACATCAATATTATATGCAGATTTCGCCGCGGCGAACGCTCGCGCGCGCGCGCTTTATGCGTAGATAAGTTATTACGCATCGGGCTCGCGCGCTCTACGGTTTCTCTCTCTCTCTCTCTCTCTCTCT
>NW_012130097.1:2426861-2428881 GCF_000143395.1 Atta cephalotes
CTCTCTCTCTCTCTCTCTCTCTCTCTCTCTCTCTCTCTCTCTCTCTCTCTCTCAGATTATTCTCAGAATATTATCAGAGTATCTTTGCGATCGCAGGGATGCCTTCTCACGAAAATATTCTCATCTTCTATCGTTTGATCTCGAGAACGAATAAGCGTTTCTGAATTGAGAAAAGGCGCGTGAATGTAATCGATCACGTAACAGTCGATAAGAATATATTGCGTAAGAAGAAAAAAAAGGAAGTTATCGGTTATTACGACAGACAAGAACAGTGTGCGATTCGGCAGTTTTTATCGCGGTCGAGTTTAACGCGCCGCGCGGTTCGCACACGGAACGGTCCGAGCGGAATTCGTGCGGCCGCGCACGTTCCTTCCCGTTTTTCCTCTAAAATTAGAGGGCACAATGCTGCGTGTAATTTATCCGGCGCTGAAAGAAACGCGTCATTCCGGTTATAAAAGAGACAATAAAGAGTATTAAAAGCGGGAGAGCCAACAATGCAGATTGCGAAGGCTGCAATAATACGGTAACCTTCATAACGTTGCGCGACGGTACGTTCGTAAAACTCGGCGCGCATAATGCACATATCATTCGTAACAGTACCAATTTTATTATGCACAATGTACAATTTATTTCTGTCGGCGGGAGTCGTCGTCAGGACGGCGACGGGGAGGAGGGAGGAGAGGGAGGAGGGAGACGCGCGCGCTATGATGAACAAGGAGAAGAGAGAGGAGCGACGCGATGCGACATTCGAGCGTTGTGACGGATAAAAATATTCTCTCTCTCGTCGTGCGCGCGCGGGCAAACTATAAAACAATGCCGCGCGCAAATTCGCGTACGCGCGCGCACATCATGCCCGCAGGAATAACTATCCTTGGGCCGACAATAATGTCGCTTATCAATAATTTACTGCGCCGTGATGCAATACTCTTTACTGCCAATCAATTAAGATAAGTGTACGGAGCGATCGGCGAGCTCCTTTCGTAGCTTCGAGGGAGAAAAAGAGTGTCGTCCGAATTACCGAGTTGCGATTTACGCTACGTGAAGAAATGTCCGCCCGTAATAGTTTCCGGGTCCGGGAAAATTAGGCTTTTCACCATTTCAGTTTTGACTTATAGACTTCTACACTGAACCGCGACTAGAATCAAAAAAGTTTTTTCTTTAGAATAAAAAATCAAATTAAAAAATCATTTTTACAGTAAATATTATTTTGTAACCAGTATCTGATAAACTAAAAATATAGAATTCATTTTCCTTGATATCCATTAAAACATTTAATATCTACGTTATTTCGGTATAATTTAGCTTTTATCTTTATTATCTTATAAATATCAAGGCGGGAACATCTTTGCGTTGTTGCAGTGCTTAATGAGTTGATAAAGTTTTTTTCAAAGCTGGATCCAGTACTTATATCCATGGCCGCCACTATTTAGTCATTACATTTTGCAGATTCTTTTACTGCTATTTTTACACAAAAATCTTTCAGAAGAATGTGAAAACTGAATTCTAGCATAATAATACAGTATATAGATGTTCAAAAAAAACATACGAGTAAAAGCCTTTCAGAACCGACAAGAAACTGGTATTTACTAGTTTTTGCTCAAGTTTCTAGTTTTTTCGATAATTTTTATTTCTAATCGTCCACTTTACGTGTCTAAATAATTAATAAGATAAATTTTTCTCATCAAGTTAGATCCTGTTACTCGATATACATTCCTTATACACTCCTTATACACTCTAGTTTTCTCTCTGCGAAAATTAATTCCCATATCTATTTTCTTCTTGTGAACCCGCGAGTAATAATTATAATGTCATATCTCTGCTTTATTTTTTTTTCATCAGAAGTGACTCAATTGTCGGATAAAAAAATTACGTGTGTGCAGCGCGACATTATATAGTACTCTCCATTATATCGATATTTATCGATCGCGATCTCGTAATTTTTTGCGCGTTACGCACAAGAATGGAAGAGAAAGGCAGAGAGAGAGAGAGAGAGAGAGAGAGAGAGAGAGAGAGAAAGAAA
>NW_012130097.1:2433667-2438417 GCF_000143395.1 Atta cephalotes
AGAGAGAGAGAGAGAGAGAGAGAGAGAAGAAAAATGTTCCTCTTTTACCCACGCACTTGCAATTTTCAACAATACAACATCTCGTTGTTCCTCTCTCCCGCCGCCGCGCGTCAATTTTCTTCTCCCCGTGTTGTTCGCGCGCACGCCGCTCTCACATATCGCATTTACCGCCGCCATTGCCCCCTTCCTCTCCATTCTGGCCCGTGTTATATAATAAATTATTTCATAAATTAAGAGCTATTAACGGGTAATTATCCTTCGCGTGTGCGTGTTTTTCCGTGCACGCGGTTGCAGAACGTATTGCGGAAAATACGCGAATGTGGAACGATGAAAGAGAAAGAGAGAAAGGGCGCGAGAGGGAGAGAGGAGAGAGAGAGGAGGGGGGGGGGAGAGAGAAATGGCGAGAAAGAACGAGAGGAATTTATTCCTCTCCCAACATGTAAATTCCTCTAAGAACAATAGGAATATAAAATCGTAGAAAACGCAAGAGAGTAAAATGTAAATAGATTAGAAAGTATGCCTGGACGTTAATTGGCTTTTATACGAGAAGGAACTGAGTGCCAGTTACAACAATTTGTAGCTAAAGCTATCGAGCGCGCAGTTGGTTTGTTAAATAGGTTAAAACTCACATTACTATGCTGTAAATTATTTTTATGGCGCAATACGCAATTGTATTTTTCATTGAAGAAAGAAATTTGTGTGACATAGAAGCGTTCGACTTTTCCCATAAATTGTAATATATATTGTTGTCCGCTTCAGCTTGAATATTAATCTATTTAGTGTCGCGCTACTACTGTTATATTCTTTTCTATCGGAATGGTTAATTAGTAAGACAATCTTCATGTCGGTCGCAGGAAACCAATGTCTCGCGGCAATAATAAATACTTCATGTCTAATAAACCAGTTATCATGTCGAATTAATAATGATTGCTGCGGTATAAATGAACAAACATGCATGACAATTTATCTCCGTTACATTCTCTGTGAAGCAGACACGATGGCAGAGATGCCGCTTCAGAAAGTAGAATGGTATAAAATTGATTTTATATATATTCTAGGACACACGTATGTATACAACACACTAAATTTTCCCTTGAAACGAGTTTAGATATAATATTCGCTACGCATGAGTAAATTTATGATCGACCCATCCTCCTCTTTCTCTTCTCTCATCGAATTTCTTTCTCCGTCTCTCATTGATTGCATCTAAAAATATAAATTCACAACCCAGAATCGCTGATAACTTTTGTTAATTCAGTCCGAGTCGCATTACTGCCTCCTCCGGCAATTTTATTTTCGTTATAAATGAAAAGATCCCTCCCCCCCCTCTCCTCCTCGTTTCTTGCGTATTTTTTTACGTTATAGTGCACGCTCGCGCGAACGGGCGAGATAACGCCGGGCAAGCGATAAAACGTGACTGGCGGAGAGAAAAATAGGAGGCGAAGTAAACAAAGATAAAATATATGTAAGTATATGATAATTGCGTTGCAGCTCAAACAATGACATAGTTTAGACTGCGATAAATTTACGGCGCACATTAAATATATATACATACAATATAGATATGGATACACGGCGGTCGGGAAGGAGGGGAGGGGGCGATAGCGCTTTATCACTTTGTGAGAAAACTCGTTTTCCAAACTTATGTAAGCTCGCTATACGAATGACTGTGCGGACGAGCCGACAGACGCCGACGAAGATTCACCAGCGTATAACGACCGTTGTTACTGCTGTTATTGTTATTTAGATAATACCTGTACCGGTTGCGCAACGGACTTCAGTCAGTGCGATAACCGACGTGGTTTATCGTTCGCCAGGAAACTGCCTGCATTTGCCCTCTCTTCCCACCTCTTTTTCTCTTATTCCATCTCGCTTTCCCCTCCCCCACCCCTTTTCGTGCTCGCGCCCGCGGTATCGGGCCAACCGGAAATCGGTCGTTAAGCCCGAGGCAATTATGGTCTCGGTGGCACGTGCGCGATCGGTAACTCGTTTCACATCTTGTTCGTCGCCGTCATCGACGGGCACGAGCGAGAACGTGTAAGAATATTTATTGCCTCGCCGATATACACAGGGTGTCTCGGTGAAAGAAGTCGCGGGAATGAAATATGTAATGAACATGACACTGATTTTTCCCGAGCAATAATAATTTGCCATTATCTGTCTTATCCCTCGGACCTTGACATTAAGTATCTTGGCAATTGAATCTTTCGGAGCTAAATGATATTTCTCTCTATAAAGTTCACATATATATATTATACGTCTCGAGTAAAACAAAATATAAAGATGGCAAGCATGGACTTCAAAGAGTCTAGACATATTTTTTTTGTTATTACGAATTTGTCGAAATCAATACGGACGAATTTCAATTTGCGATTCGACATATCCCACTCGAGATGACGCAGTGTTATTTTCGCTAGGTTTGTAACTTTCCAGGTCGCAAACTCAAATTTCCATCGCCACAAAATGCAGCCCACAAACTCGTCGGTTGCTTTGTTATATTTATTTATACGCGACAATTGACGTTCGCTCGCGCATCATTTTGTAAATATTGCCCATCGTTATGCACGTCGACGAATTTTTGCGAGCACGAAAATGAGCCATGATCGAGCTCACCGCTGTTAGGAAGGATCGTTGACGGCCGTTGCAAAAGCGCGCGCGGCAGTCAATGAATCGTCCGACAATTATCGAATTGAGCAGCGAAGCGAACGCGAACGCGCGACGTATGTGGAATAAATTAACCACCGGTGGTCCGTTGAACGAGATACACCCGTCATTAGTCATGAAAAAAAGGAAAGAGAAAAAACAAACATTGCAGCGTGCGTGCACCGTTATTCTAATTTCTTACGCGCCTCGCGTTTTCCCGTTATTTCCACGAAACACCGCAATGCCGGCAATTATTCTCACGCGTACGAGAGTTCGATACGAACTCTTCGCGGTCGCACGGTGTATTTGAATACCATGAATCCCCTGGAGTTACTCTGAAAATAGTGAGGAATTGTGTCGGCTAAGTTATAACGTGCCCTGATTAAACGTACATAGGTCAATTAAGACTCCGGAAATCACGTTGAATCTGTGTAGATCTAATAATTTAACCTTCCGAAACTAATGGTGGATCTATTGGATTCATTCAATTAGAAATCTCTTTGTCAAAAATGTCAAGCAATTCAATTTGTTTTATGTTACATCTCTCTCTATAAAGGATATTCTTATTAAAATATATCTTTAGTATTACATTGCTAAGTGTAATCCGAGATGTAACCATTGTTAGTATAGTTATTCTTTTTTATTATAATCATTATTTTTTTATGAGTTATATCATGTTGATTCTTTGAAATTAATTAATGCCTTTTAATTAATTAATATAAATTAAATGGGTCTTACAGACTCAGCTTAATTATGTTACAGATTTTGGCATTCGTTTCGGAGGGTTAAATTTACATTTACCTAGATGAATTAAGATTTCGAAAATCAATTTATCTCTTCTATTGGTCTACTGGACATGCGATTATAAATCTCTTTGTCAAAAAATAATTAAATTTTCTTCGTGTTGCAAATTTGATATTCTTATTAATATATATTTAATTATTCTTTTCCATACAAGTTATGTAGTCATTTTGATTTCTTAAAGTTGATATTTTTTAATTATAAATTAAATCTCACAGTATCAGTAATTATGGTACAGATTTTAATTATTATACTATCAGTTCTGGAGGGTTAAATTTATATTTACAAGTTAATTAAGACTCTGAAAATCACACAGAATCTGCATGAATTCGATTGACAAGAAGATTTGAAGATTTAAAAGTCTAAAAAGTCTGCCAGAAAAAATTTCCAAGTTTGAATTATATAAATGATTAATTTATATTTAAATTTTCAAGTCATATGTTCAGATTGCGTCCAAACTGTATCTGTTCTTCACTAGTTCTCTGGCACGTATGTCATATGCATTACGATGGCTAGCACACACGTGTGCGCGTAATTAATTATAATTAAGGCCGCGACCACTTAATGTGGAGAAATTTAACTTTGCTGTATACTCGTCGGCCGAATCGTTTCCGTCTCGTCGTTTTCGACAGGCTGGTCGCGCGACATTTCGGTGTAATTAGACGGACGAGCCTTTGCGACGAGATATTATAAAATTATGTCATGAAAAGAGGGAGAAAGAGAGCGGAAGGGAGTGGAGCTGTGTAATAATAATTCATTCCCGCGTTGCGCTCCTCGCGTCTACGATTCCTCACTTTCGACGTAAATCCATTTTCTCCCGTTGCGCGCTTTAATTGCGGACGAGTCATCAGAATGCGCACGAATTAAGAATTTTTAAGTATCTTTCCAGGATCAAACAAATTGTTGCCTACAATAAAATTACCGTTGGATTCACTAGACAAATACAAATTTGGTTTTGTGATTACAAATTTGATTTGAATTTTTCAAAAATATTTTATATGCAGCTCTCTTAATTAAACTTGAAATAACTTTTTTATCCACTTTCTAATTTTATGTTTAATCTATTTCACATATATATTAATTGTTGTTGTACCTAATCTATTTTATTCCAAATTAGTTTATCATTTATTCGTTATCAAGAATCGCGATTCCATTCCGACATACAGTCGTATCGATGCATTGTCAAAATCTCTTTTGTAACGTGCGGTCTGATTTATTTTTCATTGAGAAACACGTGCATAACTGCGTACACGGTTCTCCGCGATTTGCACAGCGTGAGAGAAAGAGTAGCGATGGGGTGTCG
The DNA here is from genome assembly GCF_000143395.1 of Atta cephalotes. NCBI lineage: Eukaryota > Metazoa > Arthropoda > Insecta > Hymenoptera > Formicidae > Atta > Atta cephalotes. The sequence goes on from NW_012130097.1 coordinate 2,438,415, forward strand.
AGG
>NW_012130097.1:2441371-2446227 GCF_000143395.1 Atta cephalotes
CTCTCTCTCTTCCTCTGCTGCGTTGTTAACGTCTCTCTCTCTCTTTCTCTCTCTTCTTTCTGTTTCTCACACAGCCTCTCTTTGTCTGCAACCTCTCCTTTTATGCCAACCATCGTCTCTCTTTTGCCTTCCGATTTCGTTCCCTCTTTCGGTCTTCGCGTCTCTCCATTTCTTCCTCCTTTCCCTTGTATGCTTCCTCTCGCTCATGCCGCCCCATCGCTTTGTGCTCGGCGCGTTTTTTGATGTTTCTCTCTCTTATGTGAGAGCTCGCGTTTGTTGCGCCGGAATTGTGCATGTGCGGCCGTGCTCACGGTCATGTGAGCGCGCGCGCGATGTACACACATTATAATAGCCTCCTTGTGTGCACTGGGAGACCGAGAGAGAGAGAGAGGGGGGGGGGGGGAGGGGGGATCTTCGAACCTCGCTCGCACGCCGAAAGAAGATTTTCGTGGTGCCCGCTGCGTTAATTGAGACTTTTTTTTCTGTCCTTTTTTCTCTTCCCTTTTCCCATCTACCTCTGTGTTTTCCCTTTCCCCGTCCGCGATTATTTTTTGGTTTATGAGGTTACGGGACCCGGCAATTCTAATCTTGTCGCTAATAAATTGGGATAACTGTCGAACACCATAATGTTTTTTCTCTTCTCAGTAGTGCGGCGGCGATATATTTTAATCGGAGTTAGAATTTGATTCAGAAGAAACGCACGCGTGATGTTAAAACCCTATACGAGCACGTTCGAACCGGTCTAAGGCAGTCCCTTCTCAGAAAGTGCAGAAGCCCTGAGAATTTGTCATTTCAGCACGTTCCTTAGATAGCACAATGAACAAACAACTATGTACTATACTAACGAATAGTCTTATCATAAGATACCTAAAGCATCTCTAAGTAAATAATATTGATTTAGAAAAGGAAAAACATGGCTAGCATTTGTTGATTAACAAATAAAAAAGGCGTTAAGTATTAAGAGTTGCAAGTTTCACGTAGATATATAAATCTAAGACGCGCGTCCGTCAAATAATTTTAAAACGAGTTTGTTATCTGCTTCATTATATTCCACGGTACTTATCCATCAAATTAGGAGATATGAGGCGCTCGGGAAAAAATAAACTGTAACTTTCTTATATAATAAGAAACTTTTCTAGGAGGGCAGTTCATTTTCTCACATTTTGCGGTGTTGCATTAAGCGTTTCATATGCAATTTTAATTTTTTCCAAGTCGAGTCGTTTTGAATTTATACTGATCGGTCAAGTGCTTCATTTTTGTTTTCTCATTTTAAAAAATCTGAGAAATATTCTACGAATATTTATTCGTTGCGTCATTGGAATATTTTTGGATGCGCGTAAAATTTGTCGCGATAAAATATAGAATTTTAATGTAATATATGCATTGAAGGTCAATTTGATTATTTCATGTATATACATATATATATATATATATATTTTTTTTTAATTACTGTAAAATGGAATAATTGTAGTCCAAATTAAAAAAATTCATGTCTATGCAATACTCATTAGAACATAAGACGTCTTAAAATGGCTTTAATTCATAATGACAACACATATTTGGTTTTAAAAGAATGTATGAATTCTTAGAATTCAATAAATCTTTATTAATTATTAATTTTTTTAGAAGAAGTATTAAAATTTTCAATTGCAACTAAAAATTGCAACTTGAATTAGCATAAATACGGTAATCAGCTTACATGAATAGAATAAAGTGTGAAAAATGCACGGAAACAATAATTGTTGAAAGATCTAAACTTTGCTGAATACAGATTTGAAAATAAATTTCGTTGGATCATCAAAATTATTATATTGGAAATTGAAAAATGGTGAGTAATTCTGCAAGAAATTTTCATGTTTTAGTAACCAGTTTAAATTTTCAATAAAATTATTTTGATGATCCAATAAAATTATTTTCAGATCTGTATTCAGAAAAATGTTCGATCTTTCAGCACAATCGTTCTTTCCGTGTAATATTGTAAAATATAAAATTAATAAAAATTATTATTAAAAAATTAGGATACCATTCCAGAAAGATCGAACAGAGAGATTAGAATTAAACTGTATGTCCCAGTTACGAATTAAGACGTTTTCAAGACGACTTATATCTCGATTTTGACATGTGTGTTTTATTTGAGAATTACCAAAATTTGAATCAGTGTTATTTCATTTTACGGTACTGTAAATATACACAATAATTCACGCATCGATAACTGCATTGGCTCTTGCAGACTTTCTTTCCAACATTTGATTTATGATTCCAAAGCCTTATTGACTTTTTCATTCGAATAGAAACGTAAGGTTGCCTACAGAGAAATATTTCGTCGATCAACCGCGTGAAAAGATGAATCATTTTCGAGCGCGTGAGCGTGCAGGTGATCGACAAGTCGCGAGGATAATGAGATACAACGTGCGTGTGCGACCTAGTAACCGTGCAGCTATGCTACTACCGCGTTGAGGGAAAACTCGTCGGAACGAGATCTCCCCCTCTCCCAGTGCAGGTGTTTCAATTGTAAGAATCCCCGAGACTAGTTCCAGGCGCGCGCGCGCGCGCGCGCGTGCGTTTTTCACGGTGTTATCCGGAAAAGCGTTTCCACGCTCCACGCTGAAGCGGCGACGGCGGCAGCGGCGGCGCCGGCGGTGGGCGTCGAGCCATCGAGAGAGATTCAGCCGTAAAATCGTTTTCCTTCCGAACGCGTGCACTCTGACACTCTCATCGCGACGTGTATTATAAATGCGATCGGAGCGTCGTTTTCCGAGTTCGGCCGCGTCGCCTTTGATGCAGTCAAATAGTGCGACGAACGTATAGGGATGAAAGGGCTGCCATTTGATGGTCAACAGCAATTTCCGCTATCAACCGAAAATGAGTTAATTGCGTTCGACTAATCTCGTAATTCGTCTCTCTGATGGCGACAAATATATTGGAAAAAAAAATTGTTTCAAGGCTAACCAAGATGATCATTTTTTTTTGCACATTTAACAGGAGGACAAAGGTGTGGGGAGACTCGAAAAGTGTGATAGTTTTAGCTGAGATCTCACCGGTGTAACATCGGTGTAAAAAAGATTATCGTTAATCGAGTGGGGAAGGTACTCGAGCTTAAGTCAAGCGCGTATATGCGTGTGAGTGCGTGATATACCGCCCGGCACGAGCTGTAATCTCTCTAGTGTTTCAATAAATCTTATTCTTCCTATGAAATACGATAATAATAATTTATAACATAAACTATAAGCTCTCACCGCGAACCGCGTCGTTACATTCGCCTCCTTCCTCCCCCTCTCCCCCTTCGCTCGTCTCTCCGGCATTTCTCCTTCAAATTGTTCGTCTTTTTCCCCCCCTCACGTTCTCTCTTTCACCTCTGCCTCTTTCACGTACTATACTTATCGGCTGGTCTAACTAACTACCTACGCACGTATGCCTCTCGCCTCCCCGCCCCTCCTCGCAGCTTCCTTGTTCCTTCTCCCTTTCTTCGCCATCCTCCCGCGTCGCCTCCCTCTCCCCCCCCCCTCCCTCCTCCCCACAAGATCGTATATACACGAGTGTATGTCTTTAAATAAACTTTTATTTATACGACCAGTCGGCGAGATGAATTTGCGCGATTCCTATCGTACACGGCCGGATATGCACGATGGATTCGAGCCGCTTTCGCTCCTACCAAATGGATTCCCCCTCTCCCTACCACCCCCGCTTCTGGAGTCATTGACCGTCGATCGGTGTTTTAGACGAAACGTTTGTCACTCGCACTCTAGATGAACCGCGTTACTACGAGATACCATAGTAATAAGAATAAATTGCGATTCCTGTGAAGTTGTCACTGCAGAAAGAATGAGCTTCAGCATATATTTCTCTCTCTCTCTCTCTCTCAAGTGTCGAGTTAAAGAGAGATGCTAATACGTTCTCTCAATTCTTTCTAAAGACCATGACATAAAAAACATAAGGCAGTAAGATGTAAGCAGTAAACGAATCAATCAATCACAGTAGAGATGTAAGGCGATAACATAAGCAATAGCAAATCCAAAATGTTGTTTACGTCTTATGCTCAAAGTTTTTTCGTACCATACAGCCTTAACTGAGCACAGAAGCTCAGGTAATACGTAATCTATACTTTTTAAGTCTATGCGAGATACACTTAAACCTTAAACAATCGAATCCAAGACGTTCAATTTTTTTACGATCGTTTCAATCGCGATGGTTAAAAATATACATCGGAGAACTGTGCCCGGTCAATTGGAAAGCCGATGTCGTAAAGTTCTATTGAATAATAATAATATAGTGTACAACAGTTATGGTCCAGCATTGCGATTTATATATAATTATTCTTATATACTACATAAATACTTAAAGCCGGTCAGGCAGTATAAGTCAAGTGGTAAGTTACTTTCTTATTTGCATTTGGTATTACTTTGTGCTTAAAGAAAAAAAAAAAGAAAAAGTAAGCGACTCGCTCCTTGAACCTTCCTAGCGACGACTTTACTTAAGCAATCAACTTGTTATTTGACTGGCCGCTAAACTGACTTCGCGTAAAGTTATAAGATATACCATTAACGTGTCATAAAACGTAAACGCGGATCTCCTCGCTAATTGACTTGCCTCCCTTCTCGCATCCCGCGTAAAGCTTGGATTACCCTCCTGTTGCCTCTTATTAAAAGGGACAAGCGAGAAAATCGCCCACGTGGAATTGCCCTCGTGAAAAGTCAAGTTACCTCTCAATTATCCTCGGAGTCATGGGTATATAGTATATATATATATATATATACGGGTACGGGTGAGTATAGTATAACTTGGCGCGCGCTTGCACCCGTCCGTCTCTCTCTCTCTCTCTCTCTCTCTCTCTCTCTCTCTCTCTCTCTCTCTCTCGT
>NW_012130097.1:2451395-2454675 GCF_000143395.1 Atta cephalotes
TCGTTGTCCTCTTATTAAAGGGTAACGAAGACGAGAAAATACGCCCACCGTAGGTAAGTTGTCCTCCGTGAAAGTACAGTACTCTCATATCTCGGAGTCATGGTAGTATAGTATATATATATATATATATACGGTACGGGTGAGTATAGTATAACTTGGCGCGCGCTTGCACCCGTCCGTCTCTCTCTCTCTCTCTCTCTCTCTCTCTCCCTCTCTCTTTCTCTTTCCACGCTCTGACGTCGCGCAAACTCGTCACGTTTGTTTGATCTCGCTCCGCTCGGTCGAGACTGCGCGACGCAGCCACGGTGAGAATTTTCGGGACGATTCACGACGACGCGACGTGGTGTCGCGTCCGACCGCGCGTATTAAGTTATACGCCGGTGGCGCGGCATGTCGATTGATAATACGACTCGACGTGTGCGTACACTTGCGACGGCTGAGCTGGCCCAGGTTAGAGCCTGATCGCACGGGACGCGACTCCACTTTGGATAGTACACAACTTCCAGGCGTACGTACGTATGATATACGTACGATATATACGGCCGTTCCATATATATATATATACATACACTCCGATACTTCGATGCGTGCGTGTGTGCAAACGCAAGCAGCTATAAATTTCAATAAAACCCTTGCCTGCATGTAGAGAGACGTTGTGTGGCAAGCGAGAGGAGAGAAGAGGAGGAGAGCCAAGGGAAGGGGGGGGGAGAAGGAGGAGGAAGAAGGGGGAATCGAGTGCGGGAGGGAGAGAGTGCGTTCGACACCACTCATATACGTTCATTACGAATGCATACGAGCACGTTAGATTGTACGTTAGTGCCTTGTAATAAAATATTGTAATGGTGGCCTACTTCTGCGCACCACGCCGCGCTCGTAGTCGTCGTATAATATCTCCCGCGGCATTCTTACCGCGGCGGCGTTATTTATTCTGCACTGTGCACAATGGCGGCGGCGGCGGCGACTTCGGCCTCCGGTCCCCCATCTACGAGGTGTGCCGTTGGACGTTGGCGAACGATCGCCAGCGGGCAACCGGAACACGCTCTCCGTCTCCAAGAGCTCGCTCGCGACTCCTCCTCCCTTGTACCGAAACGAAGCGGACTTGACTTTGCGAATAGGAGAGACGCGAAGAGGTATTCCAACGAAATGAAATCGAATTACAATGAGAGAATTACGAGAATAACCTTCGTACTTGATTCTTTTCTTGTGACGTTCACAAATTTGTACAAGATATTTTAGAAACACTCGGGGGGAAAAAGAAATAGTCGTAGCAATTATTAAGATGTGACAACTACACAACAAGTTTTATATTTAGAATTAATATACATAGTTATTCCAACTGTAAAATATTCTATTCAGTTATGTAACATTAGTTTATTTGATAATATAATATTTTAATTCCAATTGTTCCAATTATTTTGTTTCTATATAATTATGACGTGATTATTTCTTTTGCAAAGTGAATAGAAAGCGAGCTGGACGAAAGAATTTTTGAGAAAGATGATTCTTAAATATTCCTAAAACTCTCATGATTATTTCCTACGTGAACACACTTTTTTTAAATCATTAGTTGTATCGATATCCGCGCATGAGAAATCTACGGGCGTTCTTCTCACCCGCTACATGACGCAATCCCATTCGGATTTCTATACAGCCGGATGACCGAGGAGGTTCGTCATACGACAATGCCGGGCCGCAATTACGTGTACACGGCCCGAGGTTGATTAATAGCTCATTATTGATACGTCTTGTCTTGTCGTTGGCGCTCAAAGGCGACCGCGATGGAACGACACAAGCGCGACGGAACGTGCAATAAGCGTGCGGCCAAGTATTTATTGTTGACCACCAAATATGCGGCATTTTTCTGGCATCTCCACTATGCGCGGGGAGAAGAGCAGAGGGATAGAGCACTGTTTCCCATAAAAATTACGGCATCGATAGTATTGTGCTAGTATGTTAACTGGCGTCTCTCTCTCTCTCTCTCTCTCTCTCTCGCACGCGCGCTTGCTCGCTTTCTCTCGCTCTTTCTCGCTCTCTCGGAACCGGTTTCACCCAACGCAGCGCGATTGATTGAAGCGTTGAGAACGATATAGATCTAAGCCGCGCTTATAACAGTATTGAGTTGATACAATAGTTCTGCTGTATATACATCAGTGAGGTATTCTAGCTACCAACCGCTGTGAGAATAGCACAGCGAATACGTAATATATGACATTGCTATGACGCAAATCATTTATTTGAATAATAGAATAGATGTATATCAAATTTTCATATTGCACACAATTTTTATATTCTCATTACTTAGCTCTCATTACTCATCCATACCATTCTGTATATAAATATGTTCTTTTCTAGGTCGCAATACGAAGCATAATATAGACGGAGAACGAGTATTTAGTTAATTATTGTTAACATTAACCAGTATCGGCTAAATCGCCCTTTAATGTTATAAATTACATATTAACGCATTGCATTAATGTAACAAGCGTCAGAAATGTCATACTAATATTCGTATCGCATGCATCCGTAGACGTGCTTGTATATCGGTCGCATGGAAAGTATAATTGTGTTCAAGTATCTAAAAATTTGGTTACATCTAAAAATAACTTTATTGAACTATCAAAATAATTACGTAGAAATTTCAACCATGCTGAATAATAACCACAAGAACTTTGGCTATTCCAGCAACTAATTTATTTAGTCCTAAATAATTATTTTCATGTTTCAACAAAATTATTTTCAGATCTGTGTCTAATTAAATTTTTTAATATTTTAGCGAAACCGTTCTTTCCATGCGGGAATATTTGTTCTCTACCAAGTATAGTGCGGCTTAAAGGGATTCGGAATTTTAGAATGATAAGCATATAACGACGAATATAAGGTAGAAGAATCTACAAAGTTTTTTACCAACGACTCCGAAATAAATTCATGCTGTTCATGCACCCTCCGCGAGGTACACGCACTTCTTCCCCTTCCACCTCGCAGTCGTGGCTGCTGCTGCTGCTGCTGCTGGGTGGCCACGTGTTCTGGCATCTGGAGTCGCATACAGGGTGTCTTGCAAGTCCTTGCGCGGCGATAATTGTTAGATGACTAACAAAGACAGTGTACGTCTCACGCTTTTCTCCGCCGAAACGTGCTTATTTTTGTTATTTTGGTATTTTGATTTGGACTTTCGTTGTATTGCGCGACACATTTGTCAACGTTCGTTCCTTCGTTTGCCGCGAGTCTGTCCGAGCGACCTTCCTTCGTCTATGTCTGCTGTTCAATCGTCTCTCTCTCTCTC
>NW_012130097.1:2455716-2459037 GCF_000143395.1 Atta cephalotes
CGTCTCTCTCTCTCTCTCTCTCTCTCTCTCTCTCTCTCTCTCTCTCTCTCCCGTTTCAATCGAGAACGATCGATCGATAAAGTTTCTTATCACGTATGAGTAAGCATACGTTTACATCGAGACAGTGCGTCGTCGATCTGGTTTTTCACAGAGTATCTAAATCTGTCGAATGTTTTGCCGAATGAGTAATGGCAAACATCGAGGTTTATCAAACTGAAAATGACTATTTTGTGAATTTTATAAATCAATTTTTTAATAGTCATTTCACAGTAATATTTTCCGAGCCATTAACTTTACTGATAAAGAAGTCTGGTAATAATTGAGCTATAAATTTTACTTTTTCAAATATTATCTTATTTTTCTATAGAATTATACCAAATGGTTAGATACTACTATTACGTGCTTGATTTATTAAATTGTATGAATATATTAAACAAAAATCTGGTAATATAATATATCTAGTAGCCATTAGTATACTTTTTTCAGGAATTTATAATACAAATCTCGCTTCTCATTTAGATTTAAGTGACTCGTGTTTCATTCAAGACTTTAATTTTCTTAATAATTTAAGATTGAAGGCAGATTAAACAATTGTTAGGAAAAATGCGTTTCCTCAAAACTTTCACTCGCGGACGAGTCTCTCATCGAAGGCACATCCGCCAAGTCTGGGACACTCTGTATATAAATGTTTCTCTCTCGTTTCTACGGCAGGCGAGTAGGTTTTCCATATGCGGCGCAATGCGGCGGATATTTTATTTGTATATCATTACACATCGTCCCTTTTCTACCCTCCGTCTCCACTTGATCTCCCTCTTGTCCCCTCTCTCTTTCTCTCTCGCTCTCTCCTTCCCCGTGCGCCGGTCCTTCTTCCCTTTCCTCGTTTCTCTCGTTTTTCCTACACTCCTCGTGTTCTCTCATTCTCCCCCCGTCTCTCCCTTTCCTCGCCCCCCTGCTTCCCGTCACATCGTGTATTTATTTTATTTTATTATTAAACAAACCTCTTCCTGTCATCCTCGCGCCAACATGCGTCTTTACACGTACACGGGATCCACGTCAAACACAGTCTCCACTTGACGCGAGGATCGGCTTACGCGACCGTTCCAGACACGAAAAATATTTTTTCCCAACTCTCCCCTTCGTTCTAGGTATCACTCTCCCTTCACGTATACCCAAGCGTTATCTGAGAGCGTTGAGCGCTTATCGCGACTCTTGAAGGGATTCCATCTTGAAGAGATCCTATGTGCGCTTGAGGCGCAATTAAAAACCTATGAGAGACAAGAGACAAGAGCGAGTTATAACGAATGCCCTTGAAATGCGTATATAACGTAACGTTATGCGAAAGTTTATTAAATTTTCTGATCTCTGGATCATATTGTAAATTGTTATTTTATTCTATTTAGATTTAATTGACTTGTTTCGCTCTTTGTAGAAAGCTGAGGCACCACGTTTGTTTTGTAAGATCTCGCGATATCTTTGTCCCCTTTTTCCGACCTTTTTTTTTTGTAAACTCGAGAGAGTACACTTGCGCAGATCCCGCCGCGGCGGTATTCCATCAGTATTCCGTCGTATTCCGGTCGGTTGCTCATATTAAACAGCGTGTAACGGCGGTAACGACCGCGCGATGACGGATGTCAAGTTATATTTAACGGTAACGGGAGTTATATTTTCGCCGCGCTTTTCAGCGACTTGCCTGCGGCTCGAAATCGAAAGCAGCACGAATTGTGAAACGATTTCGGCGACTTAACCGCGAAACGAAGCGTCGCGTCGCGACGTATTGCGAATGCCCACCTGCTGCTCCGGTGAGACGCGACGTTTTTTCGGAAAATATTCCTAAATAGAATAATACGCTTGTGCCGTTGCCAAGTATTTCTCGATACGAAACCATTCAAAAGACAAACATTCTTATCGACAAAAGAATTTGCTTTTCACTTTCACGTAATTTTATGAAAAATTTTATATGTAGAGAATATTTTTTTTATAGACTGTAGTGATCAATGATGGAAATAATTGAACCTGTATTAATTTATTAAACAAGACAAATGAACAATGAAGAAGGACGGTATTCAGTCAGGATCTTTACACTCAATAATATATTTTTGTGTGAATTTGACAGTTCAAGCTTAATTTAATAATAATAATAACAAATGAGATAAGTAAAGGAAGACCAAGTACACAGCTTTAAGTAAAAGCTTAGATCTTGCTGCCTAATATTTATATATAGATTCTAAATACATCTTTCAGTTATATATAAACGGCTAATAATAATAATAATAATAATAATGATAATAATAATAATATAATCTTTATTTAGACATTCTACATGCTCGAGCTCGACTAACGTATACTCTATTTAAATACGAGGAAATCCCACGGATGCGCGGACGAAGACCCAATTAATTTTGAATGAGGGAAATAGGAAAATTCGAGCGCGCTATGCGAGAAGTTAATTCCGTTCTGAAGGCATCTTGATTCTTTGTTCCGCCTGGTTTTACGTCGGTTGAATAATTTTTCTCTCGGCGTTGTCTTGCGGCTTTACCAGCGAGGCATTTTGTTAAAGGTTAATTAAATCCAACGACAAAAGGCCGAGCGTTTCATTCTTTTAACGCGAGATTAACGGCGGAAATACGCGGCGGATTTTCTATTTTCATGCGTTGACAGAAGGCGGGCTCGTGCAGCACGAAGATTAAACGTTCTTCTTCGAATGCAAACACGCACGATAGGACTATCTCGCTCGTGTACGAATTTGCTATGTACAGGATTTTCCAATCCTGTCAGTTTCCTCACCGCTTTATTCAGCCGCATTTTTCGGCAAACTTAACCTCAGCTTTTTCTTTTATCGAAAATATAAACGCAGTTTGTTCTTTGACTCTCGACTGTTTTTCTCTTTAAAATTTTGATTACTTTGCTAATTAAAATCTTTTTGAAAAGAAAGAATATATACGCTGTACGCTTTGTACTAACTCGAGGACCAAGTTTTATTATCGGCTTCTTAACAATTCTCACATTTAATGATTTATAACTTAAAACTAATTATCATTGTGTATAAAACATTCACAAGATTAAATATGTACAGTTCTTCTATTATATTGAGGGATGATCAATTCCAAATATTGCAATGAATATAATTCGGAGATGTATCTGGTTGATATTCTATCGAGGCTATTATTTTCTACTACTATGGGGATTCTAGCACGACTGGCCCTCTGACATTGCACTTTCGATATGCGTTTATTTTCCTCGTTTGTACTGAATCGCAGCAAATGCAGTCACGCACGTAAGCGTCGTCCGCGTTCGCGTCCGCGGCCTGCAAGAGGGTGGGGG
>NW_012130097.1:2460930-2473742 GCF_000143395.1 Atta cephalotes
CGCATCGGACTCGCGTATTTACATATGTAAGGTGATTTGTAAATGCATAGCGGTTAAGAATTATGAAGGTGTGCACAAACGCACGGATGTTATGCGCACGATGTAATCGGAAGAATAATATACACAGGGTGTTCCATTATTATTGAGTAAATCCTGAATAATAAGTTCTCGAGCTTGGAGATTTTTTTTTCTCTTGAGCAGAGAAGACACATTCCCAGCGTATGAAAGCTTCATATGTAATCACCTTTGCGTTATTGTGTATTTTAAAATATGAAGTATTTTATGAATACCCAAAGGGACTAATTACATTTTACGACTTAACGAAGAAGAAAAAGGGTAGAATCAAAATAATGGAACGCGGAGAGCATCTGGCGAGAAAAAGTTGGCGCGGAAAGTGTGTGCGCCTGTATGTGTGTGCTCTTTACGAATAATTCTGCGTTAAGGCCGCGTTGTCCGCCTCTCGTTGGAAAGACTGCCGGCGCATTCGCGGGGGCAATGCACTCCGGAATGCACTGCGTGGCCGGCTAACGATGCAAATTATAACAAGTATTATAACAATAAACGAAGAAAAGCAATTTTCGGTAATACTGAGAGGGAAAAACGTGCCTTAGAGTTCGCTGGTTAGGACAATTAATTTCAATATTGTCGGTTTGGAATTCTCGCGCTACGATCTATCGTAAACGCTACATAACTGTTATAATAGAAAGGATCTCAAGTGCAATAAAACTGGTTGATATACAAAAACCATATTAAAATAGATTTCTGTATCAATCTTTTTTACAAAGTAAAGATTGATAATTCCTCTCTAGATAATTTTCTGCAATATTTTTCATTGTAATTACTATAATTACGTTTGAGGTACTTAGATTTTCCACTTATTTCGTTCATTATGTATGCTTGATTAAAATATTATCAACTTGAGGAAAAACAGAAATGTTCGAGAGCTCTAGAAAGTGCAGCTCTCTGCGTAACTCGGAGAGAGAGCTTTCTCGGTTCTTTTAACTTCAGTAAGCTGCCTATAATAAACTACCTGCATCGACAAAGAATGCGTGACTCACACGGGTGATTGCCGTCGCATGAAACCTATTATACAACCGGATTACAAGAGTCCAGAAGAGCCAAGACCTGCTTCTCGTGATGAGAACTCACCTTCGAGTACGATGATATGCGTGTCCCGCAAATCTTTCGAGCGTATTTATTTGATACTTTCTGCTGGAAGAGGAAATATTTGGGTTTTCATTTATCCAAAATTTCATTAATTTTTTTATTTTCTCGTAAGAATGACATCGATTATATAACAGTATATATACTCTACAGTTAATATTTGTAACCGGTATCTAAATTTTCGCTATATCTCTAAGAATTCTAATTTAGTACTCGGATGTTCGAGGCTTTCGTAAGCATGCGTGCGTCCGCGTATCTTTTCGAGAATTACGCGGTTTATAATCAAAAAAAAGCCGGTCGCACTCGCGGCGATTTCGACATACGAAGGTATCGTCGCCGGCTTGTTATTGAGCGACCGGGCGCGCGGCACGATAACGCGCGATATTTTTATAGACCCGCGGGGTTACGTACAATAATAAATATTGCGGTGCGATTAAATAATAAATCCTGGCACGAGATAGCGGCTGGATCGTGCGCCGATCGAGGTGGGTGGCTCAAAGTCCTTTTTTTTTTTTCCAAGCTTGTACAATATGGAATCCTGTCTGCCTGCCTGCCTGGCCAGGTCGCAAGGTTTGCGATCTTCGAACTTTTATTTTTAATTCCGTCCTAAATTCTGAATTATCGTTAAAACAGTTTTTTACCGTAGAGAATGTGCATATAAATTGTCTTAATTAATATTTCAGCTCTCATACACTGGTTGGTAGTAGTAGGATCCGGTTGTTAGTAGGATCGTCGGAAAAGTAATAATCTAACGTGAAGAAACAAGCCATAAAAATAGAAAATTTTTCTACTCTGACACCCACACGTGACTCTTTATTTGCTCTTTTTCTTTTTTGAAAGTTTATGTATTTAAAAATAATAAGAATTAATAATTTGGCATTTAAAAATGTGAAATAAAATTTCGACATGCGGAACTTACTTTCCGTGTAGAGAAATCGCCGATTTCTCGATTTTTGGTCACGATTAACCTTCATCATCTTGTATATCAAATAACTGCAGTCTGTAGTGATAACTTACAGAGTGAAGATCTAAATTATCACTTCTAAATCGAACTTCTAAATGGACCGTTAAAGTTTAAGTAATTAAGTCTCTATATTAAATTATTCGTTTATACAACAATGCAATTTCGTGAAAAAAGACTAAAGCTTTAACGATATATTGCTGACACGACGAAAAACGACGAACTTTTTGCGTACGCGGCATAATTATTGCGCCGGTAATAACCGGTGTCTTTAATTAATGTCACGAAGAAGAGCTCTCGATATAGTCGCACGTGTAATCGACTTACAACACTCGTTGCGATCGTGTAAGGCAATAGAACAGAAATGATCGACGCGGGCCGATACGCCACGCGCATGTCGTGCCATCGTGTGAAAATATTTGCTGAATTCGTTCGGAAATACTGCACCCGGAGGTGATGCGTCAGCATAATTAAATATCGACGACAGCCTAGACCGTTCGAAATTCCTTCCTGTTTGCCGCCTGAATTTTCATTGATTCTCGGTAAGGTTTCCATTCGACACGATCCCTATACGCGGCTCGATCGATATAACGAAAAGTTCGTTTATTGACGTCAATCAACTTTTTATTACGAGAAAGAATAAACATTGAGAGCATTGTAAAAATGCGCGTACGTTATCGCGGAACAAAATAAATTACGAACGTAATTGCAGCCATTAAACATAATAAGTATGGAATTTACTTTTTCTAAACGTTATAAATAATTAACACATGCGTGGAATATATAGTCGCAAAATCGAACGAAATGAATAGAGGAACTGTGTTACGGAGAGGATATTCATATGTAGGTTTATGGATATGTTCTGTGTAAATATAGGACCTGAAAATAAAAAATTAAAAAAAGATAAGGCTTTTATTTTTTTAAAATAAAATTTCTCGTTGACACGCGAGGTCACCGCGCGCGCGCCAAGTTTTAAAATCCTGAACACCGTGGCATTTATCATATCGATTTCCCGGAAGGATCGCGACTAACTCGCTCGTTGTCGCCGGATTCGCGCGATCGATCGAGCGCATAGTAGGGACGACTCGCCACGATAGCGGCCGCTTTTTAATCCCTTCTCCGCGATGGCGGAAGTGACTGGCAATTTTTTTTCGGGCGGCCCCGGCCCCGGCCCCGCGCAAGCTGGAAAACGACGCACCGGGGGAAAATTGGAAACAACGGTTTGGTAAGCCGAAAAATCGCGCCGGGTGGTACGGGCGCGGCACGTACACGCGCGTGTATACGCACATGCACTCACGGGAACCCGTGAGCTGGTGTGCGAGCGAATGCTAAAAAGCCGGGCCTGAATAAATAAACAGTTTTTAATTGCGGCCCGCTGCTGCCGGGTAAAAACAATAATTATTGGCTTGCCGTACCAACGTGTCCGTGTGTTACGCCCCTGATGCGACAAGCCTCCACCTTTCTCTCCTCTCTATCTCTCCCTTTCTCTCCCTCCCATCCTTTTCCTCCCTCTTTTCCCCTCCGAATGTCCACCGGCAACGGAAACTTCCGGTTTCGGGAGCGTACTCGAGGAGGGAAGCCCGTCTAAACTTTCGCGGCGAGCTCAGCACAATGAGGAACGATACTTTGTAAAACGACGCCGTCGTTATGGCGTCAACGATAGAATGGACGAATGGACGAACGGATGAACGAACGGGGACGGACAGACGGACGGATGGATGGATGGACAGACTCCGCGGAAAGATTCCGCGGACATATACACGAATAAAAAAAAAAAATCCGCGATGCCGTACACGGAAACTCGGCGTTACAAACGTTACCGAGTGAGTTTCTGGCCCTCTCCGCCCTCTTCGTGCGTTACATTTAGGTCCTTTTGCCGCGCGCGCGTGTTCCCTCGCTCTCTTTCTCTCGCGCTTTTTGCGCTTGAAACGAAATAAGTGCGTATTCACTTTAAACATGAAAGACTTTTAACGTGAAAAGGTTGAAATTAACAAATTAACATTTCCATGTTAAAAGCGGGAACATGCACTTTTTCGCGCAAAAAAAGCTGTAGAAATGGATAGGAGACGTAGAAAATGCAGAGGACTTTACAGAGAGCCTTAACTCCAAAACGCAAACTCTTTTCAGTCTCATTAATATCTTCGCGATTCATAATTTTTGTCAATTTTTTCTAAATAATGTAACGTTATTTGGAGAAATTATCTTCAAAAAAATTTTAACGAGTAATAAAGAAATATTGGTATAAATGCTCAACACAAACGATCAGAAGAAGGCACACATATTCGGTCTAAGCAGATTTTGGTACTTAATAATATTTTTGTGCGAAAACAAATAATCGGCGCACAATCTGCTTGAACTGGAAATTATAAAATTCACACAAAAATATTATCAGGAGACATGGTAGGAGTTTCGGCGCTAAGAAAGAATTAAGCGCAGCGACATTATAACACGAATTATATAGACACAAGGTTCACTTTAATATGGTCCTGTTCGCTCAGTTGTACATTGAATTTTTTTATTAAATCTGTTAAGATAACTAGAATTCTGATGTAATTATGCTGATAAAAATAAGAATTCTAGTAGATAGATCTGACCAGAAATATAATATCAATCAGAATTCCGGTTATCTCAACAAGAATTCAAATTTTTAGAAAATTCTGATTCGTTCTTTTTCAACCAAAAATTTTTTTCAGTGTGCATACAGAAAGAACGGATTCATTAAAGTATCTAAAAATTTAGCTAGATACAAGTCTGCAAATAAAATTTTGTCGGAAAATAAATTTTGTTGACTACAAAAATAATTATGTAAGACGCTTAAACTGGTCTTTTACAGCATTGCTCATCGTATTTGAATTCTCTACATATAGTTATCATATTTTGACAGTCCAACAAAATTATTTTTAGATCTGTATCTTTCTAAATTATTAGATAGTTTAGCAAAGTTATTTTCTTGTCAAATATAACATTTTAAAATAAGACAAGCTAATGTTTATGAATGCACAAAATAGAAAACACGATACGTGTTTATTCATCATAAAATGTTTATGAATGCCGACTAATCCGATTTATCAGTCGTCTAATGAATCGTGCTCTATATAATTACATCTAAGTGTATTCACCGGGAAATATCCAGAGCAAAGACGAGAATGTATCCGGTGTACAGGTTGTCGCATTTGCATACGGTAACGACACGAGCGTAAACATACATTATCGAGGCAAACAGTGCAATGTCGATGGGGAGGAGGTAAAAATACGCGGCGGAGTACATACAATAATTACCGCAATTCACTGGCTTCCAGGTTCGTGTAACTCCGTCACTCTGTACATTCAACACGAGAACCGCCGCTAGTTAATCGAGATGCGCCCGCAATACAAGAACAAGGCGAAGATGCAGCGCGTCGCGACGCCCGTAATGCGGTCGCGCTGCACGCCGCCGACGCCGCCGTCGCCGCGAAAGAAAAAGCACTTCGCGAATAATAATGCTGGCATTACGGACCATTACGCGCCGACAGACATTTTGGTTTGAAAGAGAGAGAGGCGAGAGAGCGGAATTACATTGTGTATTAAGTGTGTATTAAGACCGTTGCTACTCGAGACTACACGGTAATTAAAAATGATATTCGCGAAACAACGCATTATTGAGAGAAAGAATTTATACGTTTATACGAGAGAACAGAAAGTGTACTTTTGGGCATTGATACATTTGATATGATGATTGACGCTTGGAACGTTTACGGAGAGCTCTAAGATATTATTCCTGATGTATGTAAAACTATATATATTTCTTTATATCCTCAATAATATTGTAACAAAAAGTATTGCGCTTGAATGTAATATCAGGCGACTGCATTTTCCGGTCGTGACGATGTCTTGAGCTTTGTACGGTCAGCTGTGGAAACACGTGCTGCGCATATTGCGAGTCGATTAAAAGTAATTACCACAGTCAGCGGCCTCCTGTGGCCGATAAGGCCGATTATCAATACTCGGCGAGAGATAACGATGTTTCTTCGCGTACGCGGAGAAATTTATGATCGAGCAAGTTAGTTCCGTTTCCTCTACCGGATTCTGCTTTCCATAAACAGCGTTCAAATATAAAGACACGTAACCTATATAGATTTTATTTTTTTTACAACAATTTTTAGTTTATTTTACAGACGTTGCGTTCACTAATCTCATCATGTCGCATTGAGTTTATTATTACGTAGCTTTCTATTCCTGTCCCGTTCGTTTTCAATATCTTTCGCTAATTATATATTGTACGCTAGTATATTTCTCTCTGTTTGCCAGTCTTCTTATCTTGCTGAAGTAATAAATTCCTTTCTGTCTCTTTCTCTCTTTTGTCTCTCTGTATTAACAAAACAATTGTAGAAAAGCCTGTCCTGCGCGTGAAGGATCATTGCGCCGCCTTTGAACTTCGTGCATGACAAAAGACAACAATTAAGCTATTGATCAAGCGTGATTGCATACTCGCGACTAATTACGGATCGCCATTGTCACGGCCGATTTTTTTCTGATCGTGGTAAAAATTCGTCAGATTGTTGAATGAGACTTTTTTGTTACTTGTATTTTTACAGTTTTCTTATTCTTTTTGCCTAGGAATGTACAATAATTTAGTATCGTCTTCCTGTGCAGGCAGTAAATTATCTTTAAACTGATAAGTTTTTAGAAATAATTACAAGTCTCATTAAAAATAATTGTGAGTATTTTGTTTTATTCAAAATGTATGTATTTTTTTTCAAGCTCTAAGATATACGATCTAACGAAATTTATTCTTCTTTTTCTACTGTATATTCAGCGTGAAATATTTAAACCTGGGATTTTTTTCTTTATGCCCCGGTAACTCGTGATGGAAAGCGACAGCTTTGTTCGATGCACGTCCGATACTCTACGTATGCGAGCGTACCCGAGTTAATATCCTCAGGACATAAATTTTTCACACCGTCCTCTCCTCATCCCTCGCTCCTCCGAGGCGTCGTCGCGTACAGGACGAAGAAACACCCCCGATAAAATTGTACAGGCGTAACGCGCGCGCGAACGCCGTAACGAAAACTCACCGCTTTCCTCCTCGTTCCTTCGCCTCATAATACTGTAGTAATAAGCGCTCTTGCCTGAGCTTGGCGTCGCTATAAATATCGTATAGTAAACATGAGAGCAGATAAGAGCGAGAGCGAGAGAGAGAGAAAGAGAGAGGAGAGAGAAGGGGGGCGGGGGAAACAAGAAGGGGAGGGCAGAGCGTGAAAACTTCGGCTATAATAAAATACAGATAAGTGCACGAACAAATAGCCCGTACCGCGGGATTTAACCGCGTCTCGTGGCAGGAGGGAACGAGGAGGGAATGAGAAGGGAAAAGGGGGTAACACAAGGAGAATGCAACGAGTGCGAGGAAAGGGAAACAGAAATAATCGTAGAAATTACTTACGAGCTCCGCGCCGAAGAAACCAGAGGAAACAAGATAGAAAGGAGGAGAAGGAGGAAGAGGAGGAGGGTGAGGAGAAGGAAGTTAGGAGAAGGAGAGGCAGCACAGCTCTTTCCTCGAGACTTTTTAATTATTTATCGCGCTCGCGTATTTCTCTCCTTTGTCGCGCGAGAATAAGCCAGCGATGCGATTTCGCGAATTACAGCGGGTAGGTATCGGGATTGCGGACGTTTAACTGGACGGGATCCACAAGGGTCGAGCAGAGAAGAGCTAGAGACTCGGGAGGATGTCATTAAGCGTACATGGATCAGTTTGCAATAATCGTGACTGTGGGCTGAGCGTGACGGGCAAACATTTCTCAACGATAACGATCCTCATAAAATCGTTAAACGACCGACGGCAATTAAACTATTCGTTGGAAAATCTCGATGATGTCACGCTGTGACTGCGTATTATGTCAATTGATGCTGATTTGTCATAATAATTCTGCGAATAAGGTTTTAGATAATGCGTAGGCTCTCTCAGTGACGAAGATTCGTGAGATTGGAAGAGTCAAAAAGCGTGAGAAGGAGACGAGAAGTAAAAAGCGAGAGAGGGAGAAGGTTTTACAAACGTCTTCTGCCAAAGAAACTTTGAAGCGGTAAAGAAGAACGAGAGATTGCGAGAGGGAGGAATAGGTTGGAAGAGAGAAATAGAAGAAGAAAGAGAGGGGCGACGATTAACGTCGACGTTTTCTTGCGTCCGCTCGACCGGCGCAATGTTTGTTCTGGGAAATGCAATCACGCTGTCATATAAAATATAACGTGTTTCCTTTTCCCCCTGTCTTTCTTCCTTTCCCCGCCTGTCTGTATCTCTCTCTCTCTCTCTCTCTCTCTCTCTCTCTCTCTCTCTCCTCTTATCCCCTCCCCCTCTCTTCTGCCATGATGGCGCGTTGCGGCACCTCCTCTCAATTTCCACGCCGTACGGAGAACACTAACATTAGGCCCCGCCATGGTTTGTAAATTATGTGAAGTACAAGCCGTGCTATTTTTTTCTGATTGCACCCGTTTCTCGGAAGCGCGTTAGCATGCCCTCCCCTCTTTTCCTGTCTCTCTCTCCTCCTGCCTCTCCACCCCTAACTCCGTTTTCCTATGCCGCGGCGTGCGTATGTACACACGTGCGTGGAAACATAGTTGCTAATGTCTACATTGTGCCGCTACGTTTCTTTTCTACCGCGGTGGTCTCCCAGCGAGAACCTTAATATGTCCCGCGTGCGATGTGCAACGAGTATACGTTCTCGCTCTTTCTCTCTCTCTCTCTCTCTTTCTCTCTTTCGCCGTCTCTGTCTTCCCACCGGAAAACGCGGGCGTGGATACACCTGTTCCGACCTTAACCTCGATCCGTTAGAGTAGTTCGCTTCGCCAGCGAGTAGGCGTGCGATGAGTGGAGAAAATTCACAGTCAATTGCCTGATCGGAGGATCACGGTTCTGAGACTGCAGAACTGGAAAACGAATTTGGTGGCATTAATTTTGATTGAAAGTGGACCTTCTGATTGAATCCATTCTAATTTTAGTTGAGATAACCAGAGTTCTGATTAATTAATATGATCAGAATTTTTTGATTTGTCCATTTTCAACTAGAAATTTTTCTTAGTGTGAGATGTGAAAATTCAGTTGCGAATTCATTATCCATTTCTAATGTTTAACCCTGTTATTTTCGAGTTTATGACACAAAATGTTTATTTTTTTAATAATGTTTTATTTAAGAACTTTCTCTGATATTTGGTGACTTTGCAGATAAGATCTTTTTTCTGTGAAAATATTTTATTTTTTAAGAGCTTTTCGATTATATTGATCTGAACGAAATGATCGTATGACAAATTTAAACAAAACAGCGGATTCGAGAAATATTGTCGATTTGTCAAATGTCGATTTTTACTTTCTCGCCGAGTCGAATGGCATTATTTTTTATTCACATAGCTCTCGTTGCACGCAAAAAGATATTTTATTATAAACTTTGTTCGTGTTGAATTTATCGCACAGCCTATTAGCTTTTGTAAAAAAGATATGCTAATGCAGGGATATTGTACTGAAATTTGGACACAGCAAAAACCATGGGATTTATCTCGCTTATAGAAATGAATTTTAAAACCAGTTTCCCTTTAAGCTTACCAACGACTATCTTCTCGTCTCCTCCCACACCCTCGACACAAAGTTTCTTTTATAGATGTGAGAAGAGAAGGAAGAGGAGCAGTAGAAAGAGAAAAAGAGGAAGGGGGGGGGAGAGGAGAATCGTGGAAGGAGTGCCGCGATTAGGTTTCATACGAAGGGTACCATACAGCAGCAGTGGCAGCAGCTGCCTTACGACGTGAGATAACACGGAGGTCCCTTAAAACGTGCCGTAAGAGCGAGGTACGACTTGAATGTTCTCCTGTCTCTCTTTATATGCGTGGGGCAGCGCAACGTACGTGTGTGTATGTGCGTTTAAAGAAAGACTCGCGAGGAGAGGGAGACATCAAGGAGGAAGAGGAGAGGGACCCTAACCGTGTGTACGTGTGCGCTTCCATGTGTGCGTGTGTTTGAAGAGAAACATATTTCTTTATTATTACTCCCACCGAGCTTATTTTTCTTACCCGCCGACTTGCATTCCAGGTGGGTGGGTTTGCTCCTTCTCCCTGTCTCTCTCTCTCTCTCTCTCTCTCTCTCTCTCTTTACTTCCTCTTCTCTCCTCCTCGGGACAACGAGAAAGATTCAACCCCGAACGTGCGGCGCGTTGTTCCTTTTTTACGCGCGCATCGCTACGAGAAATTGCGTGGCGCGCCCAGCAGCGCGCAAGAAGCGAGGAAACGGAGCGCATCTATTAAGCACTCTCCTTCTCTTTCTCCTTCCATGTCTCTGCTTTCCTTTTCTTTCTCTTTCTACGATAGAGCGGCGATTGCTGCTCCAGCTCTAACGTAACCGCGCGTTGCACAACGATAATAACCGGCGAGATTAAAGCAATAAAAATTATGCGGGTGGAAAGGGACCGCGAGCGAATCCGCGACGACATTGGCCTCGCGCGCTCTCTGATCCCTTAACCGTTTTATCTTGAATCCTTTCTTTGTACAGGATACTCTACCGGATACAAGATACTTAAATGCGTAGTATTAGATTTTAACCGTGAAGAAATATTAGAAAGTTTAGATAGTTATAACACGAACGTTGTGAAAAAGAGATCACTTTCTTCTCCTTTTTTTAACTTACTTGTTAATATCTATAATTTTATTTTATGATTATTTTATATTCTCTCTGCTGATGAAGACTAGAGATAAGAATAGTTGAAACGTACATTTTTCTTTCGAAATTATTACTAGAGAACAAAAATTATTTACTTACTTTTGCCATATATAATTTATTCTTATTGTTCTTGGTCGTTTACCTTCTTATATTATTTTCTTATTTCAAAAGTGACACAATTTAAAAAATTAAGTTTTGTAACTTTAATAGAAAATCATTGACAAATGAAATAATATCGGCAAAAAGAAAATTATTAGATTTTATTTTCTTATTTCAAAAGACACAATTTAAAAAATTAACTTTTTTAATAGAACTCTAATAGAAAATCATTGACAAATGAAATAATATTAGCAAAAAAAAACTTATTAGAAATGACCATGATCAAATTTGTTTCACACAAACTTTAAGAAAACGATTCTTTAATCTTGAATTGTGACAATATTAATATACATCCTAGCTATAAAATTATAACAAATCCGGAATAATTAATCAAAAGTGACAAAACTCGAAATATCATTAAAAATTTATATTTACCTTCATCAGCTAAAATTTGAAATAAAACAATTTCTTCTTCGATAGAAAAGCACAACTACCTGAATGTTCTCTGTAGAAAACTCCTTTTTATTTATAAAAAACAACAAAATGTGTCATTCTTATAAAAAGTCTCTTTGAAAATCTTAAGAACGACACAAGTGCTATTTGATGAACGGATTGAAGTTAACCTTTTGATGATAGAGTAATCTTTATATACCTAAGTCATTTATGATAATAATTCGAAAACTCACTTTTTTTTTACTTGTATTTACCTTTGAAATAAGAGAATGATATTATTTTCTTCTATTTTAAGAGAAATCATGTTTGTATATCACTTATATTAGATTAGCAATTTTTATCGTAATGCAGTTTTGGTTAATTTAATTTCGTCACTTCGCAGTACTCAACGGGTTATATCGCGATGCGATAAATAAACAAAGATTTTACGTTTACACATTTTTTTATGTCAACGTATTTATTGCGCAAAGTTTTCCCTTAACGAACGAATAAACTTGACGAGCGATCGTGAACGAGTAAGCTATATTATTCACTCACGACGTTTCTTTATCTTGCACGATGGAAGATTCGCGGCGTCGCAAAATCTTAAGATAAATAATTCGAGCGATATAAAAAATATATAAGAAGCTCGTGGCGCGACTTTATCGCAACAAAACACGCGTGAAATTCTTCCACTCGTACCTGCAAGCCAAATAAATTGTAAATCAAGTTTACACATGTAAATATTCGCCGTAGCACCGAGAGCGGCTTGTCGTCGAACAAGGCAAATATTATATTTCGAGCTCAACTCGAGTGGCGATTCAATGCCGTTTCGCGTCAATCGTTTTATCACCTATTGCTTATATAATTAAAATGGGAGAAAAACAACATTACGCAAGAAAACCAAACCGTGTGAGGTCATCCATTCACGGGGATCATGGACTTTGCTACGGGATTTATTTGCTTAAGAATATTTATATTTGCGAAATTTCTCTCTACGCGCGATTGTCTAGTATAGAATCGTATTAACATTTCTTGTGTAATATCCTGGTATGGGCCCCTCCCACGATCGGCATTACTGTCCCGTTTAATAATACCGATGACGAACACTGGTGCTGCTTTTACGCTAATAGTACATGTGTACGAAGCGCCGTAACTTATAGGTTTACTTGTACGCTTACGATGCAGACGCGCTTCAACTGGCTTCAAGATTCAGACTCACGTCTTCGCGTCTACTTAGTGCCGCATTTAGCTCTAAATAGCTGCTATTCGCTATTACGAGCTTCAATCGTCTGACACGAGGATAACCGTTCAGCATGAGTTGATAAATAGATAGTCGCGTTTGGCGTTAAATGCGCCGCGCGCCGAGAATAGGAAGCGCGGTCTCTTTCTGCGCGGGCATGCGATTCTAATACTGCGGCGTCCTCAGGAGAAAAAGAGAGAGAGAGAGAGAGAGAGAGAGAGAGAGAGAGAGGACGGGACGGG
>NW_012130097.1:2476082-2476953 GCF_000143395.1 Atta cephalotes
GTGTGTGTGTGTGTGTGTGTGTGTGTGTGTGTGTGTGTGTGTGTGTGTGTGTGTGTGTGTGTGTGTGTGTGTGTGCGCGCGTGCGTGTGCGTGTGCGTGTGTGCATGCCCCACGCGGCTCCACACGGATAGAAATTCCGAGAAATTAATCTTTTTACGCGCCGTCCCCCCCCGCCTGCCGCGTCTCTCCTCTCTTTTCCTCTTACCCTCGCCCGCGGATTTGTATCTATCGCGGATGTAGCAGCGTTGCACTGCTACGGGAAAGAAGGAATAGAGCGCTCTGGGACAGCGGCGAGTCCCTCAAGAGTTCCGAGTGAACGTGCACAAAGCACGAATGAGCAACAATAAAGGCGGATGGGTATGTTAAATGGCGCAGCGAACTGTGTAAAAAGAGATATACATCTACATGCATCAGGGTGTGTCGGAAGTCGCGCTTAGGTGGCAGGCGATACGACCAGTTCAGGCATTTTTCCTTATGTAACACGTTGATTGTTAATCACGTGTCCGATTTCTTCGAGATATATCTGAGATAGGAAATCTGTATGATTTTTTCACACGAAATAAATGCTTTCCCATATTTTTCGCAAATACATGTGACGAGATATTTTTATTTTACACTCTAACCTTTCGTTCTGACATAAAACGAACAGAGTGTAACGAAATCATTCAAATTAAGGAACCAAGTTTCCTGTTGGAACACGCTAACCTCGTTTCAGCACTAACGGATTAATAAACTGCAACTTCGTAGGCTTAGATAGCTTCTAAGTCCGTCATTACATTGTATCTTCTTATCTCTTGTAACTTGATGTTCAATTGTACACCCTTTGTTCTTGATATTCCTAAAGCACGATGAATTATTCTCTCTCTCTCTC
>NW_012130097.1:2476973-2478538 GCF_000143395.1 Atta cephalotes
GAGAGAGAGAGAGACGGGCGGTAGGGGTTAAAACGCGTGCATCGCGGTCTAACGATCACGTGCGTGAAGCTGCTCTCTGGCGCGATGCACGTTTCTACTGGCGAGGACGGCGGATGGTCATCACGGTCGTGCGCGAACGGAGTCATCGTTCCCAACAATCCCAGCAGCGTTCGACCTCGAGATTCGTCGTTTTCTTCCTTCTCTCTTTCTCTTTCGATCCATTTCTCCCCCCCGTCCGCCGTTTCTTTCCCTCTTTCCTTCCTTTCCCTCGAGCCTCTCCATTTTTCCGTCATTATTCGATTCAATGGATCTGACTAGATTCAACTTAACTGGTTTTTTCCCTTCTTTTTTTTTTTAACTCGTTCTCTCTCAACTGCAAACATTATTTTTTTATAGTACCGCACTTATCGCATCAGATATCGTCTCTTTGTAACTTTTATTATCATTTCACTAAGAGGCGAGCGATTATTATTTTGTAGCATATATTGCTTCACTTTTCGTATCTACAGTAAATATGTATGGGGAACGGGCTAAAGATAATATAAGAATAATATTTGCTATTACGCATATATGATTAGTTTATTTTAAGAATCGTCCATTCTTGATATCGTTCTATTCTGATTATCATTCCGTCAAAATTTCGTCTTATGACCAAGACGAATGACGAGATAGCAGAATTCTGTAATAAAATCACTCTCTTCTTTCTTCGCCCTGCCTAAGAAATAGAATTTGCTGCATGTAAATTATCGATGTCGCGGCGAAATAAAAAAAAAATCGTCCGAGGCCCGCGTCAGTAAACATAATTGCGTTGACGGTAGCGCAAATATTTGTAATGCTCGTAAGAGCGGCGTCGGGACAGAGAAGGAGGAGAGAGTAAGAAAGAGAAAGAGGGAGGGCGGGTGCGATAAACTTTGCGAGGAAGACAACTATTTCGGAGGCATTCGGCTTTTTTCCATCATTGTAGTCGAAAACCAGAAAACTCGGCAGCGGAAACTTTCCGTGCCGACTGTACTGGCGTCAGCCTGTCGCTACGGCTGTTATTATTTGTATATTATAATTTAGATACAATTATATCGTTCTCTTCGTCGCACGCGTCGCAACGTCGATAGCACCGTCTCTTCACCACCGCCGCTCTCTATCTGCGTTCCCTGTTACTCTCAGTCTCTCGACCGCGCTCTATCTCGCGTCTCTCCCTCTTCTCCTCCTTCTCTTCTTTCTCCTCCTCCTCCTCCTCCCCTCTTCTCCTCCTTCTTCTCTTCCTTTCTCGCACTCGGCGTCGTCGTCGAAATGCCGTTGGTACGGGGCAACGCGAGGGAAAGAGACAACGAAGAGCGGGCAGAGAGCTCGACTGAGAATGGGAAGGAGTGAGAACGAGACGGAGACAGAAACGTATAATAAAGTCTCCAGAAGGGTGAGGAGAGTGGAATTGTGTTGCGTTGTGTGGTGGAGAGTTTCGAGCGAGGTGTTCGTAGGCACGGTGCGCAGCGGGGTAGATGAGAGGGTGCAGGAGAAAGAGGAAACGGGTGGCCAAGGGAGGAGGGAGAGCGCAGGTGAAGAAGGAGGAA
>NW_012130097.1:2481822-2496322 GCF_000143395.1 Atta cephalotes
TTTCTGCCATCATAAACGACACCTACTGTGCTGAGAGCAAAACTGAGCATGTATCTTGCGAAGCATCGCTCCCTTCTCTTTTTCCCTGTGCTCTTCTTCCCTTTCTTCTCCGTTTCCCTCTTCACCGCGGTGCTCCCACTCGTTTCTGCGACTCGTTGAAAAATCGTCCGTCGTAAACGGGAACAGCGGTTTTATTGTTCCGCGGCAGACAATGCCCGGGAATATTATAAAAACTTTCCGACGGAATATATTAACGTTAACTCATCGCTTTACCGTTAGGCAAACTTTTCGGTCGAGCACGCCGCCGCTTCGTCTTCGTCCCCGTCTCTCTGTCACGGCTCGTCTCCTCGCTCTGCCCCTCTCATGACTTTTTATGTCCCCTCCTCCTCTTTCCGTGTGACCCTCTTCGCCCTCCTCTTCCCCCTGCCACGGATTAGAATCGGCGATACAACCCGCACGATAAATACCAACCGTCGCTGGATGTAATCTAGATCGTCGCTATGTGGAGCGTAGTGGAAGAGAACGTCATTTATGAATACCGTAATGGATAGCGTGTAACTGACGTGACCTAACGACTGGCGACGAAAATTTGTGTAGCGTGTGCCAAAAGTGAGAATCGACTTCCAGGAAACGGACTCTGACTGGCGCGAAGTCTGATATTTAGTCGCGAGAGAATGATATAAGGATGTATTTTTATACGTGATTAATTTTTTTCACGAGAATTATTTTTCTATATATTTGCAGACGACGAATGAATTCTTCAAAAGACAATTTACGATATTTTTTTGCTGCCTGCCGAGCGATTAGGACTTACTTACTTACTATACTTTTATCTTATATCGTTGAATGCTCAACACACTTATCTAGATCGTAGGTCATGGCCCATAGTCCAAACAACAAGAATTTTAAAATTAAAATAAGGCTATACTTGAGCAATTTTTTGTTGACGTCTTTAAGATCGTAAAAATTCCTCAGTCCTCAGTCGGCTATGATTCATTTTGTAACTCTTCAGTAAGAATATTTCACCGTTATTCCATTTCCTTCATTTGCAATTGGGAAGCTGCGAGTTAAGTCGACCTAAATCTTTCTTTCGCATCGGTTAGATATTTTACATATCCGCGTAATATTTTATTTTATTGAGCCTCGGAGTCATTTAAATGAATAACGCGATATTTATGCGTATTGCACCGCGAAGAACTTTGAATGCAAATATTCCTGAACCGTTTCCGCGGACGAATCGTTAGCCTGATCTTCTTCGACCGGGCCTGTGGAGATCTCGTGCTTGCACGAGAATGCAAATTGAAAACTGCGCGGCAGTTAAAGGGTTGAATATCGAACCAGGCCGCGGGGATTTTTGCGGTTGCTGCGCTTGTATTAATTAGTGCACGT
Organism: Atta cephalotes; assembly: GCF_000143395.1. Taxonomy (NCBI): domain Eukaryota; kingdom Metazoa; phylum Arthropoda; class Insecta; order Hymenoptera; family Formicidae; genus Atta; species Atta cephalotes. Next base: position 2,483,212 of record NW_012130097.1, read on the forward strand.
CTAGATCGCGTTAAAATAAATTGTGGGTATTATATAACGTCGAGAAGCGCACGAGAAGCGAATACGGCGCATTCTTCGGTAATTTCGTCATTCGAGTATGCGTTTCATGGAGTGTATCGATTACCATAACTATGCGGTTTACGCATTACGCCTTGATATATTATGCGTACGTTCATCTCGCGGTTTCAAAGACTAATTTATTATAATTCGGGAACGTGGCCGCGTTGTAAACGCATTCATATTTTAAGCAATTCTATACCCTGAAAGAGAGAGAGAGAGAGAGAGACGCTCGTTTAGGTAGAATCGTCTATGATGAATAACTTGAATTAATATATCGAGATAACGATTAAAAAATGTAAATATCTCCAGCTCCAAAACTGGCATCGATTCGAGAGGCAATTTATTAATCAGAACTCTTAACCCTTAACGTATCCAATCTCTCCGTTCGGCTTAATAAGAAACAAATTAATTTTACGAAACGACTGTATTGCCACATTAAAAAAGTAATGTGCTATTAAATTGTATATAATATTTTGTGTCACGTCATAAAAAATATCATAAATTATATTTGTCTACTTTCACAACTCATAGTTTATTCTTAACCGAAGTTCAATTTATTTCTCATCTCTTCCCAATTCTAGAGGAGTCTTAATGGGCCTGAACCTGGTAAATATTCAGACTATATGTTATAATATTACGGGAAAATTTTTACATCTCACACACACACAGAGAGAACTAAAATATAAAATTGTACAGCATCTGCTTCGGCGAATAAAGCATATAAATATAAATAAAACGATCTAAAGTTATATTATTTATGGAATAGGTCATATTTAAATGCCAGAATAAAAATTTGTTCTCAAAGCTGCATCGATAGAAAAGTTTTTGGTATTTGTGATTATAATTACATGATAAAATATTATGGTTAAGAGTTCCATTTTTATTGCTATTGCTGTATATATAATTATAGTTGCTTTCGCGAACAATCATACATTCCTTTTGGTATGTAGAACACGCATTATTATTAGCATTTATTTATAGTTATTATTAAAGCAGTAATAATAAAAAAAATGGAGCTCCTAATCATAATTATAATTTTACTATTCAATTATAGATATATATATCACAAATATCAAAAATTTTTCTCTCATGCGAGAAAATAAAAAGCGTATCTTCGTCTTTTGTTTGAGTGCTAAAAAACGAGGATATATTAGAATCCCAGATTTGGTGTGTAGTAACTCAGAATCCACGCTTTTCTAAGTTCGATCTCTCTCGCGAAGTAATTCATTCCCTGAACGAAACTCCTCGTCACGCTGACTCGTAATTATTCCGCCGAAACGGAACCGCCCGAATGATCTACCGACTTGTATCCAGACCACATTTAGGCTGCTCCGCGTCTGCCCAAGCGGAGCGGAAACTACGTCGGTGGCCGGGAGAGCGACGATAAACTTTAATGTATTCCGAATTATTAAAATATATTCTCCGGTATACGCGCGTGGATACTTTAAAGCGAGACTGCGTCGGCCACCGTCGTACCCGCGCAGCGTCAACCCTACAAATTACACTTATAATAACTTATTTGAATTTATATGCGCGTAATAGCGCGGCGACCGGTCCGGCCAGCGCGGCGTAGCGTATATTTATGCGCGCGCGGAAACGAATGTGAACGCGACTTATTACGAAGCCGATGTTATATACACACTCGTCCGAATTTATGAGCGTCGTTGTATCGTTTGTCTCATATCTGTACGTGTTACGCTTACACGAAGGAGCGTTTAACAGGCTCTCTCTCTCTCTCTCTCTCCTCCCCCCCCCCTCTCTCTGTTTCGAATCGAGATAAGATGCTCGACGTGCAGAACGCTCGCAGGCAGGGAGCGATGATGGATGTGCTGTGTTTCGAGAAAAACCATGCAAATTTGTGCGTGATATAATTGTGCAATTGTTTCGCAATTCAGATGGAGTGAATGGATGATGGGACGTTTCCTCGAACCAAACGGTATATAGATTGAATGGAAAAGAGTTGCGCGACACGTGCTATAATTTTCAGATTTTTCGATCCTGAAATCATATGAAATTTTCAAAAAAATTTCCAAAAATATTCTTTTAATGTATCTTCATTAAGATCTTTTGTCTTTCCTTGGTTCCTTTCGCAAAAATTAAATGTTCGCTAATTAACATTAATCTTTCATTTATGAGAAAATATTAGTAAAGTGATATTATTAAATAATAAAAACTAAAATCCAAATTAAAAATTAAAATTCGTTTGTGCAAAAATTGAAAAATTAAAATTAGTGATTATTTTTATTTTTAAATGGCTTCTGTATGAATAAGTATCTCGATATTTCATCAAGAAAAGCACGGCGTTTCTAAGACACTATATATTTTCGCGTGCAGTAACAAGTCACGCTATTTAATTTCGATAAAATTAAAAAAAATTGTACGTAAAAAAATAATTTATCTTTTCTACATTTTACGGTTATTAATTTTGCGTGCGTTGTACTCTTTTGTATCGGACAAGCCGACACAATTGCCGTGTACGAGTTGTGAATGTTATCAGCAAGTGTGCGTACGCGCGCGAGATTACGCATATCTTACAATTCCTCAACTGCTTGGTCGAATAATTATACAGATAATCACATCGTCGCAAAGTGGCGCACTAATAGTATAGCCGAGCGAGAGAGTCATTGAGTACTCGTTCGAGTGAACGAATGGTGTATTTGTAACATGACTCAATGCTCCTTTCAGATAACACTCGATTGTCGTGCTTGACACTTTAATCAAAGAATTTTAACTATGCTCGCGGACGTCGGTGAGACTAAACAGCGTTTCATTATCAAGAACCTTTCGATTTAATGATAAGCTGATAAAACTGTGCCATACGATGTATGGAATTAAGCAGGTCAGGCTCCGACTGTAAGAATGATTTATCATTCCTGGCTTATACGTAGTATTATATAATTAAAGCATGAATTAACAATTTAGAAAAATATAACTTTTTAAAATCTTTTTATTACATTTCATTTACATACTCTGCGATATGTAGACAGTTATACGTATTTATTCTTACAATTTATAACTTTCTTTATAAATTATGTAATTATTAATATATTATGTAATTCTAAATTTGACATTTCATCTTTATTTTTATGAAATTAATTATATATGGAGATTAATTGTAGCAATCGTGTGAACAAATAAAAAAGAAGAAGATACATAAAATTAGATGCGGCGATACTTCGCGATCCCGCCGTTAATTAACGGACGCGACGTTAACTCTCACGGCTATCTAACCTGTCTGAATTAGATATTTTAATTACGCGCCGGCGGCCGTTAATCGAGGGCGGGACGTCCGTTCAAAAATTACCGGAATATTAAAAATTTATGTGGACGGTCGCGGCCGGGCGCATAAAAAGCACGCGTCGTACGTTAAAACGAACGCGATTATCACGAATACTTTCGTACTCGCGCTTATAGATATCTCGCAATTGACCGATGATTTAGGTAGGTAATTATATTCGGTGCCGCGAAGTGGGATTGCTCGCGCGGCAAACAATTAATTGCGAACGAATATTGGTAGGGGTTGGCAGGAAGTGGAGGAGAAGGGGAAGAGGGTATGCAGGAGGAGGGCCCGTGGAATATTACCGCGCTTATTTTTCATCCGGGGCTCTCGCGCGCGCCGTTTCGCGCCTGTTTTTAATATTACACCGCGGTCGCGAATGTTTTACCCTCCGCCCCGACCACCACGTTTCCCTTCCCCCTTGTTCTACTTCGCTTTGCACCTCTCCCCCCCCCCGCGCGCGCGCGCTCGATGCTCTTCGTATGGAAAGCCGCGGTATCGCGCCTCGTAACGAATTTACGATATTAATTTGGCGTGCCGCCTTGGCGATTTATTATACACGGTGTGTCGGAGAAAAAAAAAACCCGGGGATGAGGCGGTGGAAGGAGGACAAACGACAGCGGGTGGTTGGGAATTGGTGGTGGGGTGAGGACCGGGCAGCCCTCGAGGGAGGCGCGACAATTCGCGAGGGTCGAAAATATATCGTATCTATATGCGAGCACCGCGATAAAACAATAATTCTATAATTTATTCCCGCGCGCGGGCGCTCGTGCGGGTGTGAGACGGAGGATAGAGAAGAAGGGAGGAGAAGGAGGAGGAGGAGGAGGAGGAGGAGGAGGTCACGGTTGCACACGCCGCGTGATACATGCGTGGCTCGCTCTCGCGTGCGTGAGTGAGTGAGTGCTTGCGTGCGTACGGCGTGAGCGCGAACGCGAGCGCGCAACCGCTCGTATTATATCGAGCGCGCGCGCAGTTGGCGTTAATATATCATCGGACGCATCTGCCCCCAACGACGCGTTTCAATATGTTCTACGGCTGTATAACCGCCCTATAGAAACACGCGTGCGAGCGTCCGGACGAGCGCGCGCATTCTGCGTCAAGTCCTTACACGCCTGTTGGGCTCAAAAACACGACCGATATCAAGAGACGCGATAACTTATCGCAACAAGTATAACATAATATAGTACCAACCGAGCGGAGATGATATGAAATATTTTTTTACGGGATGAGGAGGAGGAGGCCTTCTTCATTTATTACATTTACTTATTTATTCCTCGAGATTATCGCTTTGTGAAAGGAAGATATAAGAAAATGTACGTTGATCGAATAACTATTTATACACGGAGGATGATTAATTTGTATCGCAGACAACAAAAAGGTGTATTAGGATTCTCGAAAGAATTATAATATATTAAAATCATTTTTATCTTTATCTTTTCTCTTTTGCTGTAACATAACTTTTTCGTTTCTTCTTCGATATCTTATTCACTTCGCCGATTTCAATCAGACGTTTCTTACGGATCAAGCACTTCGATCGATTCGATGACGCGAATGCTTTCTAAATAATACCTATGTGCAATGTTCTACTTCAATATATGATGGTTGATAGTTCGATTGGAGGAAAGTTATAGTGTATATCGCTGTGCTGTGTGCGACAGGTTGTACTGCGACCTGCCAGAGAGGCTTAGCAAGTTTTGTTATTAAAGATACAAGCGATTGGAACGATTACCCTATCTATGTATTCCCGCGACAAATTTTATATGATTACCTTAAAACAAAGCGGGGGACGATTAAAACGGATTATCTGTACACGATATTTGTAAGTGCATTACTCAGTACTTAATATCATCGCCATAAATATCCTTGATAACTCGTCTCGTAATGAGAGCTTCAAGTATTTTGGCAACAACAAGAAAGACGTTTATTTTTTTACTATAGAAGAATAGAATTTCATTACTCTCGCATTATCATCACAGGAACATATCTTTTACAAATATTCATTTTTACATTAGGCGTGTTAACACATTTGAAATTCTGAATAAACACTTAAATGAAATTACGAAGAAATTTCATCAACCAAATACTATATATTATTCTCTCTCGCTTTATCTTAATTATCAATAAGAAAGAAAGATGTATAGATACATTTAATATATTAATATTTATTGGATCCTTTCAAATGGTAAAAAAAGCAATCATGATTAAACAACAAAAGAAGGAAAATTAAAAACCAAATACATAAAAGAATTTATTAAAATAATAAAAATAAAAATGGAGAAATAAAATAGCTAATAGAAAATGATAATATATAAACATAACGTATTATAGGAATAACTAAAAATAAACATGTGCAAAGTTAAACTATAATTTATAATAAAGGAAGAACAGGCTGTAGTGGGAGACAAATACAAATTACAAGTTTAATAAATGATTGTATAATTTAAGTGCGCGCGCGCGCGCGCGCGAGAGAGAGAGAGAGAGAGAGAGAGAGAGAGAGAGAGAGAGATTGTTATTTACACAGAAAGAATGATTTTATGTATGTAAAAATTTGGTTCGGTACAGATCTGAAAATAATTTTATTGGACCATCAAATTAATTATGCGAAGCGCTCAAGTATAATGAATAACATTGCAAAAAATTTTGACAACGTAAATTTTAGCAACCAGCTCGTTTTACATTATTTTGATGATCTAACAAAATTATTTTCAGATCTGTATCTAACTAAATTTTTTAATACTTTACAAAACCATTCTTTCTTTGTAGCGCGAATAGCACGAGTCGTGAATGGGATTTCTTGTCGACCTCGGTCGATCGCAAAATTTGATTACCGTTGATGATCGAGGTGTCGTCGCAATCGTGATCGGCGCAACGGACGAAAGAAAATGCTCGCCCACCATAGGGTCGGTCCTTTTCCTGCCCTTTTTCTGCGCCCGCAATTTTGTATCGGCCATTAGCGCCGCGGACGGGGCGCGGCTTGATGGAAATTTATGACAGCCACTTGATTGGGTTCAACGTTCCCCGTATTTCATCCTCGCGGAACGCATCCTCCGACTTCTTTCGCACTGTGTGCTCCTTTAGGGCCTTAACGACCTCAGCGATTAAAACGTACGCTCGCGGTGTTCGCGGAGCGATGGCTCCGATCTCGATGGGGCCGACGTGTCTCGTATAGAGCGAAGCCCTTTCACGCGGCGAAGGTCGAATCGGTTTTAAAGGCGCACGAAAAATCAGGGAAAAATGTCTGCTTCGTCATTGAGTTTATTACTCTTGGAAAAAAAAATGGGAGCACCAAGTTTAATTCTCCAGCGCGAATGGAGATTTATATAGCACGATATTAATGAGCATTGAATTAAAGGAGTATCGGACTTAATCGCTAAATATTAGATACATAAGTAGATATGTATATCCATCACTATAAATGTTACGCTTTATATTCGTGGATGCACACGTTACTAATTCCATAAATAACCGTTAATAAATAGTCCGCTTAGCATTAATTGTGTGCTGATTCGATCAGGATATTAAATTGGTCTGGTTTTCTATAAACGCTTAAACATTCTAAAGATAACAATCGTTTTCGAAAGAAAACGTAAAATCCATTTATAATTTCCCGTATATGAAAATAATGTAATAATAATGATTTCTTGATCAATTTAAATATCGCATATTTAATGTATTTTTTATTCAATTGTACCGAACGAGCCACGAGGACACCTCGCGCGAAATGACAGTCGTCTTTCCAATAACAGAATAAGTTTCTCGATTCAATCGTCTTTACTCGCTGGAACATTAAATGCTCCCTTTCTCTCTTTTTCTCTCCCGGATAATTTACGGTGCGTCCACTGACGAGCAGTCGTGCGTCTTTCGAATGTAACGAAATGAGGGCGGGATAAAGAGTGTATAAAAGAAAGGAAAAAAAAAGGGAATATCAAAGAAACCGACAGCCTCTATTAGAAACAAAGTGATGATGCAAACTTTGAGTTGCCGAAGCAAATTCTGACTCGTGATCATCCTTATAATTTGTATATTTTCAGCTAAATAAGCATCAAATTAATTTCGACAGTTTCAAATTTTATTTACTTTGATGGGAACTTCCTGTCGCGCGCGATTTATTAGCATATTGTTGTATTTTGAAGTTTCTGTAAGCATTAAATTTCAGTAAAATCAATGTCCCTTTGAAATTAGAGACCAAGAGAAATTGAGAGAGACCGAGATTATTCTATTTTTAAAAAATAGAAACATTATTTTTTGCGTTTCGTAAAAATTTATTTTGCAAAGTTTTTCTTCGATTTGTGTGTCGTCCACAGAAAAATTGCTGATACTTTGAGAGATTATTGTTACTCTTCTCAGTTTGACTTTATTAATATATATATATATATATTAATATATATATATATATATATATATGATATCCGGTATAATTGCCATTGGAGCGATATTTTGCATAAACACATAAATTCTCCTGGTTGCCTTCGGGACACGATTCGTTACTATTTTCGAGTCCGTGTGTTCGAGATCACTTTGGCCAATCGAGAATCGTGTACGCACAGCATCGAGCATCGCGCACGGAAACGGCGGTTTTTATAGTTATTATTTTTTCGTGTTTATTTCTCGCGCGTATTTCGAATCGTAAATCCGCGCCCTCGTCGGTTGTTAAAACTCTCATTTCTCTCTCTCTCTCTCTCTCTCTCTCTCTCTCGCCTTCCCTCTCTCTCCCTTCCCTCTTCTTTCTCTTTTCATTGCGTTTCTCTCTGCTGTGCACCGCAGTCGCACGATTCCGGCGTGCACACGTGGTCCGGTAAAGCCGTAATCTATAAATACTCCAACGTAATTTTCCACCTCTGATCGATTTCCCTCGTTACCCGCGCCCTTGTCGACAAATGGAAAACTAATGTTAACTTTTGCTTCCGTATCGCCGTCTGAATGAAGCATTTTTTGACTTTGCGTTTGGCTTTAAATACCATTTAAAGATAACTCCGGCCTGTCAACGTTTATCCGTTGATCTGTCGTTGACACGACGTTCGTTTAACTTGTCGTGTTATAATTATTCGGTTATCGCCTCTCTTCGAGTCAGAATCATCCGAGATTTTATTTAACTTTGAAAATACTGAGACGCTCGTAAGAGCGTAAGAGAGAAACTTCATCAAATCTAATCAACAGTATGGAATTGTGATTATTATGGAATTGTGATTGAAATGAAATCACGCGGAAAAAGAATCTGGTTGTATTAATTAAAAAATGGACAAATTAACATCTTTAGTTCGAATTTATTTAATTCTGATCGATACGATATTAGAATTTTCTGATCTGTTTCTTTTTAACCAGAAATTTTTCTCAGTGTATGAAATACAAATAGAACGAAAAGAATTTAAGAATGATGTTGTTTATAATTATTTTAAATATTGTATTTGAATTTTACGGACGTGCAAGTAAATTGCACGACGATTTTTAAAGCAAATAAATCTCTCCTTTTCTCTCCCTGGTTCCGGTGGTTTATTTTGTATGCAATCTCCCAAAATGGAGATATCTGATTCTCTTTCCGTTTCAAAAAGATCTCAATTAAAATTCTTTCTGCCTGCGAACTAGAGAGGGGACAGGAATTTTCGATAGCCGATGCGACGTGATTTGCTACTGCTAGGCTGAGCACGAGAGACGCGCGGAGAGAGAGAAGAGTGGCCCGGAATCGAAATGAAAACGCTGCTCCAGCACAAGCATCCATAAAAACCTTTTCGCCCCCGGCAATTAGCAATAAAGTTTTCATCGTTTAATAAAGGTCGGTACAAATAAATGGCACGATAAAAAATCGACGAACAATACAGGCGCCTACGCGCGCTCGCGTGCAACGTACGTGCAACGTGTAATTCTCGGCCGTGTGCGTGCCGCTATATCCGGCGAGTGCGCGCGCCGCACCGTCAGATTTTTCGTGTCCGTTTTATCGCGGCTGCTCGGCTTTACGAGATCGGTGTGTTTTATTTCGTTTATCGTATGTATTTAAAATAAAAAAAAAGAAGAAACGCTCGCGCACACGCATTTTCTTCTATCTCGTGGACGCGAACGCATGTTCTCGGAAAATCGTGTCGGCAATGACGATCTTAAATCTGTTTCACACGAGTATTTTCCGCAGGAAGTTCATGTTGACCTTCAACCACATCCGTCATTCTTCGCGCAAATTGAAAGTATATTCATCGTTACATGTATAATCAGAATGCGACAGAAACGTGTAATTTACCTAATAGACAATTGTTATTTAATTAATTCACTCGTATTGAAACATGTGGATTCTAATGACTCTTTATTCTAATTTTTCAATCGTATAATGATTTGCAATAATTATATGTTTCATATCTTATCTTTCATAGTTTTATTCCGTTTGTAAGTTAGTTATCAAATTATATTTCCTATGTTTAAGTTAAAGTGTTGCATTTTTTTATAAAGTTAAAAATTTTCAAACTTTTAAATTAATAACAGAAGCTTTTGTGACTTCCAAGAATCCATGTGTTTCTTTAACGTTATAAAAAAAAGTAAAAAGAAGTGGTAAGGATACGAGCTCCTCGAAAAATACTGTTGTATTAAATTGAAAAAGTAAAAGTTAAGTAGTATTATTTTTAACTTCTTATTCATAACTCAAGAAAGTGCGGTAATAACTTTAATTTTTTTTTCAAAAAATTATTATATCATAAAATTGCGTTACTTTATTCAACCTAAGAAATATTTATTATTATTAGTATAAATAATTCGATATCAATAATTGGCGCCGAGTTATAATCCCATAAAAATTGTGTTATTTTACGTATAAAAGATTTGATGATAATAAAAGATGTGAGTTCCTGTTTCAAGTTAAATAATTAGCAATTAAAAATGCAATGGTGAAATTAAAAATTATTCCACTTAATTGCAATTTATTTAAGTAAAATATTTATTAATATTAATTGCAATCTATTTAGATAGAAAATTTATTCTTTATAATAATTCGAATACAGATATACATCTATAATGCTACTTACTTTTTGTCAATTTTTTTTGAAGGTATGGTATATTTATTTTTAGCACATGTCATTGCCGCTTTATTTGCACCGGATTTATCACTTAGACGTTACTGACGTCTCGACATTCTTTTTATAAAGATAAAATTTAATCATGGTGCACGTGTGGAAAAAAATGTGATAATTTCGATGTCTCCTCGGAATGTCCTCGGACGCAACTTTGCGTTTGAAAGGTGTGGAATCGTCGTCACCATTTTACATGCCGCTGCATGGATCAGTTACGCACTAGATCTGAATATCGTATCCTGTTCGTCCTTTTTACACCTCATTTTATTTTACGCAATCCGCGTTCAAACCGTCCGTCTTGATCTCACAAGTCGTGTCGCAAATTACATCGAAGAAGTATTCACATTTCACATTATGGCGTGAAAAGTTTTAACAACTTCGGCATATTAATTCTTAATCGGCTCGTGTGATATTTTATTTTTTGATGTAAAATATTTAAATATGAGATGTCGATTGCGATGGACGATCATTTTCGTCCATCGACTTTCAATGAAGATTTCATAAAGATTGTTTTTTACGACCTTCGATCGAAAATGTGTTTGTCAGGTTTGTGCTTGCTGGTTGTTGTTATCAGTTATAAAGATAAATGTTCGGATGAAAATCAACAGAGATGAAAAAATTATCTTTAAAAAGTTATCGTTAAATCGTTATCATTGTTACTCAAAAAGCAGCGAGTCGTTGCAGTTTCCATTACTTTTTCGAAAATTTAATGTTCACTTGTTTTTTTTTAAAGTAGCTTAACAATCACGACTCAACACAAATTTTATAGTGATTACGATTAGTCACAACATAGTCTAACATTATATTTTTTTCTTTTAACACTTATGATTATTCTATATGTATGTAGGTATGCAAAGTAACAATAAAAAAACGATAATGTTCGTTATTTATAAAACGTAACTACGTTTTACCATTTTACTGTTACTGTAATGAAAACATAATATCGTTACACAACTTTGCTACTAAAAAAGGTACGAATGGCGTCACTAAAAAAACATACAAATGGCGTTAAAAGTAACACGTTAGCAACGTGTTACTTTCCAATCTTGAATATATCTATTAAGTATTACAAAAAAATTTATGTGTATTATCTTTGTAGAGCTATAATTAATTTTTATTTGTTGCTTTGAGAATTTATCCCAGCGTTGTCTATATCCGACAAACTTCAATGAAGATTTCATAAAGATTATTATTACTTTTACATTACTTAGGATTTGTGTACTTAGGATTTGAAATGAAATATTGAATCGCGCGTTATTCTGCGGCAATCGTTTACACGTTTTACATGTAAATCATTCTCAAGGAAGGGGTTAAGCGAGAGGGGACGTACAAAGAATACGAATAGGCGACGTAGAAAAAAAAACGACTTGGGGATGCGATGAAAGGAGGCCTAGGATGCATCCGAGGCGACGCGGCGTGCACGCGCGCCTGTTCCGGGCGAAAGGGGAGGAATGTACGAGGGAAGGTGTGAATGGCAGAGCCGCGGGGCACCCCGGGAGTGAAAATCCGGAAAAATATGTCATCGTTTCATCGACAGTCATCACAAAGAACCGAACGAACGAACGAACGCAGGAACGAGCGACTGAATGTTGGCGTACGTGCTTTTCCGCTACCACCCTTTTCTCCCTCTCGAATGGATACCAGTTTCCCCTTCCGCTCCTCCTCCTCCTCTTCCTCCCCCTCCTCCTCCTCCTCCTCCTCCTCCCATTCCGGCTCTCTTTTTTTCCCTTCTTCGCACAGCCTCCACCTCCGCATCTCCGCCGCCGATGCAGTCATTGTGCGCTGCTCATCCCGGTGTATTGTCGTCCGAAACAATGATTTCATAAAAATACACGCGAGAGGACACCGATGACACGCGGGGGAGGCCCGCGAGGGGGAGGGGAACCGTGAGCGGGTTGGGAAGCCAGGGGGATATGGCGAGCGGCCGATTTTACGAGAGAGGTTTTTTCGCTCGGTGGTTTTTTTCTCCTTTTTTTTTTTGGACGACGAAAGAGAATCGAGTTGCCGTTTCGGCGCAAGCAGATTTTGTCACACACGTGTTACCTTCAGTGACGTAAACTTCTCGCCGGACTCTTTTTCATTTCGCTCTACGTACTAATCGGATCGCAGGGGCCTGCTCGCGCGCGCACGAAAATTCAGTTATTTTAAATTTCATTACGCGTAACTCGGAGATAAGCTGGAAATTGAATAGCGCATCGGCAGCGGGTTAAAAGTTTAACCCGTTTATTCGCTGGTGTATTTAGAAGCGTGGGAGAAAAAGAGACGGAGTGAGAGCGAACGGTAGCCACCGAGAAATTCCATCACATTTCTCATTCGAGAGCGTTCGTGACGCGCGCGGCTCGAGTCCCCGAAGTCTCGAGACGATTCGATGGCAAATGACGGGTTATCGAGTGTCTGCCGCCGTGGAATTCCTTGCCCGACACGGCGCGGCGGCGAGAAGTTCGACGTCGAGTTCAGTGACGGGCGGCCACAGGAGTGGAAAGGGCGGAAGGTTATGAGGAGGTAGGGTAAAAGGGACGAGAGAGGCTAGAGGCGTTTTTCGGGCTTCCTGCTGCCGCGCGGCGTGCAACAGGTTATAGTTTTTGGCATATACCTCCACGCTTCGTCCGCTTCCCTCTCTCTCTCTCTNTCNCTCTCTACTCTCTCTCTCTCTCTCTCTCTCTACTCTCTACTCTCTCTACTACTTACGTTACGTTACGTTACGTACGTTACGTTACGTACGTTACGT
>NW_012130097.1:2496342-2497935 GCF_000143395.1 Atta cephalotes
GGTTTCGGTTTCGGTTCCGTTCGTCTCGTCGCGCGCGGCGCGACACGTAGTTAGTTTAGTTTGTCGTATACTACCTACCACCGTCGTCCGTCCTCCTCCTCTCTCTCTCTCTCTCTCTCTCTCTCTCTCTCTCTCTCTCTCCTGCCTCTCTTTTCATCCACCCTCTCCCGGTTCGTCCACCCCGTCGCACTCTACGTTATTCTATCCACGGTATTTCTCTCTACCGGCCGCCACGCTTGCTACCCGCCGGCTGGCTTTATCCGATTGCGATTCCTCGCGAAAATTCGAGCCAAAGGGGTAAGCCGAGGTATTCTGACCATCGCCGACCTATCTCAATAAAATTGTGCCAGCACTTTTCGCCACTACGTGGCTCGCCTCGATCTCTATGAATCTCTCGTCGAACGAAATTGCCATCAGTAAACTTTCCGACAAATCGTCGATGTTCGTTACATGCGCAAGTTTCTATCGTTTTTTATACTTTTCTTGGATACCTTTACATGTATTTTACATATTTACATATATTTTATTACAATAATTTTGCAAAAATGTAAGAATATGATTTAAAAGTTATATATATTATATATATTATATAAAAGTTTGAAAGATTAAATATTCGATAATGCACATTGAGAACGATCTTGCTGAAGTATCTAAAAATTTAACTAGATACGGATGATCTGAAAATAATTTTACATATTGAAATTATTATTTAATATGTTTAAAATAATTACGAGGAATCTCGAGCAAGATAAGCGAAAAAGTTTTGACATTTTAGCAACCAGTGAACGTTCTACATAATTATTATTTTGATAATCTCAGAAAATTATTTATTACTGTATGTAGCTAAATTAATAAGAAATTTCTATTGAAAAATGGACGAATCCAGATTCTTCTGGTTAAATTTACTAGATTTATACACAATTAAGATATAATATTTTATTGATATAATTAGAGTTTTTTGGTTTATTCATTTTTCACCAGATATTTTTCTCAGTGTAGAAACTTTACTACAATTGTTCTTTCCATGCAATATTGCAAGATCTTGCACTGATGAAATAAAGTTATTGTAAAGTCTTTAAAAAATATCGGGATAAAAGATTCTGTACATTGTAAGTGTTATAAAGTTTATTTCAACATCATTAGGAGAATTATCTTATCCGTCAAGAATTGCGGGAATAAAACTTGACGCTATGTATGATCTGTGTAACGGGTACGGCGGAAAATTCAAGGCAAATGGAAAATTTCAACGGAGAAGAGATGGTCCAACGGAAAGTTACGGAGTGGTTTCATCTCTATTCATGGCTTACATCTCAGAGGCGCTTCGTCACTTTCTAATCTTCCACAAGAGGTTTTACGGCGCATCAAATTTTCTGCGGTTATTCAACGAAATGCTTCCACACTGTCAGCTCTTCTCGATTTTAGCACCCAATTAACTCATACATCATAGATAGTCTCATATATATATATATATATATATATATATATATATATATATATATTACTACTACGACTACTTACTTTATTTAACTTACTTACTACGTAACGTAAAGTTAAAGTAACTACTACGTACGTACTTACTATTAATAGTAACGT
>NW_012130097.1:2498041-2507582 GCF_000143395.1 Atta cephalotes
AAACGTAAACTAGTACTCCTACCTACTACGTACTAGTCTACTTCTTCTATTTATACTACCTAACTAACTACTATACTATACTATATATAGTACTCTATATATATATATATATATATATATATATATATATATATGCAATATTCTCAGACATCTTTTATAATTCCTATCGCGAAATTAAAAGTCACACTCGGCTTACATAATTGAAGACCTTATAGTAACAATGGGTAAAACGGAGAAAATGAATAGAGGGTCTGTCACTCATCCATTTCCATTAATACCATATGTTCGGCTACGTTGTGAGTTTTAGCTCATTGTTGCAGTAAGGTCTTCAATTTATTTGAGAAAATCGATTCGTTCAATCAACCATTGCATAAAAGAAACGTTTCATTATATTGCGATAAAGTATTATATGCATCTTTCAAATGTATAATATCTCCAAGTCGTTGATATGAAAAGCTGAAAATTTTAAACGCATGAAATCTTGTTGTATGAAAATTTGTAATTACATGTAGAAATATACAAAAGGATTTTACAGAGAAATAGACATAAACCTCGCGTACAATTAGCTACAGGATATCACAGGATTAATTTTCATGGAAGCTACATTTTCATCTAACAAAAGATTACACTTACAGATATCATTGCAGAGATATGTATCGCATTCTATCTGATACCATAGTCGGGGCGAAACGCATTAACCCTTTCATCGCGAAAAAAAGAACGTCGCGTAAAAAATAGGACTCGAGCGGGAGAAAAGCCCGGGGGAGAGAGGCTCGACCATATCGACGCCCTAGGACTCGAATTTTCAGCCGCCCGCACCCCGAAATCCCCGATAGTGTCCGCACCCCCGCTCCGCGCCGCGCCCCTTGTCGGCTCGCCCTCTTTTTTTTCAGCACGGGTCCTCGCGGCGCTACGGCGCGTCGAAAAAAAAGCTCGATTTTTCCCTCGCTACACTTCTGTGTTATTTGCTTTATGGAACGCCTGTTACAGATAAATATAATAGGCATTCATCGCCGCGTATTGTCCCCCGACGAAGCGCCGTGCGCGCCTGGGCTTTTGCATTTTTTTCCATCCTCCCCCGTCTACCCCCATTTTTTGTCTCACCACCACGACCGTCACCGCCGTCGCTACTACCCTCCCGCCGCCACCGTCACCGCCACCGCCACCGCCACCGCCACCGCCATCACCACCACCACCACCACCACCACCACCACCACCACCACCACCATCAATTCCCCAAGCCGCGGCTACTCGCCGCCGACGATGACGGCGACGACGACGCCGACGTCGACACTCGCTACCAGCACATATCGCGCGCGTAGGCTGACGTTGGTGCCGACACCGACGCCATCGCGCGCCAGCTACCAATGCGGGATACATAGGGCGCGCACGCGAGCTCTCGTTTTTATTATCCGCGTTTTTTGGAATTTTTCCAGTGGCGCCCGGCATTGTTTCACGGTTTGTCATTGTTATACGCCTACATCCTGCCAAGCGAGGGCTCTACAACCGAGCTCTATACCCTCCCCCTTCCCTTACTGCCACCCTCGTTCCCCCTGCGTCCCTCGCGGTGGTCGCTTGCCACATGTGCACAGGATGCATCGAAAGTCGTTCGATTCCTCTTGAACATCGCTTACATGTACCGAGGTAGGGAGTAAGAGAAATCACTTTATCATAATTGTATCTATGATGTTATTTGCACACGTACATTTCTTTTTCCCTTTAAATGATTCATCAGTGATTCATTGATACATTTTAAAAAAATATTGGTGCGAATTCAACACCGGTTTATACAATTCTCACCGTGTTGGTATTTATATTGTTACCAACGTGGTGGTAAAAATTAGGTATGTAGACACTGTATGTTGAGTCTATATCAATCATTATTGCAAATGAATTAGCATAAAATGTCATGAAATGTTTAGTTCCTTTATTTTCTTTTTAAATGTTTTAATCATGAGATCTTGAAATAAGAGTCTCTTAAAAGCGAAAGCAAATAAAAAATGATTGACATTAAGATTTTATTATTTATATAAGTTTTAAAAAATTATATGTACAGTACATAGTTCTTTGGAGAAACTTAATTTGATCGAGATTTCCCATAAAAAAATTTTCTTAAAGAAATTAATTTCAAATCTGTCTTTTTTGACTTAAACCTTCTGATACACCCTGTATACAGTTCTATTTAATTGTTTCACGCAATGATGGTGATAAGGAGGAAGAGGCTTGTTCGTCGCTGTTATCGTCGCTAGAAAAGTTCGATGATGACTGTTGAATGACTCGGGCATTGTCGATATCCCAGCGTTATCATTGCTTCCCTATTCGATATACAACGCTCGTTCCGTGTACAGGCTTAATGACTGTTCGGGAATGAATCGAGATCATGAAGAAGAACGGAGGTACCGCGATCTATTCTTAGCCGTCGACTAAATAAAGGCAATAAATCGCGCAAGAGTCGGTAGGTAGATTTATTCTGTCCCGAGAGAGTAAACAATACGAAACATTAAGGCGGGAATGTGGTTTATTTGTTAACTTTGTCTTGATTAGGAATTCTTGACGGTCCAATTCGTCCTCAATGAAAATTTAACGGCACACCATTCTACACCATATTTCAACTATTAACCTTAAATATTCTGATTGCATGAAATCTCGATTTCGACATTTCATTCTCATATTGTTGCGAATGTAAATCTCGCGTTGTAATCGAGTTAAGGCTATTGACGCTTCTCTTAATCGGCTCTACATTCGTTTCTTATTGATTCATGTAAAAATAGAGATATCGCGACGACTTCAAGTTCTTTCAGGTTCTTTGTTCCATATTCATCGTGGATTTATAGTGCTAAACGTGGTTGCCCGACCTCCGTATTTATATCGGATGTGAGTTTTCTGTTGGACGATAAAACTCTCGCGATTATCTACCCCCGCATATCGCCGAGCAATGACTAAACGGCTGTATAGAAGAACGGATGCAGATTCTGGGTTTTTATTTGGTTTATTACAAAGATAAAATATTCTCCTATTTGGAGATTGATAAACAGTTATGTGTGATTCCAACAGTTATGTGTGAAATCGCCGAGTAACGACGGCGAATTATCGCATTAATGAATATCCGTAATCTCTTGACATGCGGAGTAGAGGTGCATTTTTCGATCATCCTTTGATACATAAGCTCAATCGCTTTTTTGCCGAGGACATACAATATAAAGAATGAGGACGCGTTACACGGCCGAACCAGTCGTTAAAATCGCTAATGAAAGTGACATCGTCGACGTAAAAAAAAAAAAAACTCGGCATAAACTTATCACCGGCATTATACTCAGGAGCGTCATCTCTTCCATTGCATGCGCAGAATTGAATGCTTTGAGCAAACCGATGGTCGTTCGAACTCGTTCTTCGGGCTGCGACTTTTATTCGCGC
Organism: Atta cephalotes; assembly: GCF_000143395.1. NCBI lineage: Eukaryota > Metazoa > Arthropoda > Insecta > Hymenoptera > Formicidae > Atta > Atta cephalotes. The sequence continues at coordinate 2,501,456 of NW_012130097.1, forward strand.
GATCGTAAATTCTCTTTGCTGCGCTATTAAGAGCTTAATAGGAATAAACAAACGCGATTTTCCACAGCGTGACGTGACGTCAAAGTTACATAATGCGTCTTTGTTTTATTCACTAATCTAATAATTAAATAAGCAGGAAATATAATATTGTTGTTATAACAGATTATTGGGATTCATTTAAAAAAAAATTTAAAATCATTTAAAAAATATCAAATTTCTAGGACACTGAGAAAAATGTCATTCTTTATTTAATTAGAATTCTGTTTGAAAATGGACGAATCAGAATTTTCTAGTTAAATTTCTTAAATTCTAATTGTGATAACTGGAATTCTAATTAATATAATCAGGCTTTTTTTGTCCATTTTCAACCAGAATTTTCTTCAATGTAAGGAAAAGTGTAAAAATTTATTATCTTATTATTTTATTTTTGATGAATAGGATTGGAACTTCTTTCTTGGACTACATTTTTAAATATAGATATAATTTCTTAATTAATTGTTATTAACCGAATCATTTCTCGAATAAATAAGTTTATTATACGAGTCAAAATTATTTATTTTTACTTTCAACTATAATTAGATTTCAATACTCTGAATGATGAGATAGATCTTTTTTCATCTTGATTTTTTCGTCCAGCCCAAATTTTTGTATTGTTCCAAGTTTTTTGAAAAAAAAATTCAAGCTTACTTTTTAACATATCTATTACATTACCAAAGAGTTTTTCGAATGTTAAAACTTTTATTTATAATAAAAATGTAAATTTGAACAAAAAGATGAAGATAAAATTTGAGAGTGAAATTTTGCTTGTGTCAAAAAAGATTAGATTGCAGACGGAAGATGAATATTACTTAACTTACAGCTTCTCTATATTTAGAACTGTAAAAATTTGTAAGTTACTGGATTGAAACGCGTAACATCCATTATTTTTTTGAGATTTAGAAAATATAGGTGCAATATCAGTTTGTACCGATCAGTAAAACGCGTGATGATCGCGACAGGCACTCATACGCACGCACGTATAGGTAGGTACATACGAAAAGTCGCTGATCCGAGAAGAGTCATCGTTCGGAAATCGGAAACAAACGGTCATCGCGCTCTCTGCTACTCCCGCTCGTGATCGCTCGTTAAAATCGTCAGTGAGGAACGACCAATTAAAGAGACGCTCGCACCGGTATCTGTTCCCGGACCACCGCGAGCCTATCAGCGATCGCGATGGCCGATCGGTACGGGCGGTTGTGTATGACGAATGCGAATATCGACGCGGGTCCGAATCGGTAGCGGCGGCGGCCGATAGCGTCGATCGCCTGGCCCTTCATTCTCTTTGTACCCCTCACCCTCATCCTATCGCTCTCTATCGCCTCCGAAATGCGTAAAACGCGCGCGATAAACGCGCACTCACACGCGCACTAACTATGCACTCGCGTGCCGCGGTTCTGCACGTAAGAGAATGGGGACATGTGCATGTGCATGTGCATGTGCACTGTGCAGCAGCCACCCTTCCGCGCGAATGGCCGCGCCATTAAGTATACCCGCTGCGTTTATCATTTCGGCTTTATGTTTACGTTTACGGTTACGACCGTGCGGCGTTTCCCGATTCGTCGTCCCTTTCCGCCTCTTTCCACCGTGTGCCCTATTTTTTCATCTCTCCCTACGAACCCTTCCATTCAGCGAAAATGACGGGCGGTTTGCGAGGATGAGGGTCCACTCGAGAGGATGGCGCGGATATCTCTTCGGCCAGGAGAAATCGATGTTGCAAAACAATTCGAGCATTGCTTATCGTCATAGATCAAAATTAATAAACTTTGTTAAGGATATATATATAAAAATTTATTTTATTAGTTTACCTTCTATGGGTAAAATCAGAATTTGTTTTTTTACTTGAACTACATTTTCAAGTCTACATTGAGAAAATATTAGTAATCAAAACGAATTCTGATCATCGTAATTGAATTTTTGGTCGTCTTGACTAGAATATATGATTTGATAAATTTAGAGTAAATATCTGATTTATACCTTTCTGGTTGATCTGTGAGAATTCGAATTAATGCAACAAGACTTTTTTCAGTGTAGATAAATCCGTAATTGTATTACTTGGCATTGCTTTCTTTAATTTATAAAACAGAGAATAACTTAGAATTACAACGCAATCTTTGCTAACAAACATAATAGTGTCGTGGTTACATCAAATCATTTTTTACGTTTTCCTTTCTTGTCACGAATACACCGTAGCAATGCGGCGACAACAGCAAAAGATTAACAAGGCTAACGAAGCAAAACAGTAATAATAGTAAGTAAGTAGGATATGTCTCAGTGGAGTTTTAAACATGTTTACGCTAGCTAACGGTAATGCCAATTGTTTCCTTAATGGGCGCCTAACGCAAAAAGTTACAACGCGTACGGTTTGCCGCAAATTACAAGCGCGAGCGGTTACAACGATATCCATCTTCGATCTCGCGGCAGCTCGATGATCTTCGTTGAAACAAGTCCGTGTTTGCGTGAGTAGTGATCGTATAAGTGCTTTCCATTTGATAACATAAGTTGACATGAGTGTTATTATCCTGTCTTTGTTACTTATTGAATGCCAAAGAAGATAGAACATACATTTGTATCGACTTGTTTTTAGAAAATCATTAGTAATGACTTGTATACAAAATAAATCGTATTAAATCAATTAATTATATATTCTGTATCGCCTAGTATCACTAAATTCGAGGCAAAAGTTTTTAAGTGAGAGTGACATTTCGAGTTATACACTAATAGGAGGTATTTCTCGAGAAAAACTTTCATAACAGATGTTTTCCTCTAAGAAGGTTAACATAGGATAAGAAAACAAATACAAAATACGAATAACAAAAAATAAAATAGAACATGTACATATATATATATATATATATATATAAAAGATGAACGTGTGGTACTTTTCTTTTGGAGATACAAGACTGTTCGTACCGTCAACATTTCAAACAAAGGATAATCGACAGTAATAGAACTATTCAACTGACAGAGCGAGATGTAACTTTCGGCATGATTAAACAGATTAAGTTTCGACACGATTAAATAGATCAAGCATCACTGAATAGAGAGTTCTCACAATTCCTTCGAAGTTACTTTATGTTTGATGATACTTATGTCTCTTGTAATTTATGTAAGGTTTCGATTTTTAACGTTACGAGGTTAAGAGTGTAAGATTATATCAGTCAGTTCCAGTTAGTTCATTGATAAAACTGACAAAAACTACGTGTTGCTTTTTGATTAAGCAATCATAATGTAATTGCAGTTTTAAATTCCATAAGAAATAGAATTTGATTAGTTTCACGCAGTTATTGATTACTAACTTACACTGGAAAAAAATCTTATTGCATTAATCGGAACTCTGGTAGATGTAATCGGAAAGATACAAATAAAACATTTATAGTTAATCCATCAAACATTCTATAGTTGAGATAACCAAAAATTTAATTGCGATAACTAGAATTCTGATTTATATCGATCAGAATTTGTTTTGTTTTTATTGGTCAGAACAATCAGAACATTTTTCTAAAATATTGGAAAGAGTTTAGTTGTATTAATTGAAATTCTAGTTGAAAACGGACAACAATTCAAAATTTTCTTGTTAAATTCTAGTTGAAATAATCGGAATTCTAATTGATATGATCAGAATTTTCTCAATAAACAAGAAATATTTCGAAACAATTCAATAACGTTGTAGCAACGTCTTGCTGCAATGTTGTTGAAATGTTTTTTGCTTACTGGATTTTGAATCATTCATTTTCAATCAGAAATTTTTCTCAATGGACAATACTGACTCGCTTGCAGTTCGCTTCTGACTTCTGATCCATTTATATTATTAATGACTTATTACAGAAAGCTCGATATTGGTTATATACATATACGAGAAGGACGCGATTATAACTTACAAAAAGACTTAAGCAGTAAATCATAAATAAGCAAATCAATAGATTTGATACTGCTTATCTGTCTGCTTACTATTTTGCGTTTTTTCTACTATAACCTTTATTTATAACGCGGACTACATTTACATGGCATTCTTAGTTTCGGATTTAATAACATCCGTAATTATGAATGAAACTGACCAATCATAATCATTCCATTCTTCACGGGTATAACTATAATTGATCAATTCTTATAACTTATTAAGGATATCATGTAAAATCATAATCATTGGCGCGTCCACCGTCTCAATCGTCATCTCGACTTTCCGGCGCGCTCGTTGAACGATTCTCCCCTGCCGGTTTTATCGGCCGCGATTCGCGGTCCGACAATGACAGCGTCAGCAACGCGTGGTGGGCGACAAACAACGGCAATGGAATGACAAACGGAATGACAAACAGGAACGCGTCAACAAAGGACCAGCGTGTGCTGAAAAGAGGACGAGCGCGCGTCAAGCGCGGGTCGCGCGTATAACCACCCGGCGAGATTGGAGGGCGGCGGAGGACGGAAGGGCGAGGGTGGTTGACGGCACACGAGGATTGCTACGAGGGGTGTTACGAGCTGCGTGCGCGATGACCGGCAGCGGTATCGTATTCATAGCGGCCGCGATATTGCCGCGAGATTCGCGAATTTCCACCGGCAGGCCGCGCGGGCCTCTCCTCCGCCCATCCCCTTCGCCACACACCGCGCGCTCCATGCATTTAGAAGCCTCCGTTAGAAGGTGCGTAGTCGAAAGTCTAATTAATTGGATATAGTATGGCACGTCGCCTGAGCGTTCTGCGGAGGGTCCTGACCCTTTCATTCCCTGCGTCGAACGGTCAACTCTCTTTCACCAGAGTCCCGCATTCCGCCTCTTTGACAATCGCCATTTAACTCTGCCTATTGAAATATTCCTCAATTAATCTAGATTTAGTTTTATATTTAAAAAAAATATATATTGCTTTCAACTTATATCGAAAGAAGGAGAGAGAAAGCGACTAATAATAAATAATCTCCAAGATATAAATTTTCAAAGCTTGGAGGCAAGATGTTTCCTCCAAAGCTGATGTCAAAATCTATAACACACACTGTGAGACCCATTTAATTTATAATATTTAGTGACGTTCGATGAAATTACATCTGAGTGGAAAATGCCATATTGAGACAAGGCAGTTTTCCTCGTGTTTATAATAATATTTCTTGCGAATTTATACACTTTCCAATTTAAGCAAACTATGTGATGATTATTTATGAATTTTGAAACACAATTCTAAATCGAAGCTGGAATAGTAATATATTAGGATTATTTAGTAATATATTATTAATATTTAGTAATATATTAGGATTAATAAGCACAATTTAATATTATTGATGACCATTAAATTTATATTGTCTAAAAGATTAATTAATTTCAAGAATCCAAAATAACATAATTTTTTTATAAAAAAAAAAGAATGAATACTAATCGAGTTTATTTAAATAAGATCATATAAATAGATCTAGATGTCTAAATACATTTTAATAATTTGATCAAATTTGTAGATGTAATAAAAAATATAATTGAGTGGATCCAAGAGAGATACATATGAATGTAAAAGTTTCAAGAAACTACTTTCACATTCATTTTATTCATCCAATTTCCGACGCTGTTAATACAGCGTCTTTTTTTCCTATGGTGAATACAATGGAAATTGATAGCGATGTATACGGGGTACATCGATGTCGTGAGGAGTAATCGTAGCGATCAGTGTTCCTTTTCTGCAGTTCCTCATCTTCTTGTTCCCAACTTTCTCTCTCTGCCCCCCTCGCATCGTCCTGTGGGGTACACGTTTGTTCACCGTTCCTGCTGCGAAGGGAAGAGGGTTGGGGGGGGGGAGGTTGAGGGGGAACCATGTACGCCGTCACGAGAGGTATTGTGTGCAGATTTTCCTCATTTACTACCAGGTGATACCGTCGATTGTCTAGGATGATGGCGCAAATTATGCGAGTCACACCTAATTGGCAGTGACCGTGGGGTCGCGTGGGACGTGGGACTACGTCACGTACACGCGCATGCATCGCGAATCGTCGTGTTAATGATGAAAAGCGAGCGAGAGAAAGAGATGAGGACAGAGAGAGAGAGAGAGAGAGAGAGAGAGAGAGAGAGAGAGAGAGAGAGAGAGAGAGAGAGAGAGAGTAGTAGTAGTAGTAGTAGTAG
>NW_012130097.1:2508141-2515314 GCF_000143395.1 Atta cephalotes
GAGAGAGAGAGAGAACGCATTTATTTATTTTTCAATGGGAGGGGATCTATTAATCTTTTAAAAGCAACAATTGGCGATAATGTTAACTTATGAATTGTTCTGATAGTCATGTAAACTTAAGTCAATTTGTAAACATATTTCTAACAAAACGGATTCCCCTAAGTTTTTTAAATTTTAAATAAATAATAATAGAGAAAGAGCTAATAAGGTTACATCTTGGTGTCTAATAATATTTTTAGAATTTACATGTAGAAATATTATTAGGCACTCGATCGTATCGCTCTTTCTTTATTATTATTTCTTTAACGCTCTTACTTATTATTATTTCATTTGTTATTGTATAGCGATCTATGTATATTAACTTGTTATTGTTTTAAAATTCTACATGTGAGAGTATTGAAGGATGAAATGAAAATAAAAATTGTATGCGTATAACATTTATTTATATAGGAAAAATAATAGTATATTTAAATGGAAATAATAGTATATAAGCAATATAGGAACTAGAGGAACAAACGTTTAAAATTGAATACATTTATAATTCCATACGTAGATCGCAGATGGAAAATGTCAAATATACTTCTACTATAGTATTTAGTATCGTAACCCATAAACGGCAATTCAATTACCATCTGTAAACTCCCAAGACTCGTCAGTAGAAATTCGTTCGCTTTACCGAAGCTTATCGCACGATGTTGTTTGCGGAATGAGCTCCTAAATGTTAATTAATCTCTATTTTCGTGGATCGAATAATTGAGGGTCCTATTTTAATGTTAAATGTTGAACGCGCTAATGTCGAATTTACTCGGCGACTAGGTTGGAATTTCGATTTGTTGCATGTAATAAAATTACAATCATTGACGCGGGAGCCGCGCAATTCCGCCGGCGCGTAAACGGGCGCGTTATAAAAACGCGCGGCGCGGCGCGGCGCGGAGCGGAGCGGCGCGGAGCGGCGCGGCACGGCGGCAATACCGTGAGTTAATCAGAGGAATTACACGTATAAATCGTTGCGATAGTTTGTAGATTGCTTTTTTATTAATTCACCGGCCGCTGGTATCGCGGACTGTGATTGGATAAATGGCTCGGTTCGCCATGGAGGAGGCGCCGGCGTGTTTTTCATCAACTTTGTTGAAAAACCCCGCTTTTGAATAAAAGTCGGTTAGAGCCCATTGTGGGACAGAGCGATCTCAATATGGATGAGTATATCGGTACATAACGCTTTGTGCCTTTACCTGGCGATAATTTGTAGCCCGTAGCCGGCGATATATCTCCACCACGATATATCTATACACATCAATTTTAACTTTTAAATATGTAGGGTCAATCGGGATAATTGTGACGGTGCAGCTGCACCAGACTGGGCGCTACATTTTCCAGGCACGAAATTAATAGTCGTCATAAAGTAAGAAATATCGTCGAAAATATCAAATGAAATAGTCGTTGTTCAGAAATGATGGCAGTTAATTTAATATACGCTATATAATATATGTAATCAAATTGTCGAAAAACGATTAACTATGTATATTTATCGAGAATTTATTGAGAACGTTATTCGTACTTGATGAACATGACGCGTCGTACAAGAAATCGAAAGTGATAAAATAGTTTTCTCTCGACCGTTTCTCAACTTTAAAACTTACTTTCGACGAGTACGCTTTGTCAAGAAGATTAAACAACGTGCGCAGTGTTTGAAAATAAAGAGCCGCACAAAAGTCTCTTTCAACACTTAAAGACAACTTCGGAATGAGTGAATTAAAGGCGTGCAATCGACGACCAAGTCCTGCGACGTTTCGGAAATCGGATTTTCGCGGAATTACGCGGACGGGCTGTCTTCGGATCGGCTAACTCGATAAACACGGTATTAACTACGGATTCCCGTTTTACTTCTACCCCTAAAAGAACTCTGTGAAGCGGTGCGAGTTTTTGCGGTAGTCTCGATAATTATTCGATTGCAGTGTCGGAGTGGTACTTGCCGAGTAGAGAGATCTCGAAAGAGAGTGAGAGAGAGAGAGAGAGAGGAGAGGGAAGGAGAGCCAGCCAAGAAGCAGGAAGGGATTGGGAAAGCGAAACGAGGTGCAGCAAGAACGAACATACGAACGGCAAAGAATTGACCTCCCGTTATCGGCCGTAGTGATATTTGCATTCCACTCTTAATGGCGTAAACACGCAGTTTTATTACTCGACTTTCGTCTGAAGCGAAAGCTTTCATCCCCCTTCCCCTGCCCTAAAATCGTATTCTTCGAGGGGGAGGGGGGGGGGGGGTACATGAGTTTTCGATGCTCTCCTTACCTGAACTGAACGCGATAGGAGATGTCCTAGTTTCTCAAAGTAGATATTATTTAAATTTCAAGTGGATACCATTTAAATTTGAAAACGCGGAGCTCGGAATGTTATTTACCAGTGATGCAACAGCGACTTTACAAACAAGATATAAATCTATCGCTAGCTATAAATCTGCATTGTCGTAAATTATCATCCTCCTGTACATTTTTCCCAAATGTATTAAATATTTTAGAGAAAGTTAATTCATTGCGCGAAATAACTTTTTTCTAAAAATGGCATTTATGGGCACGGAAAAATATCGTCTTCGCATACTTTCTCTGGAATCTATGCATCTCATAATTGTTCTAATTGTAAGATTCTTATTTCGGAAACATTCGTTCTACAAACGTTCGTTCTTCCACGTTAATACTCGATTAGTTTCGATTAGCCGATCAGCTGATGTATTGAGTGACCGATAAGGATCGGTCACTCCCGATAAGTAAATCGGCGATCGAATATCGCGGTCAATTAATGTAAGGCATTAACGAGCCTTGGGACGTCAAATAAATATTGACGTGGTCGTTAAGCCGTGTACGTGCTGTTTTTATTTATGCCGATCGCGATCGGGCAGATATTGAAATTTATTTCGTCGGGCGCGGCCGCGCGCGCGGGAGCAACGCTTTAATGCCGGCCGACCCCATTAGAAAGTTTAATGGCAGAATGCGTAAAGTTTTATTTCCGCGGAAGGGAGAGGAAAAAAAACGAAACGGAGTACAAGCGCGCGAGAAATTTAATACTCACAACGACGGAGCGTTTCGATCGCAAAGGAATCGTATCGCGGCACGGCGAGCGTAAACGTTTATTTGCCGCTCCTACATCTTTGATGAGGTTGCGCCCTACTAAAAGTCGTATATGCCGTGTAGAGGGGTGTGATATAAAAGGCGCGCGGGGCCGCGTAATAATTTAACACGCCGTTGGCGAATCCGAGTCTTCGAGGAAAGTCCGACGTTTAAATAGATCATCCTTTACTCACGACTACCGGTGATAATGTATCGCCGCGCGATTTATTTGGCCGAAAGGATAAAAGTACGAAGCAGAGGATATCGATGAGCCTTATATCGCGTATGTTGTAAAATGTCGGATTACAACGGACTCCGTTGAATTCTTCACGCGTATTTGTTTTCTCCACGAGAATCAATTGCGACTAAAATCTCGCTGTATTTGTCGAGATTGAACTTTTTTTTTATTATTATTTAAACTTAATTATTAATCATCCAATTTTTCCGTCATTAAAACTCTTTCCTCCGACATTTATTAATTAAAGACCGAATTAATTAATTTAATTTAAAACTGAGTATACTCGCGCACAGTTCCTAAAGCAGAAAACTTTAAAGCGAGTATACGACTGTATCTTATTCCCGCGAGAGACAAGGGCCGCGCGGCTTAGTTCAATTGCTCTATAATATAAAGGGGAGAGTTTTTGAGGAAAAAAAACGAAAGTTTTAAAATAGGCTTGTATCGGGTTTTCCCTATCTCGGTGAGATAAATGCGATGCGATAACGCATCGTGATGCAGCGCTCACGTATTTGCGGTGCATAACCGCGCGCGCCACGTCGAGTTGAGTAGCTGGAACACTCGAGGTAAAGGCAAACGTGCTCTCCCGATAGTCCGATCTAATGCACTCTATGTCTCCCGCGATCGTCTTTGTCTCCTCTCTCTCTCTCTCTCCCTCCCTCTTCCTCTCTTTCTCCTTCCATCTGCCAGCTTACGCTGCCCGTTTTATCTCAGATCACGTAGCTGCATTGATTGCTTCACGAACGTGATCTCGAGTGGCAAGGATTTCGGAAGGTCGTAGAACGTGAATGATAAGTAAACTTTTGAATAAACATACTTGTGAGTTTCAAGAAAGATGACTCCGAACTTGTTTCATATCATGATATAACTTTGATGTCTGTCGAGATCGTTTCTGTCTAACTTCGTCTGACGTAACATCGATATTTAAAGAAAGCGAAAGTACGTCGATTGATCTACGTGAGAGATAGTAAGAATTATTTTTTTACCATATAAAATGGAATTGTAATAGAATTTTCAGAATGACCGTTATTTATTAGCAGCGAAAGATTTTAGAATGAGTCTTCTTTTCGGTGATAACAAAGGAAAGTATTTCAGAGGTTATCGCACTCGTCGATTTCGTCACTTTCGGTACAACTGCAAATCATTTCAAATCTGCGAAATATTTTTTTCTTTAAACAGGGAATTTTGATTGCGCAGTTCATTCGGACAAAGTTGAAATATAACATGGGAATTGATTAATTATAGTTAATTATAGTTAAATGTAGACCGATAAGAAGCGATCAGCCAGAAATACATTCATTAACAAAGATAAAAGATGCGCAAATAATCTTTAAATTTTTATTACATATATTTATCGTATCGTTCAAAATCTGTTTAAGAAATATTTAATATAAATATTTTTACACCTTTTATCTCAATAAGCAATCTTCTGAGCGGCAGTTTTGAAAACAAATAATCGTACAAGTCGAAATCTCGGAACCGATAAAAATATTTGAATGTAGAAAATATATTTATTGCAGATAAGAGGAAATCCTAAAAAAGCTATCGCAACTAACTTTTTTGATAATATGATTTCATTACGTTGCATATAAAAAAAAGTAAGATTCTTCTTCAGATTTACATTTAAAAAAATAATTATTGAATCTCTTTTCATTCAATTTTGTGAATGCTTTAATTCAAGAACCAATCACGAACTTTTTAAATAATATAATTTAATTGCATTGTGCATATAACGAAGAGTGAGATATTTTCTTTTCAGATTTACATTTCAAAAAATAATTATTGATCTTTTTATCCAATTTTGTGGATGTTTCGGATCCAAGAATCAATCGCGCGTTCCTTTGGCGCGTCTGGTCGAATTTTTAATAAAAAATACATGGAGGAACGGAAAGAGCCGGTGGATATTTCTCGCGGTCAAAGGGTGACCGAGAGTGGCGAGCGCCGTGTACGCGTGCATCTGCGCGCGGCTTACGTGTTGTACGCGAATGAACGGTAAAAATCATATCCATATAACCGAGAGGGTGGAAGGCACCCCCTCTCACCAGTATTGGTTATATTTAAATGGGTTTAATGCCCCGACCGTACCCTCGATCGCTTGCCGACCACCCCGCAAAGAGCCACCCCTCGTCCTTTCTCTCTTTTCTTCTCTATCTCCGCTCTTCACCATCCTCTCCTCTTCTCTCTCCGTAGAGCACTCACTCTCTTCACCGCCTCAATCCGTGACGCCTCCAACGCGATCCCTGCGCTTCGAAGGTTAAAGCACGCTGTCGATAAAAAGCAGCAAGTGTGCCGGATGAGACAAGGAGCGGATGCTGGGTGGGTGCTACAGCGAGGGGAGCGGTGGTGGTGAATGACAGAAAAGGAAAAAGAGAGAAGCTCTCGAGAGCCGGTGTCATTTCCATTCTCTTCTTCCTTCTTCCTCTCTTTTCTATACCACCCCTCTCCTTTCTTCCCTCCACCCTTCCGTCCGGTTTCACTCTCGACAATTAGGTATATTTCGACTCACCCTCGACATTGTTTCCGCGGCATCTCGAGTGAGCTTTTCGCTCGAGATTCCTTCCGCGCGGCGACGAGACGGCTTATCCTCCTCCAGTGCCTTTTTCCATCCCTTCGCGATATCGTGGATGTTACGAAACTAGTGCGAATACGATCGAGAATTCAACTCGAGTTTCGTATGTGCCTTTTTAGATTATCAGAATAAATTGAACGGATCAGTAAAACTGAGAGAAATAATAAAGTACGAGCGGCGATAAAAAAATATGATTGAATTTCTAACAATGAAAAATTAATATAAAGGAAATTATGAAGGGAAAGTTCCCTGTAAAATTTCTAGTTGGAATTAAATCGTAGATATTTATCTTTATCTTAATCAAATTTTTATGGAATCTGCGATTCCAGCGAGCGATAAAAAAACCTCGTAAATAGACTTTTAAAACATAATTTATGATAAATGTTACCCATATTTAATTATTTTTTCACATTACACTTGTGCCGTGTGTCAATCGCGCATTAAATTTCGAAAGAGCTAGAAATTACACATCTATTATCTACATTCTATAACGGTGGTCGTTTAAATTTAAAATCTTATCGGATCGCGGATGTTGATGTAATATAAGATGTGCGCGAGGTGTTAAAATGATGATTAGTATCACATGCGCAAGCCATTTCTCGCATCGTTGACGATCGATTTAATGCGCGATGATCCAAAGTGAAACTTTCCACACCGATCTCACGATATAATGCATACGAATTGCAAGTTGCAACGTCGCGCACGCGCGCACAAACGTATCTCTATAAATCGCTTTTTATGGCGTCTGCGAAGTGACATAAAAATTTTTCGCTCGGTGTGCGAGCGCGTTTACCGAATGGCCATCTTTCGCACGTCCGTCGATTAAATAAACATGATCGCAGGCGTCACCATCGAGAGGAGATTCGCGCGGGATCGTGGCTAAAACTCGCCGCTCATCTCGAGAGCAAAGGATTGAAATGGAAAAAAACGCGCTCGCCGGGCGATGCTTGTCGACGCAACGAAAGGGATAGAATGAAAGGGTAGAGAGGGGTAGCAAGGGGATGGAAGCCCGAACCAAATCGGCGGAGCGATCTGCCGCTAATCCGGGCTCGGCAAAACGGTATCGCATTTTTGCGCCGTTTTGCGGCTCTGGCAAAAGGGCGGAAAAAAATCGGTGCTCGCGGGAAAAAATCGGGCTACGGTCGCCGGCAGGGCGGAAAAATCGCAGGGAGAGGGAGCGGGGGGGGGGGAGGCGGGGGAGAGCGNGNGNGNGACGAATGTATGTAGACGCGGGCGACGAAGTAAGTTGAAACGGCGCGTAACACCGT
>NW_012130097.1:2515334-2521032 GCF_000143395.1 Atta cephalotes
CGGGAAAAGTAACGACGGAGGAGGGAGGCGGGGNGGGGGGGGGAGGACGGCCGGGGGTGAGGATAGGTGGAAAGCCGCGATCGGACGGTGACAAAAATTGTATGTAGCGCCGGGGCGACAATAATTGAAACGGCGCGTAACACCGTCCGAATCCTCGAAACCCATTTTATATTTTAATCGCACCCCGATAGGCTCGTCGCGAGCCGCTCCCCCGTGTTTTGCGATACTCCTGTACTGGCGCCCCTCCCCCCCCCCCCTCCCTCCTCTGCCCTCCCTTTTTTTTGCCCTGCCGATCCCGATCCACGATTTTCGCGATCGTGTCTACGCGCGAGTAGATAACGCGAGTGACGTCGGACCGATGATCGAGAACCATTGCGTCGGGAAAGGGATTACATCGACATTTGTTGCGTTAAGAGGAGGAGGGGACAAATAAAGGAGATTAGACGCGACATTTCGTCGTTTGATGGGATTCTATGATCATCGACATGATCTAAATCTGTACACATCTTTTGTTTCATTTTTTATTTCGGGCTTTTATTTGATTTTTATTTTATTTTATCGCCGACGAATATTCATCTTAAAATAATATTATAGAGTTATATAACGATAAAGTTAAGATAAACGATGACCTATTTTAATCGAACTGTGATTTTCCATAATTTATTTAAAAAAAACTGTTGATGCATAGGATGAAGCAAAAAATCAAGTATACATATTAATGCGATTTATAGATGCAAAAATAGTGCCTTTTCATAGGAATTGCCTTGGTTGTTGTTTGATACAAATGTCCAAAATAAATAATTGTGAAAAATCAGGCTTTTCGTATGCGACTACATTATGATATTTTCAGAGCGTTAATATTAATAAAGTAATATTTGGACATTTGGAGATTTAGAGAAAAATGGAATTACGAGATGCTTTCATTAAGGTGTGACGATATATATTATAATAATGCATTCGCATTTATTGCGTCGGCGAAAGCATCGAGAAATATGTTCGGAAATGAAATTTTGCCCGTTTATATTAAGATTTATATGACATGCGTTTTTCTAGATGCGCAAGATTATTTTTTGCAGATCGTATGATAAATTGATATTAAAAGAAGTGTACGAGCTTGCGAGGCACATGTATAGAAAACTGCTATAAAATAGAATGAAATTTATTTGCAGGAGATACAAAATTGCAAATCTATAAATAGCCGAAAATTGTACAATATAAATATATATTTTTACTCTGCGAGCCATTTTTTTAAATCTCATATTTAAGATCGGCAAGTCTCGGAGCAAAATCCCGTGGCATGCAGTCGAACGGAAACATGTGACCACACTTCTGGCGTACCTACGCCAAATTCTCAAAATCAACCAAAAGTTTTATCGATTCACGAATACGCGGAAATGTCATCCTTTTTTTTCGCAATCCGCGTATACTGCATATAGGTATACTATAATATCCATACGCGCGATTAGATTATTCAGGAGTTTTAATAGCCGCACTTAACGATTTATCGTCATATCAATCTGCGGTAACGAGCGGCCCGCTCTTGCGCGGCCGACAATAAATATTTACGCGTTTCCACGTTCCATTATCTTTTATTATTTCAGTATGAAATTATCCCCGATACTTTGTTGTGGGGCGCGCCGCCGTGCCTATCGTTTAATCGCATATTTAACGCGTGTCGACCAAACTGCTGACACTATAATGTTGTCGGCGCAACGCGCGTCGATCCACCCTCCCACCTTTCCTCCCACCTCAACTGGTTAACCGTTTAATCAACAAATTCTTCACACTTTCTGTTGCAGGTGAGTAACTCGACTTTACATGATGATGGAGCCGCAATCGACGACACATGAGCGCGATCGGCCGGGTAATTATCCGCGTAATCGCCGAAGGCGATCGCGCCCGACTGTTTGTGGAAAAACTTTTCCGTAAGTCCAACTGACTCGAATTAATGCTCATTACGGACACGCGAGGCACGTCGTGGTCGCAACGGTACTCGCACGCGATAAGATCGAATCGAATGACGGATGAAAGCGATATTTTACACACACACGCGCACGCACACACACACACACACACACGCACACGCGCGCGCGCACACACCTCGCGCGAGTAATGGGAAAACCGCTAGTTGTAATAGGAAGATTTTTCTCACTACCTAAAACATTTATTACATAATTTATTTATATTAATACAATTTATATTTCTTTTTATAGCTTTTAATTTGATATAAATTTGAATATATAATATAATACTGAGCATATGTAATGAGCATATAATTTAAAATTTTATATATATAAAGTATAAATATATAAAATCGTGACGAATATAATTGAACGAGCAACTTTTTACAATGTTTTTTTTGTAGTGAAAATTATCAATTCTCTTGCTTGGGTAATACATTATACAGTTTTAATCTCAGATATTCTCGAAAGCAGGTTTCTAATCAAAACTTCGATAAAAATTTGAATACTTGTTTTAATAAAACACTACATCATTAGATGCGACATGAAGATAAATGCTTACTGGAAGACTTTTGAAATAAGACATTCACGAAGTTCCCTTGCAATGATTAATATTAAATATCTGTTATAAAACCGTTAATGAAAAGCGTGTAAAAACTTTCGAGTCACATATCGGGAATGCAAGTGTCAAAGATCGAAGCCCACGTGTCTCGCGGAGAACAATTACGCCCATCCGATTGCTCTCAACGAGCAACTTTAACGATGAGAGACAACAAAGGTGACTAGGCCAAGAGCGGAAGGAGGGGAAGAAGGAACTCTCGCGAAGAGGGGGAGGGGGTATGAACATTAAAGGAGATTTCACGGTGCAGATTAAAATTTATCATAATCGTAAAGGCCTGCGGGGGTGAGGAAGGGGCAGGAGGGAAGAGCGGAGGCGACGCCGCGCTCGGCGTTATTTACGATTTTTAATATGCAAAGCCGTCGTCCTCCCTCCTCTCCTTTGCCACCCTCTCTGCACCGCGTCTTTTTACCGAGCGCGCGCGCGAGC
The DNA here is from genome assembly GCF_000143395.1 of Atta cephalotes. Taxonomy (NCBI): domain Eukaryota; kingdom Metazoa; phylum Arthropoda; class Insecta; order Hymenoptera; family Formicidae; genus Atta; species Atta cephalotes. The sequence continues at coordinate 2,518,344 of NW_012130097.1, forward strand.
GCGCCCGGGTATGAATAAACATTAAATTCCTCGTTACTCCTTTTAATAACTTTTTATACTTCATATTTTATTAATGCCAAGACATTCCGATCGGGCCCGCTACGGCCGCGGCGCAGCGGGTTGCGCAACGTGATTTGCGTTTCAATAACGTCTCTACGTACGCTGGCTTTTCTTGTTTCTTTTGTTTTCTTTTCTCTCTCTCTCTCTCTCTCTCATACTTTGTATCTCTTATTCCATTTCTCGGTTTCGTTCCCTTACTCTCTCCTCGTTTTTTCCCTTCTAGCGAAGATAACTACTGCCACGGCTCGACGTCGCGAAGACGTTGAGAGAAGATCTGCGCGTCTTCTTGGCGCGTGCGATTTGCAGTAAAAACTTTTATGTATTTATTACCAGACGATAACAAATGATGTCTCGCTGAAGTTATGTCGTTCTCCAGTATTTCGCGCGATAGTTTCGCTGTCTCGCCGAGGAAAGCTGCGGATATCTTTTTCCAGTTTAATTGAATTAAATTCCCGTTTTATAATCTTAATTCATGCACGCCTCCCTCCCCCTCTCTCTCTCTCTCTCTCTCTTCTTTTCTCCTATATTTATTTGAAGAAATAATAGTCATTGCATCGCAAAAAATATTACTATTAAATTACGCTATTGAGTTTACAGAACGTCTTTATTCTTTCTCGATTTTAAAGAAATTTGAATGAGCTTATGATATCAGAGAGATTTATCCACAGAGATACATTTATAATTCTGGAAATGAAAAATTCATCGAAATTTTATTTCTACTTTTGCTAAGATTCCAATATATCTTTAAGGACGAGAGAGATCGCGGATCAGTTCATACACTAAAGAGATTTTAAGTAGCGCGAAAGACGTGGATTAAGAAACATACCATATCGTTTGTAAAGCGACGCGCGTTCACTCTGGGGTTAAAACGCGTTCATAAATGAGGAGAGATGCCTGACTACCGGTGGTATCTGGTCAACCACCGTGGGCGCCCATCCTCGACTCGACTCGACGAGAGAGAGAGAGGAGGGGAGGGGGGGGGAAGGGCATAAGCGGGATAACTATATCGAGTCTGCACGCTAGCTGGATTTTAATCGAAACGCTACGTATAAAGTTGCTGAAAATCAGATTATCTCTCATCGTATTCCTCTAGCTCGTGCCACGTCCTTCCTAATCTCCTCCTCTGTCCTTTTTTTTGCCTCGACTGTCACTGCGAACTATTTTTTTAATCCAGTTATTTTTACAATTCCACATTTTTATCGATTCTTACAATTCAAGTACGGTGTGTTAAAATCTGGATATTGTTTATATGGATCAGAACAAAAATTAGCACGTGAAAAGGCAAGATTAAGAAAAAGACTTTTAAAATAATATAACTTTGACTATATAAAGCACTCTCAATTTATTTATTTTCTTGGAAAGGACAGTATAAAAGAGAGAAGAGAGCCAAGGAAAAACTAACAAAAGATTAAAATTATTATAAATATAAATATTATTTTTCGATCAAATTGTTTTTTAATTTATTTCTTGTTAGATATACTGAAAAAAGATTTATTGAATTTTATTATATATTTATTTGTATAAAAACGTCTGATTTCATATATATTATTTTATGTACATAGGCCACAAGTATAAAATATCTTTACAAATTGACGTAAACTTTCTATCACTGAAAAAATTTACTGAATTTTATTAAATATTTATTTGAATTGTACTAACAAAATATTTACTTACAATAAATAAATATCTATTTAAAATAAAAAAAATTATATTAAAAATTAAATAAATATATGTTTACATTTAGTAAATATTCAATTAGTTTCATTCAAATATTTAATAAAATTCAGTAAATTTTTCTTCAGTACATAGAACGTTTACGTTAATTTATGGAGGTATTTTATATTTGTGGCCAAGGCTGTATACATAAAATAATATATATGAAGTAATCAGATGTTTTTACTGATGTCTTTTTTATGATGTAACATTCACATGTGTCAACAATGCATCGCTAAATAAATTAGCGTTAAAGATTTGAAAAAAAATTTGCAAAAACGTTTGAAAAAATCATTTTCAGGGATTTAAATAAGAAGCTTAATGTAAATTGTTAGATAGAGAATTCTATAATCGTTAATGAAGAAATATCTTCGCTTTTGTGACTTATTTACAATTAAAAAGAAAAGATAATTTGTTTAAGAGTTGAAATATCGATGGCAGATCTTTTCGTTTTTATGTCTGCACAAAAGAAATCACCGGTTATTTTTGCATCTTTTGTAGCTGTTATTAGATTGTACGGAATGTTCTCTTGAACGAATCGAAACACGCGACACTTAAGAATTTATTCGCCACGGGAAAAAATAGCCAATAAATTATGCGATTCTCATCGTGTTCTGATAACCCTTTGTCAGAGGGATAAATCGTTTGGAAAAGTGCGCGCGCGGCGACGGGAAGATTTACTAATGATTTTTTGCGTGCGTGATCACAAAGCGCGACGTGGCTCGGCCGTTCGCCGAGGAAATAACACGCGTTTCGTGCGTACGTGAATGCATGCGTGCATGCAAACAGAGAAAAGTGGAGAAAGGCGTGAGATACAGCGAGAGAGAGAGAGAGAGAGAGAGAGAGAGAGAGAGAGAGAGAGAGAGAGAGAGAGAGAGAGAGAGAGAGAGAGAGAGAGAGAGAGAGAGAGAGAGAG
>NW_012130097.1:2521949-2523281 GCF_000143395.1 Atta cephalotes
CCAAAAAAAGACTATAAATTATAGTTAAATTATAATAACTACAATCATTCTTAATAATAGTGATTATAATTAATCATTTTTTTAAGAGGTTGCCAATATATATTTGTTATACATATGTATATATTATATATATATTTGTTGATAATCATAATTATAGTAATATTTATAAATACAAATTTTTTCTCAGTAGAAGAAAGATTACAGAATTAAGTTTTTATATCTGTGTCACTAGAAATAGAAATTAGCTTAAGTTTGACGTGCAAATAAGCAAGGATTATTGAGCTCACAGGAAAAGTCATGTTGCATTAATTTGAATTTTTGTAAATTTAATCAGAAAGATATAAATCAAACATTCATAATTAAGCTATCAAACTTTTTAGTCGAGATAACTAGAAATTTAATTAATCAGGATTCTGATTCATATAATTATTTTATTATTATTTTTTGTTGGTACATCATAAAACATTTTTCTCAGTGTAGACTGTATCTTAAGTGATCAACAGGAACATTGAATTTGATAATATATTTTTTTTTTTCTTTCAGTTAAGTTAATAATTAGACATTAACCATATAATCAGTGTGAGCAATACACTCATTCTTTATCTCTTAGAATTAATTTTAGCTTATACTTAGAATTTAAAAAACAATTGATTTATAAATTATGATATTTTACTAAAAATGGCCCGAAAAGTCGAAGTTTGCAAGTCTATTTATTTCTAAATATTTTTTGATTTATATAATATATAATAATTTCTGATTTAATTTTACTTTTCATTAACTGCACTAGACTCTTGTTTGCCCTGACTATTTTCCTTTAATTTTTTAATAATTAGATTATTTGTGTTTGTAAAGGTCTAGATATATTATAAATATTTTAAATTTTTCATTTCGTGTGAAATGTATGAAAATTTTGTATTATATTAATTGCGCTATTTCCTTGGATATGTAGGATTTATATATCAATAATAGTACTATCTCAATATTGATAGCCTTCTAGGATTAAAGTGTTACATTCCTTGATATTGGCACTGCGCGAACTAGTGTCTGAACTATAGTCCACTTAAATTTAGCTTATGCGTCTTGTTCTTACGATCTTACGATCTCTTTACAAATCGCTAATGTGGTTGAATAGAATTTTGTAAGCATTCTCGGAACTAGCCGTTCCTTTCATTTTTAATGTAATAAAATTGCATTATACAAATAAAATTCGCTTTGACATTATAAGCTCGCTTGCATAGAGTTTCAAGTTATCTATATCGGTGTTTTCCTATCGCTATTATTATTTATATATATATATATATATATATATATATATATATATAATAATAACAC
>NW_012130097.1:2526421-2528936 GCF_000143395.1 Atta cephalotes
AGAGAGAGAGAGAGAGAAGTAAATACATGTGAACGCGCTCTTAACCGACGCAATAATGTCGCTTCCCTCTCCGCGAGAAAAAAGAAAAAAGAAAATAATTTCCTCGCTTACTCAGCATCGTAGAAATTTCGCATGTGCGCGTCTGTACCTGCCCAGCATTTTCCATAGAATTTTTTTTCATGATGGCACTCGCATCCTGGTCGGCTGGCGATTAACCCTTCAACCCCGTATCAACAGTTAATAGGGTTAAGTATAAAAAAATCCAAACGAACTTCGAAATTGATTTACAGCATAATGGAAAGATCCACGGTTATACAAGGTGACCTACGTAAAGTGACAAACCAATAACTTGAAAAATATGGAAGATACAGAAAAACTGTTTCCAAAAAATTGGAATGATTTCGATAGGATATTTTAGTCGTTATTTTATTCTAGGTAGAGGCCTAAAAAATCAAAAAGGTACAAAGGTCACTCTACTTTTTTAAATAACATTACGATTTTTTTTACGTAATTTGATTTTTCTAATAGAGTTATTTTTTTAAATAACATTACGATTTTTTTTACGTAATTTGATTTTTCTAAGATAGATATATCAAAAATAATAATAATAAGTTCATGAGATATTTTCTAAATACTTCATTTCTGGCACATATTGATGAAATATTAAGTGTCTAAATTATTAATTTTTTGATAATCGTACCTTAATATTTTTATAAATAGAATAATAAAGATGAATCAATTGATATAAAGAAAACACATAGCTGCTTATTTAAAAAATTATCTATTTTGCCTACATATTTTTTTAAAGCTATTTTCTTTATACTAATCGATCATTTTATTATTCAGCCATAAAAGTATTAAGTACGATATAAAAATGTTAATAGTTTACAAGATATTTAATATTTCGTGGCAGAATAAAGTATAAAATATCTCGTAAATTATTGGTTGTGGATATCCTTAATACTTTCATATGCAAAATAATTAAAGAAATCATATACTATGTACAAAAATCATGTAGTTTTTAAAAAAATGGAGATAAATTTTGGCTCCTGTACTTAGAAAGAAAAACAACGTGATCAAAATACGTAATCCATGAAACTATTTCACTTTTGTCTGAAACGTTTTTCTATATCTTCTATATTTTTCGAGTTATTGGCTTGTCACACTTTACCCTGTGAGCCACCTTGTATATATAGTCATCATCTAGATGTATAAGAATATTGAACACTTTACGATCCCAAGATAATATAGTTAAATGACCCCTCTTATGTAATAAAGCAATTTTGCGATGTTTCTTATAAAACTGGCTTGATCGGTTCTTAAATTATGCGTGTCAATTATTATCCTTGATGTATAATTATTATGTCTAGCAATAGAAAAATTGTTATCGCTTAGCAAAATTATATTTCAAAGAATTTGACGTAAGAGAGATAAAATAAATTTAGCAATTAAAATATCTGCACGCGACGGATGTCGAATCATAGGCAACAGTTAATGCTGTTAAGAATCGAACAAATTTTGAGCTTTGAATATATATTTCCTTAAAAGAAAAAAGAAGAATGAATTAACATGATTTGTGGATTAATGAAGGCTCATTACGGGACAAATTTGCAATAATCTTGTAAAAACTGACTCAGTCGGTTCTTGTACGTATTAATTATTAATCTTGATTTATTATACTTTCAGGGAATGAATGTAAGATAGATGAAGCGCGAATAGAATTGAGGTTTGCGCTATGAAAATCAACGTCCAAACGAGCAGTTTAAATACGCGTGTCCGTGAATTTACTTAAACAAAGTCTCATAATCGCCAGCGTGCTCAGATCAATTTCCAATGCGACAGAAACATTTGAATTACTAGCGGCAAGTCAACGAACTTATTCTTCGATGTCCTCGTTTTTCGCATTGCTGGCCGCGCGCGCGGTGAACGAGCGCCGTGCGCCGCGATTCTTCGCAGATATTTCGGGCTTACTCGACGTTTAATATACCACGGATCGCGAAACTCGCGAAATATTAAGCGACCTCTTCTGTACTAAACATGCTGCCGAGATTAACTCGACGTTAATGATTCAACGGTATGGTATAGGCGAAGCCTATGAACGCGTATCCAAAATGCTCGTTCCGCAACCTTTGCAAAGGTTAAGCCAAAAGTACTGAAAACATATTTCCAAAAATTTTTATCTCTTTTAAATTTTATTTTATTTTATTTTATTTTATTCTAGATCGCTATTGTACAAAATGAAATTGTTTTCTATTTGATGACACATGTGGACTTAGGTGTCATTCTATCTTTATCACATTGAATGTCACACTGAGAGAAAAATTTTTGGTACTTGTAATTATTACTATAATTATGATTACTATAATGTTAGTAATAATAACTACGTAGTATACTTTTATTAAAAAATATGTATAGTTAGTAATCGAAAAAGACTATTATTATTATTATTATTATCACAAAAATAATTACAATTGTATAATTTTTTGGACCAATCATATATGCGCGCGCGCGCGCG
>NW_012130097.1:2530334-2536897 GCF_000143395.1 Atta cephalotes
ATTATATATATATATATATATATATATATATATATATTTAAAAATACACACACACAAAATATACAGCTATCTATATTGAACTATGTTGTGTTACTTATGGGCGCGGCTCTGTAAACGATTTCTTTTTTCGAATTTCCTTTCTCGGAGCCGAGGAAGCGGGCAATCTTTATTCTACTTGTCCCAGGCTCGAAATAAATTTCTACTCGATGAATGATGAGATCTCTCTGAATATCTCTAGGAGTGAATGAAATGAGCTATCTTCTCTTGAATTATTTTCCTTTTGCCTCGGTATTTTTTCGGTAGTGCGTCTCTAATCACGTAGAAGAAAATGGCTGAGAGCCGACCTGTTCTCTTTGCGCTCATTTATGCGCATTAAAAATTAATGCGACGTTTTAGCGTGTATAATTTATGTATTACTCTACTATACATATGTATAAACATACTACATCTTGCATATAATATGTAAATAATAATTTATGATATATTTAATATACAATATAGGTTAAAAAAGTAGTCACGCGGTTTTCTTTAAATTCGTAACTAGAACATATGGATCCTGATAATCCTGGAAATAATTTTAAAAAATAATATTTTCTGAAAAAAAATTTAATGTGTGTTTATATCGAACAGGATTTAGAAGTAATAATTTCTATCGATAATATTTTATTTATGATGAATATATATATATATATTTATAATATATATTTTATTTATATATATTATTATATTTTTCAAACAGCTTTAAATTAAGAATATAAATTGAACTTGAATAGTTTTTAAAGAAAATGATAACAACAAATTTTAGTAGGTCCTAAAGACTCATATGTTTCTTTAGCGTCACAAAAAATACGTGTTCCTGCTAAGTTAAATGAAATATGCGAATTACAATATGAAGGTACAACGCATTGCAAAAAACTGCAAAAAAGTATTTGCGTGCACTTTCGATAATTATTCAAAAGGAGGTAAAGCCGAAATGCAGGCTGTTTACACGCCGAAAATCCGGCTGCTGGTAATTTCTCTCGTCTCGAGAAAAGAAAAGAATGGAAGGGAGGAAGGAGAGCGTGAATGTGTGGTGTATATATGTGTTATAGTATTATTTTTAATAACGCTTCGAGATGAAGCGAGAGAATGAATGAGCGCGAGAGGGTCGAGAGAGAAGGAGGAAGACAGAGAGAAGCGGAGGCCTGCTTGCCATTACGTTACGCGGTAAATAATAAACGTTTATAAGGCCTTGGAAGTTATTATACAATATATACGTTCGTATACGCCCGATGCCATTACGGGTATCGTATATTATTAATGCAGCGGCGCTCAACCGAGCTCGCGCCCGTAGATTATCCTTGAGCCTCCGCTCGTCGCATTTTTTTCCTTTTCTCGAGCTCCCACCTATCGTACGCCGTTAACTCGCTCGTTCGTTCGTTCGCGAGACGAGACGAGACGAGACGAGACGAAACGACGCATCCTCGGCATTGAACTATATACCTACGTCGTACATAACGCAGCGCGTAACCCCTCTCCTCTGCGTATCTCTCTCCGCTCCGATAAAAACGATAAAAACGATCAGTTAGGGAAAGCCGACTGAGAGAACGGCCGTTCATCTCATGACGTACCATTTAACTCTTAAATCGTCAACAGTCTCAAGAGAGCGATATAATATGTTACGAGGAAGCTTCGAACGGTGAGATGCAACGTCGAGGAAAATATAAAATATTGATGAGAACACAGTGCGTTCGCTTTCTTCGCTATTTGGATCTTGCCGGATGAGGCTGTCTATTTCTAAGTTATGATTGTCTAATTCATTCGTAACAATCTCACATTTTATATACCGTTCGATCATTGTCGATCTTGTAAATCTCTACGACGCAATGACGTCGGATGATTATTATGACATCCACTGACCGGACATATGTATGTTGATACGAGTGTACGTGTGCGAGTGCGCTACATGATATGTGTAATAATATTCGCAGACATGACATTACTGTTACAAGCATAAGTTCGTCGACAACAGCGAGGTATGTGTCGCGCAATGCAGAAATGGCGGGAACACGAAATTCGTTGTATAGCGAAGATCACTATAATCAATGACGCGTCTTAGAATGGAAAATATATCCATCAAGGTGAGTCGGGCGTGAAACGCGACATTCTCGCGCTCACTCGCGGCTAGATTCTACGTACATACCCGACTGCGTCGATGTAATTATCATGTAATAGCGTAATTTCACCATGGCGGATAATTAACCGTTTGAAAATAATACCGCGGAACCGCGGAGCGCACACAACGCAACCTCGCGCCGAATCCTTTCGTCGGTTATCGGCATGGACTGCAATATAACCACCCGCCATGTTTAGGCTCGAGTTTCTAATACGTATTATTATTTTCCTTCCTTTTTCGTAATCTCGCCAGCGGCTCGCAGCTTATTTTGCGAGGAGCCGAATGAAAATCGGAATCTTGAAAAGTCACATCACCGAACGGAATTGAAATAATCCTGCCTCTAAAAAATAGCAATAAATTTAGCATTTAGAAAAGTTTGAAGTTCTGAAAATAAAGTCTCTCGTGATTCATCATATAAAGATAAGTCTCACAAAAATAGCCGTTGATAAAATCAAACGCAAATTGGTACTTCAAAAAATTGCAATTGATTTTTAAAGATCTGAAAAGTTGTAAAATTAATATATATATATATATATACATATATATATATATATCGAGGGGGATGAGTTTCATAAAATCGCAACTACAAGGTTCAAATCGATCGGTAAGATTCAAATCGATTTTTCATTTTCTGGTTAACTTATGTGGTTAGATTTTATCCTGATATCCTGACGATAACATACAAATTATATTTTAGCTACATAGAAAGAATAATTTTGCTACTAAAAATTTAGCTAGAACTGAAAATAATTTTTGGACCATGAAAATATTTACGTAGAAATTTCAAGCATGATGAGTAATATTATAAAGCTTCTAACAATCAATTATTGTGTTCTATGTGTGTATAATTATTTTCATGATCCAACAAAATTATTGTCAGATCTAAATTTAGCTAAATTTTTAGGTATTTCTGCAAAATTATTCTTTCCGTATATGATTAAATTATTAAACTAATGGTTTTATAGTGACAATTTTGAAGTTACTACAAAATCATATTGTAAAATCACTTTAGTGATTAACCATAATTAGAAAAAATATTGTATAATTTTTTTTATTAAAAATTGTATTTTTCTTGCCATAATTAATTATTAAACTGATGGATTTGTATAAATAACTTTAAAAGTATTACAGATTCATCAGTATTACGAATTCATCAGTGTAGTGATTAACCATAGCTACACTGAGAGGAAAATATCAAAGTATTGCGAAGCAAATATTATTCACGAGATGTTCTTTGATATTTATATAATTATTATAGTTATAAATAAATTTGATTGTGATGACGAAATATATATTTCTGTAAAATATATTTTATTAATTGTAAAAAATAAAATAGATTGAATTATTTGCTTGGAATAAAGTTTCATTTTATTTTTATTTAAATAAATATTTATTTTAATAAAATAAATATTTTTCTCAAATAAAGAAATTTTAAATATCTTTTTTCAGTGTAAAAAAATATAATTTTTTAATTAAAATGATTAATCACTAAACTAATAATGAAGTAAGTCTTACAATTAGCAAGTAAGTACAAGATGATCAGTTTAGTGATTAGTCATAGCTTTAAAAGAGCACTTATTACACTATCAAATTAAGTACGATTAAGTCTAAATCACAAATTACCACTAGTTAACCAGGAAATGAAAAACTGTACGTCGAGAAAAAGATTTCTTCGATTCAAAGAACTGTTTCTTTATTATAGGGTAGGTTAAAGAAAAAATTTCTTTCATTTAAATGTAATTTCGTTGAATATCACTTATTAAAATAAATTTTTTTATTTGATTGAAGAAACTTTTCTCTGGTGTGCCTAGCAAATCCGAGTATAATCCATTGAAGTTTCGAGGGAAAATCGCGATAAATTTCGCCCGAGCAAACTTTGCACCAATGACAATAATTTTTTGGTACAGTTCGTGGTACTGCGCTAGTCTAATTACGCATAATTTTGTTAAGATAAGGTTACAACAATTTTATGGTCGCGCTCATCTCTTCGTCTCGATTTCATGTCGCTCGCATTCTGCTTCCTCTCATGCGTTGGACGAGAAGATTAGATGAATTATTATTTTAATCTGTGCGCGCGCGTATAATATTGCGGTCGCGGTTCGATAACGCAACCCAACTTTCATATCAATATTTATTGTAAACGATAAGATTAAACGGGGAATTTGTTTTATTAGTCGTTTGGCTCGTTATTTATATTGTTACGTCACGTGCCAAGCCGAGCTGAGCCGAGCGGAACTTGCTCGTCGTCGCCGCTCCGCTTCGTACGTGCTATATAAAATGCAGCGGTTCTCAATCGACACCGCCGTCGACATTGCCGACGAACGTCCTCGTCGATCGTTATCACCGAAGATCGTCGAACGGATAAAGTCGCCGGTGAAACGAGCATCGATTATTCGCACTCTCCGCAAGTAAGATCGCCTCTTTAGCGCGCACGTGATTCCGTATCGATCTTTCTCTCTCTCTCTCTCTCTCTCTTTTGTTGTTCTTCTTTTTCTTCAGCTACTGATTTTTCTGCCAATCGACAAACATAAGTCTGAAACTTTGTAAACCTTAATATCATTATTATTGAATATTCGAGCTCCATTTTTTTTTCATTACAAGGTGACGTTAGAATTTTTCTCTGTAAAATTGTAATCTTTTCTTCTCTGATAATATTTAAGTGAAGTCGTAAATTATTTAATATTATAATTAAAAATTAAAAGATTTTAATGGATTAAGGTTGCAAGTAGATAATATAATCTTTTCATTTAATTAACTGCAAACATTCTTGACGGTGTAATTAACAGAACTTGACTAGCATTGAGAGGCACACTATAATAATGTAATTATTTAATTTTCTGATATTTTTATGTAGTTTTCTTATCTCTTTGAAACAACGTGTTACGTCGTTTTTTTTAACGTTCTTGACATTTTCCCTCCTAAGCGACTAATTAATCGTTTGGCTCAAGGGTTCTGGAAATCACTGAAATCAGTGAGAGCCGCAGCTGGCATATTTTTCTTATTACGAGAATAAAAGTATTGTGCAAGAAAATGGCCGAGTACTCATGATATGACCATAAAACATCGAACCGTATGGCATTATTAATAAACCGTATAGTGGTTTATTGCGGTAACTATAGCCGAGTCGCGTTGTAACATGCGCACACACAAACACGCGTGCACACAACGACGGAACGTATACACGCCCACATGAGCCTAACGTACACTCACGCACTTACACGGACGTTCTTTCGTGCCGTTGTAGCTTGTTGGATCGTGTTCTACGGTCTCGGGTGTCGACAAAGCCGGTCAATCAAGTTCAATTCTAATTAAAGATCGCCTGTCAACGCGACGATCGAAGCTATCGTGGATGATAATTTTCCGGAAAGGCCGCGACCGAGAAAAAAAGGAATCGATACAATTTCTTCTCCTCCAGTTTCTCACTTTTACCTTTCTCCTAATTTTAATTATACGGGACGTCGAAAACTTACACTCGCGCGATTATGCACTGGACAAAAGAGTCGTAGGTATCAAACGTTGAGTAAAATAATTTCAATCAGATGTTTGATTAATATAACTAAAAATAATTTTATTTTTCCAAATATTTAGTATTTATTATCAAATAATTGATTATATTCATTACTACACTTGGTAATACTTATTAAATATTTAGAAAATTATTTTTTCTTGTATTAATCAAAGATATTTAATTATTTCACTCAATGTTTGATAACTATTGTCAGACTTATATCTGTGTACTTACTGATGTACTGACTGGTCGATCGAGTTTTTTCTCATATCTTGATGCGAGAGATGGTACTAATAAATTATTAGGCTGTGCAATCTGTTATACTCTATTTTTAAATTATATATCTATTTCTTACATCTTCCTGCCCTACTTCCCGCACCGGCATATACAGAGCGTCCTAGATTTAAATCGCGGATTCTTGCGGACTTTAGATACGTAATCGATTTTATTTATCTGCATTATTAAATATTTTGACAATCGAGACGAGAATTAAATTTTGATTAAAATAAAATGCAGTGCAAATATACTTTGGATAAAGGTATATTCTATTATCCTAAAGTTTATGCGTCGTTTATTTCATCTAACAATTTAATTTTCATGCGTGTTTATTATTCAAAACTTACTAATGCCGAGCGACGTTATATAAATGCTAATGAAACGTTACTGTTGTACAATTGTATTATATTAATACCTCGGAGGCAACACAATCAATATCATTCACTTAAGAACAAAATAGGACAGATATCTCATCGATATATATATATATATATATATATATATATGTATATATATATATATAAACATACATACATATACACGCATATACATTCTCCTCTTCCCTCTATTTGGAGTCGTAAAGTAGCGCTGCTTGTTTTCTCGCGCGTTTCAAGGAATTGATAT
>NW_012130097.1:2537583-2545884 GCF_000143395.1 Atta cephalotes
TAATACTACTAATAATTAGTATTTCGTTCTCTCTCTCTCTCTCTCTCTCTCTCTCTCTCTCTCTTATTCCCTCACGCTCACCGCCAATCCACCGCTTTCTGCCCTCGCCTTTCCGTCGACGCTCAACTACATCTGGCAGATTAGAAAAAAGCCACGACCTGACCGGCGGTAACGTACGGAGCTTATCGATCGATAATAATTTAATGATAGTTATTCCCGACCGGGCTGTTATTTCTCTCGTCGGGACGCGCCCCGGCCCGACGAGGAGTATTTTTGTTTCGTTCTCTGGTCGTCGCGCCGCGCCGGCCGGGGCTGGAAAGTCGATTCGTCACGAGGCATAGAAAATACGCTACTTCATTCTTTGCCGTAGTAACTCAGCGGCAGGCTCTCTCGTAACTCTCTCGGTTTCTCGTTTCCATCTCACTTCCGCCCGCGCCTCGCCGCGCCGCGCGATTCCGCGAGCGCGCGAGAAGGAAACGGGAGATCGAGGCGTGGAGCGCGGCGAATAGATACCGTATACGGAGAAAAAGAGGAGAAGAAAATGAAAGAGAGGCAGAGTGCGTGCGAAAGAGACAGATGGACAGATGGACGCACAGAGGAAAGGAGAGAAAAGAGAAGAAACGCTACGTTTTCAGCTACATATACGTGTATGTATAGAGACCTCGCGCACACACGAATACACGCAGCAGCAGCGCACGGGTACTTATGTATAGAATTAAATATACGATACATTATTCATTTTAAGTTCTTTCTCCTTGCTTGCCCGGAGATTGTATGCATTATACGTACGCGCACATGGAAGTCTGCCGACTATCTCCACCGGCGCGGCGCGGCGTGCGCTCGCGAACGAGCGAGCGAGCGGAGGCTGATCGGACGAGCGAGCGAGCGAGCGAGCGCGAGCAGTTATAACTTTTTATTTTAAAGATGGCAGGGGCTCATTTGCAATTCTATGCCGGACGTCGATATGCCTGATTTATCGTAACTATACTTATACCGACCCCGTACGCTTCTGCCACAATTTATATCCGGAATATAGACGTACGCGTCCGGCTGTATCCTTCTGTGTGCGAGTATACGGGGTGTCCTGGCGATCTGACCTTTCCCGATCTGAGAACTGAGAGTTGAGTTGAGGAAAATGACGAGTGTTGTGGCTAGCAGTAGTAATCACAAAGATTCAGAATTGATGTCTTAAGCGAATCAGAGTTCTGGGAGTTTCGAGCTCTGCACAAAGTTTTATACATTCTACAATCTTAGATTATCGCTGAGGATTTTATTTGTATACTGATTGTGAGAGAAAAATTTTGGTATTTATAATTACAACTATGTGTTACTATAATTATGATAATTACTGTTACAATGTTATTATATTAATAAATATATATATAAGTTTATCACAAATATATAATAGTTGACAACCGAAAGTGACTATAGTTATCATTACTATAAAAATGATTACAGTAATTTAACTGTAATTTACAGTCATTTTTAAATCAATCATATTTTATATGATTATCCCAAAAAATTATTATAACTGCAGCCATTTTTATGGTAGATAATAACTGTAATTAAGTCATTTTGGGATTGCCAACTAGGCATTATATTTGTTGGTATAACTATACGTATAGTTATTACCAACATTATAACAATAACAATCATAATTACAGTAACATGCAATTATAGTTACATATATCAAAAATTTTTCTCTCAGCGCATCGGGAATGCATTGTTCTTAATTGCTGAGGCAATTAATAGCAACGATTGAAACGAAAAATAAGCAAATATTACCTTCAAACACGTCAAAGAGTATTAATTGAAAGACGGTGCAGTGAGACACCCTGTACGTATTTACAGAGATGTATGTAGAACAAACTCACGCGTATATATGTGTGTTGCACGTACGCGGAGGCAGCTGGGAGTTTTGTGCGTGGCGGTGAAAGGGAACGTCTGCACCCTTTTCCATCTCCCCCGCCCACCCTCTCGCATATTCTACCCTTCTCCTTCGTCGTTTCGCGAAAAAGCGCGACTTCAACTTTGCCATAGAAATCGTATTCTCTCGTGGGCTCGCGTGCGCGAGCGAGACGGAGACGATCGTTCTGTGCAGCGCGCGATGAAATTTGAGTTTGCGCGTGTACAATTAACGCCCGCCAAGTTTATCGGGCGCGCTTTTCATGACTACGACCAAGTTGCCTATCGTCCCACTCTTTTCACTCCGCGCGCGTTTCACAAAAGTCGCGAGTTTCGTTTAAAATTGACCGACTGCTAATATATATTTGAAATTTGAATCCCAATTGCACGACTAAAGACAAAAAACGTTTCTTTTTTATTTTTTAGAGGAAAAAACCGAGCAAAATTTTGGTTGTTTATAGTAAAAAAAAAAATTATCACTGCTGAAAACAAATATAGAATTCATTCTTGTTATTTATCGTTAAACTGTTTAATATCTACGTTATGTTGATTTTTCTTAAGCTATGTTGTTGACGTGTACGAAGTATGAACATAAAAATGTGTGTAATATATTACTATTATATTACATAATATTATAAAAATTCAGGATACATTGACATAAAAGCTGTGTTATTGTTATTTTCCGTCTAGTAAGATATATTTACACAATTAAAGGTAAAAGAATTAATTTTTATAAAAACGCAATTTTTTGTAAAAAAAAAACCATTTCATGTTTCCACTATAAAAATTGTGCAATTTTCACGCGTATATATTATTCATATAATTTTACATATTTTTTGTATTATTACGCATTCTTATATCATACAATGTATAATCGGGAAGGAAAAATGGTTGTGGTTTTTCTAAGAAATATTACCTCTCGTCTTTCCGCTGTGAAAAATACAAATTGTAGAGAAATTGATTATTGCAATGATTGCATGTAGTTCATGAAACTACCAGGAGTTTGATTGCGAATCGAACGCGAGCACACGCGTTCTAAAAAAAAAAGGAGATCGTAAAAAAAGTCGGCCGTAGAAATGGCGTTGCAGTTGAGCAACGCGTGTATAATATCAACTATTATCGGCGAGTGCGCGCACGCGTCTTCCTTTATTATCTTCTTTATACTGGATACGTTACAGATCGTAAAGATCGCGGTAATAAAAAGTATTATTTTGTACGGTGCGTAACGTCATACGCCTAACTGCCCTCCTTTCTCTCTCTCTTTCTCCTTTCTCTCTTTTTCCCTGTTCTTTCAACCTCTTGTTCGAACATACTTTAATTGCAGCACGCTTCTGGCATATAAAGAAAAAAACGAAGGAAAAAATGAGAGAGAAAGAGTGAAGGGGAGAGGGGGGAAGGGAAAAAAAGTTTTATTTTATTTTCAATGGGACACTAATTACACTTAGTACCTGGATAGCATAATTAAGGTACGAGCTTCGCCGACAAGTTCCGCGAGTTCGCCGCCGATGACGAAGTTCGCGCCCGGCAAGATAAGTCGATTCCATGGGACATGAAGAGGCAGGAAAAAGAGGCGAAGAAGATTCGTTGGTCGGCCGATCGATTGATCAATCGACCGACTCAGAATGGACGATCGGAAAGTCCTTAACCCTCTCCCACCTCCGTCGCCGCGCTCGCGTCGAGTCCATTGTTCGACTTATCGGCCTCCACCACGTGCTTTACATAATGGCGGTGTTGAAAATGCGGTTTAACGATATCTAAACACGAGTAGCGGAGCGTTTTAACGGAGTTTGGGGTGCTCAGGGGTGCTCGCGTTTCGGCGGAATCATCCCCTCCGATATGCGGACTCCATCGCGAACGAGCAGAACCGGATATACGCGATCTGTTCTCACCCCTGCGGGCACGCAAGTTGCATTCAACCCTCTCATCCTCCCCCCTCCTCCCGCCCGCCACCCTCCTTCTCCCCGGTTCCTCGCGCGCGAACAACGATGCGTTCGTGCACGCGCTGCGAGGAATAGATATCGGTTTACGCGCGAACGATTATTGCCTTATGCCGGGCCCGCTCGCACCGAAATGTAACGCTAATTGAGACTCGGACGAGCCACTTCGCGGTCGTGTATCTCCGGTGAGCCGCGTTTTCTCGGTGAGAAATAGCGATCGCCCGCGGCATTCACCTGTCTTAACTCTCGTGTAAATGATACCGATATACACCTCTTGCGGTTTTCTCCAACGGAGATTTATTAACTCGTATTTCCACGGGCGAGAATTATGTAGATTGCAAACAATTTCTTTTTTCTTGCGCCTTTTTTTATCCATTAGCTCGATCATCTTGTATATAGAATGACGTGTTCGTTACTAAAAAAATAGATAATATCTCATTCTCTAGTTGGCTCCAATTTACCGTTTAGTCGTTACCTCAATAAAAATTCGATTGCAAGCTGAATTGAGATATTCAAAAATTGGACGGATGAATAGAAGGATGATTTATATAGAATTTAGATAGAAGAAAGGATAGAAGAAAATCTCCGCTATCTGGCATTAATTGTCATCATTGAATTTTAGAGTTTTATTTATGTCGCGTACGATGTTGAATTCAATATTTAGTCATTCATATTTTTAATGTTAAATGTAGAATACTAATAATGCCGAATTATTATATCTCGACGTCTCATTCAATGAGAATCATCTTGTCAATCCTTTATGCGTCGGATATTCCAGATCCGACAAAACTGTCTTTACCTGCTGCAATCTCGGCGTAAGGTTTCGCGGCGAAACGCTCGTTAGAAACAACACGTTAGAAATATCATTCCGTCCGAAACTGGGTTTAAAGTCGTTAACCGCAAATGCGCCAAGGAAGCGAGATTGGTGAGACCCGCGTTGCAGCTGTTTAGCCGCGTATACACGAACCCCGTAATTTACGAAACGGATATATGCCAAAGGGAGATCAACGAGAGAGGGATGTTGAAGAAACGCAGGAAACGATCGAAAGAGGGAACCGATTTCGTCCAATCGTAAATCTTATTAGCCGTGGTCGGCCCTCGAAACATTTCGTAATTGATTAGTCGGCGGGCGCGCGCAAGCGGCGGATATTCTAAATTACATCCATCTGCCGAGGCCAATCAACCAATTATCCGTAATTTTATTTTATATCGCTCAGAATATTATATTGTATTGCGCCCACCTTTACGCCCACCGGGTCTAATTCGCCTCGCTGGCTGTCATTACGCGTGTCCCAGCGACACATCGAATGAATGGAAAGGAGGAGAGGGAGATTGTACCCCCCTCGACCCGCCGTGATTCTCGAAATGAGAAAAAGTGAGGCGGGTTATTTCGAGGACCTTATTTGTCGAAACAAAGCAAGTATATGCTTAGTAATATTATGTCCCCATTTAAAAAGGTCGTTAAAAAGGTATAATGCTGGATAAATTACAGATCGATAGATATGTAGATAATTTATTCTGAGAATTGTATGTCCCCTTGCAATGAGAAAAAACACGTGTTAAAACAATGGAAAATTGTTTATATTATATTTTTTATATTATTAGTATTTTTATATACAGCCTCGGCTAAAAAACATTATGCATCTTATTAATCATTATTTACAATTTCAACTTGTTGATTTATGACGTTTGCTGTAAATTATCCTTTGTTTCAAAATTTTTATAAAACAAATTTGTACGTATAATACTGGTAACCAATAGATAAAAGAATTCCAAATAAATTAAAAAATATTGGTATCCAATATTTTTTTAATTTATCTGGTATCCAATACTTTTTTATAGCTAGGATTGTATATTAAATAGTAATAAAATCAGATCGAATTCAAAAATTGTGTTTGAGCAGAGCAATAAAGGTCAATTTTTACGAATGAATGAAGAAGCACGCGATTTAAATGCAAAATAAACACGAATCTTATTTTTAATTAAAGATAATTATCGTCGTCTTCGTGTCCGTCAACAAAGTCGGAGTTTCGGAAAAGTCTAATCCTCGTTAAAGCCCGGACATATGGTGGTATAGTATCGGTAATTCGAGCGCGAGTTAATTCCTGCACGGCCGTCGGGCGGCCGTGTCCGCGGAGTTTCATTTTCAGCTCTCGCATTATGTTGTTGGGCGGATGTAACGATTTAGGTAATTTTGCTAAATACATCGATTCGAGATAATTGGGAATTATTAATTCGCGGTATGCGCCCGCCGGTAACAGAAATAATTTCATTCCGACGCGCGGATCGCATCCGGCATACGCCGCGTCGCATCGCAACGCCACAACGAAGGGAAATCATGACGCAGGGCAGGCTATGTTCTGCATTCTGTATCCCTTTTTCCTTGTTGTCGGCCTTGATTGATCGAATCGACCGCGTGATACAGCAGTTGGCAAAATGCGACCGAAGAGAGCTGTGTCTGTCGCTGCTGGTGTCATCGATACATTTGACGAGATCAAATCAGGGAACATGGTACGTGATTTTAACATTGAAATGTATACAAGCGTTTCTTATCGCAAATTTTGGAATAGTGGTGATGAAATCTTGTCAAGTAACTTAATTAACTGTGATATTTTTCCGGATCCGCATATAGCACGTTTAACATTAAATGTAATCACTTGTACCTCAATCTATGATAACAGCTTATTAATTTTTACGTCAGAAGTAAAAAGAAGATGGAAATGAGAGAGAATATGTAAAGAAATATATTTTTTTTTAGTGAAAATAAAAATATTAATTCTTATATTACTTTTAATGCAGCGCAGCTTGGATATTAATTTATATACACGCAGTTTACAACTTTTTATTACTTTCTCTCTCTCTCTCTCTCTCTCTCTCTCTCAGTATTTCAATAGTATAACTCGAGATTAGATCGAATATAAAAATGTTGAGTTTATGATAATAAACTTTTTTTTTATTTAAAATTGATTAATGTTATTGAATTCAGTTCATGTGCTAGATAAATTGTATTATACGTGTACTAATCTATTGTATAATATTAATTTAAATATCTTAAAGAGTTATTAGTTTCTACTGTTCAGCTGGCTTTCTTTTAATTTCTCTCGTGCAGGTTATCATAATCAATTGATGTCGGTAAGCTGATTATTCTATCGTTATGACTCGTTACGTGTAAATTATTTAATTTTTTAAATTAAAATTTAATTAGTTGATTAAATATTATATTTAAAAGAATTATGAAAAGAGTAATATTAAATTAAATACCGAAGACCAAAGCTGATTTTTATTTAATTTATTTTTTATTTGACATAATACGAAAACAAAAATTAAATTATATTATATTAAGTTATTTTTCTGCGCAATCTCGTACATTCTGAGAGGAATGAAATTGTGCGATTTTAATAAATTAAGAAGGAGAGTCGTTATATTTCTTGTGGCAATCCAATTTAATTTTCTTGATTTACTTATTAAAATATACAATTTCATTCCTCTCGAAATGTGAATTTTTTAAAAAGAGTAACAACAACATGTATATTATTAATATGCATAAATATTTTTTCAATTCAGAACGATATTAAATTTTAGCCTTTAAATAATCATTAGACTTAATAATTTTTTCATACAGAATATCAACTGAATTTTTATTAACTTCATCAAATGAATTTTTATTGAAGGATTTTTATTAAAAATTAAATATTTTATACATAATATTATTTATATTATTATTAATAATATATTACTAATCATATTTCTCTCTCTCAATCGGGATTAATTGTTATCTCGATGCTGATGAGTTTTCAAATCAAAGCGCAACATATATGATAATAGCTCATTCATCAAAATTAGTGCGAAATACAAAGAGCGGAATAATTTGGTGTACACATTTATTTTGTAACATTAAATATTTCGTAACAGCTGGTACGAAACGTGACACTTGGTACTTTTTTTTGTATTTACGCACACAATTCGCCGCTGATGCGTATCTCTACGCAAGGTCGACACGCTACAATTCTCATTCACCGAGATACGAACTGGCAGGTAGTAGTATCTCCAGCCGCGTGTCGTCGCGAGTTATTATCCCTCGAAGCACAATCCGTATGCACAATTAGCGATTAGCGGCGCATTAATTAATTCTCGATTGATTTATGAACATAGTAAAACGACGATCGCTCGTCAAATCGGATGTCGTGTAATTCGCTCGAAGAAAACATCAAGATAATGGAACTACAACTGTTTTTCCGCTTCGAATTCTAGCGTATTTCACGTCACGCTTCGATATATTTCCGTCGGTTTAAGTAATACTTGCTGTTTCTAGATCAAAGTAACACGATGAAAGAACGGTTTTGTTGTATCTAAAAATTAATTAGATACAGATCTGAAAATAATTTTGTTAAATCAAAATAATTATGTACGCTAAGAAAAAAATTGTTTATTTGACTAAATTAATAATTTAATTCATCTG
>NW_012130097.1:2548155-2552497 GCF_000143395.1 Atta cephalotes
ACACACACACACACACACACACACACACACACACACACACACACACACACACACACACACACACACACACACACACACACACACACACACACACACACACACATACGCATACAAAGATCTTTTTTAAATGTATGAAAAGATATAAAAAATTATTTCATGTATAATATATCGTAACTAATTTATTTAAAAGAGTTGCACTGATGATTAATTGCGTTAATTTAAACAATTTTTATGTTAGTTTTTTCTAATCTCCAGCGACCAAAAGTTATTAATAATTTTATTTTGTATCAGTCGAAATAAAGCAACTTTATTTCGAAATAGATTGTTTCTTTCAATTTCACTGAAAATCAACTGAGCAATTGGAAACTATCTAAGCTGAATAAATCAGTTATAAATGATAAATCAAAATAAACGATAGATATATAAGACATTACAAGGCTTGATAACTACACTTGATAAGCATAAACTCTATAAAACAGGATTTTTCGTACAATTGTTAAAAATATTCTATGAGTTAAAATAAGAAAAAAATGTTATGCAAACATAGAGCTTTAAATAAAATTGTCTTTTACTTTAAAATTGTTTATATTTTTATATTTTTGTTATAACTTTTTAGTAAAGCGTTTAAAGATCAATGTATCTATTTATCTATATAACATTTTTTTTCTTATTTCAACTCATAGAACATGTATTGTCAAAATTTGTACGAAAAATCCGGCAACATCCTGTATTAATACATTAGTCATTTTATAACGAATTTTTTTAACTTTTATTGAGATATTTTCAACTCTATTTTCTAAAATATGCTACTGTGATATTATGCGATGATTAATAGACATCTTATATAAAATTTTCATGTGTATGCCATTTTTAAAAAAGCACAGCTACATTGTATTATTTTATTGATTATATATTTTCAGAAAGAAGATTGCGAAACATTGCACTTACATTATTAGATATCTTCTGACTTTAAATCTATAAATATTTTATGACTCACTTATACGTATAAAAAAAAACCATTTTTTAAAGAGTTTTTTTTTAATTTTTGCCCTTTAGCCACTTAAGAAAGTGCCGCGGATATAAATTCTTTCGTAACGAAAATGATAATCAACGCTTTGCCCCCTTCTGACAGATCTCAATTAGAAAGCCGCCGTTCGACGTCGATCGAGTACCTCGGATTTTTCTTTCTGACCTACTATCGCTCTTTTATCCGATATTATTCTCTCCTTCTTTCTTTCCCTCATCTACCGTCCATCGACTCTGTCTAAGATTGAAAAGCGAATAAGCTTACCGTTGACGTTCCGACATAAATTCCATTCGACTGCATGAAAATTAAAGTGCGGCAGACAGAGAAAGAGAGAGAGATAGAGCAAAAGAAAGACATCTACAACATATATCCAGTAAAAACGTACCTATGTAGCGTAGCTCGTGGCTACGTCACGAGTTAATGAACATTCGATGCAAGTCGAACCGAATCCTGCTGCCTGTCTCTTTTTTTTACTAGACGAGCAAACATCCTATGAAAAGCAAATATGTCGAATCGTTTAGCCCACGGCCATCGAAAAGAGATTCGACGCGATGCTCCGTTTCGTAGGAAAAAGTCCAAGTGCGCGGAAAAAGTCGGCGCACGAGCCTTCTCCGATTGGCAGACGTCCGCTTCCGCCTCCGCGATTTTAAATCCGCTAATTAATATTTTGCCGCGGGATAGGACTCTTCGTTCGTGGATTCTCGTTGCGCTGCCCAATGAATTTTCATACTCGACGAAAGAAATTCTGGCATAAGCTAGCTAGTTCCGTTAGTTCTGTAAGACGGCGTGACGTGAGGCTGCAAACTAGTATTGAGGAACTCTCAATAAGAATCTGACTAATAAGAACCTTGACAGTATCAGGCTAGTGGCACATAGAAAAACATAAGCAATAAACAAATCAACATTTTTGCTTTACATGCTCGACTATGATTGATCGATTCGTTTATGTTTTTGTATGTGCCACTTATAGCTTTAAGCAGTGTGCCCAAATATGATTAATGCGAAACGGAGCAAAGTGTGAAATAAAAAATTGTTAAAATATTATAATTTTTAGTGTTTAGGTCAAAGAGGTATGTAAATTTTTTAATTAATAAAGTTATTTAAGTATTTTAAATTTAGAGTCATGCCATCTTATATAATAATTTGTATTATTTTTTATTTAAATTATACATTTTATTCAATTTCTGTGTTATTAGATGGAAAGTTCTAATTGATTATTCATCATTGATCAACACAAACTTTGGTAAACCAAAATCTGTAAATACGTAGTCTGACTTACGTACTTTACTCCTACTTGAGAGACTCTACTACAAATGTCAATTCAATTTTTCTTTGAACTTTTGTGACCAATGCAACGGGACGGTAAGAAGCGTCGATCGCGGCGATCATTTCGCAAAACGCGACGTCATTTGTTAATACGCGTCCGCGTTTCGCATGATCGCTCGAGAAATCGAATTTCCGTGGGCAATCATGGATTCGCGTGAAATTTAGTGGCCTGTACGGCTAATAAATTTACGGTTGGTATATATCGGGTCGAATTTTGAATCAATTGACATCGGAAAAAATAACAGCCGAGCGAGAGGCGTGTAATTCGCGCCAGCTCGATGACTTTTATGACGGGCGATTTTTTTTCCGTGGGAATAACGTTTCCCGACGCCGATTCGTTAACCCAGTCGCGTTGCCGTCATCTCGTCACGTTTCCGCGACGAATCGGACATGTTAGACGATTACGATCGCCACTCTCGTAACGAGTAGTCGATAAACTCGAGCGTGATATCAAATATAGGAAAATACGAGCAATTAGGTGAGCTCGTGTCAAAGCCGCCTCTTTTTTTTTTTGCGATGAATTTTATCGAGACTACTTTCCGCGCCGTAATTTAGACTCGACAGCCCGAGCGCAAAAACTATTCGTGTACGTATTATTATTCGGAGAAACAGTCACATTTCATTCTACGAGTTTATCGTTTAATATAAAAACCCAACATATGTGTGCGAAGTATGGGAGGCAAGAGAAACGCTGCGAGCCGGGGTAACGTTTATTCATAATTCGTACTAAATGTGCGTAAAGCTCTCTATATTCATCGCATTGATCGCATTCTAACATTATTTCGCGCATATCTCGTAATAGGATTTCTCTGAGAAGAAAATTACTCTTTTACTTCATTCTTTATCTTGCTTTAATTTATCTTACTTTTACCTTGTTTTTTACCGACGAGAACTGTGTAATCCGTGTCGTAAGACACGTCCGGTCTGCATGCGTCCTCCCCTCCGATCCCCTTCTACCTCGGTGAGAGTCTCCTCGACGTATACTAATAATAATAATAATAATAACAATAATAGTAATAACGACGGAATGTTATTACGCGTAATAATTTTCGAGCACGTAATCGTTAAGAAAGGACGCCCCGCGGTAACTGCGTCCATAATCGTTACCGTTACGGTTTACGTCGCCGTACTGGTCCCGTCTTCCTTTTCTCTCCTTCGATTCCCTTCCGCTCGGTTGTCCCACCTTTGCCCCATTAACCGGACCTCCCCCTGCGTTCTTTGATTTCATCTCGGTCGAAAAAAAAAAGGAACGAATCCTGCGAGCGGACTCGTCCGCCGTAAAACCTGCGAGAAACAAGGATCGACCGGGGTATCGCGCGCGGGGACATTTTAGCAGCGTCCACCTCGTTGTTTTACTGCGCGCATTTTTCATCCCGATTATTTAGTTCGCACACAGATACGCGGAATTATATTACAGTACTGTGAACAATATTCTTTAGGAAGATTTTTATATATAACGGAATATGATATTTAATTTAATGACAATTATTTTACTATGAAAGATAAATGAAATTCCTCGTACCTAGAAAGTACCTTGAGGTTTGTTCTAGGAAAAAAATAAGAAACTATTTATCATATTATATTGAAAGAAGAAATATATTCAGACAAATACATGTAATATCTCTCAATTTTTATCACAACACATTTATGCCTCATAATCAAATGTCCCTGAAATGACATGTTCTTACGAGGTCCACTCCATTTTTTTTCTTCTTTTTTCAAGTCATTTCTGCCGAAACGGAAGACGGTTCCTGCTGATGCAAACATGCGGGGGTGGTACACGTACTCGAGAAGGCGTATTAGTTTCAACGATTATTAGAGTTAGTTCTAGGCGAATGAGTTTCATAAATGCCCGGGGAAAACTCTGGCCGTATACTTGTATTTATACGAGAGTGGAAAGGAGCAAGCGAGAGAGAGAGAGAGAGAGAGAGAGAGAGAGAGAGAGAGAGAGAGAGGAGAGAGACGTAGAGGAGGGAGAGAGAGAGAGAG
>NW_012130097.1:2553921-2556148 GCF_000143395.1 Atta cephalotes
GAGAGAGAGAGAGGAGCGATCATGAGGGGAAGATGACGAGGAGAATTGAGGGAAAGAGTGAAACAAGGGGTACGAGGGGGGAGGGAGGGAGAAAACGACGGAGGCGAAGTATCCATCGTTCTGCTTCGTCCCCGGGGGTTGGGCGTTTCTCTCCCTCCGCGTCCCCTCACTCGCTCCTCCTATTATTATTATTTTTTATCACAATATTTGCTTTTCCCACATTCTGTTTTATGTTAATGGTCGCTCCCTGCTACTACTCGCTTTGCCAGCTCCCCCCGTCCCTCTTCTCTCTCTCTCTCTCTCTCTCTCTCTCTCTCCTTTTCCCCCCCTGTTCCCCCCTTTCAGTTTTCCCATTCCATCCCGTCGGCCGTCGCTTCGTATGCATGGCCTCGGGGAACTTTTAGCATTTTGTCTCGAATTTAAAAAGTTTTTCCACCTCCCCCTACTACCTCATCCCGCCACGTTCTCTCTCTCCCCTCCCCTCCCCCTCTCCTCGACCCCCGTCTCGTCGTGCAACCCTCGTTGTCGTTGTTACGTATCTCTTCCGTTTCGTTTCGTGTACGCCTACATACGCCCTACGCTCGATTCTGTCTCGTAAACATAAGAGGGGAAAAATATAAAGAGACGTGGAATGGAAGGAAAACCATCCTTTTCCTCTCTCTTTCTTTCTCTTTTTCGTCCCGCGTTTCTCATATGTGAATTCACGGCGAAAAAAAATTCGCCGATGAAAGTGCGATAAAGCAACCGGATATATGGTTAAACTTATCTTTTTTTGCCCTCCTTTGATTTCAAAGTTTTCTGGCGGATGAGAGAGCCGAAAATTTGCGAGACCGTAAATTATGAATTTTTGCTGCAGAAAGAAAAACTTTAGAATACCGTAATGTTCCGAAACCATCGGGATATCTTGAATATCTGAACCGGGGGAAGATTTAGGGGTCGGCTGAAAGTACAACGTGAACATTTATTTTCTTTCGTAATTTCAATCTGCAAAGAGTTTCGTTATTCTGGAATCCGTAATTTTCTTTCTTGTAGATGGGGAAATATCTGTGTTTAACATAATCCACCCGTTTAACATAAATAAACCATCGCGTAAGGTCTACGTTATATTCTTCCGAAGTTGGATGCGCAATTCTTATAAAATACTTTATATATTTTTCGAAGGAAAGAAACTCGATGCCCGCGTTGGGCGCGACAGTGCACAACATAGATTCGCGTTTTTCTCTTAATTTCAATTCGCGATTTCTGTGGAAGGAGTGAAGGTGGAGGTATGAGGATAAGACCGAAATCTATAAGTTAAGAATTTTCCATCGTGAAGGGAAAAACTTTCGAATGGCGCGGCGTTTGAAACCCCATTCTCCAAGGTTCCTCTCCTCTCCTCCCAAAGTTTCGTAATATATTGCACGTTTCTCTGGCTCGTCGTGGCTTTAATGGTGTGCGGTGCTCCGGGAACAAATTGGAATTTTTACGTCTGAAAGTCGATGGCACCCCCCTGTCTACCTTGTGTACGCGATCGTTACCGCGGCTTCGAATCAGGTCATACTTACATTCATTTAAATTTTAGTTTATTACAGTCCTCGAGCCTTACATTGCGCGATATAAGTTCTCGCGAACCGTGACGTGAAACTCTCTCCGAAGGAGACGAGCGACGGGACGAGAAGGATTATCTGTTTACTCTCGACGCATTGAGTCGTAATCTTGCTTACTTTATATTAAAATCAGGATTGCTTAATCCTGAATAGAATAAGACAGGGTGTAGTTATCACGTCAGTTTGTCTTAGAAGATTCATGCATTTAATTAGAAATTAATCTTTTATTCACGTGTTCTACTAATTGCTTTATTCAATAGACTATGAAATATTGATATGTCTAGGTCTGTCAAATGTTATTGATTAAGATAACAATACTATAATAATTGTTTATATTTTTTTCTATATATTAACTTTGAAGATTATATAAATTATCGTAAGGTTATAAAATTTAAAATTATAAATTGTACAATTCTTTTGTAATTTTCACACAATATGAAATATGTTATATTTGTTAAAACCAGTTCTTATTAAAATTTTTGTGTTGAATTTTTAACGTATCCGATATTAATGTAACGTAATTAACGTGTTATTTAAATATTTTGTGTTAAATTAATATTCAACATTTCTTGATGTTAAAATAGAATAATTTATGAATAAGTGTCTCTCTCTCTCTCTCTCTCTCTCTCTCTCTCTCTCTT
>NW_012130097.1:2557056-2562480 GCF_000143395.1 Atta cephalotes
GTAATAAGTAGTCTCTCTCTCTCTCTCTCTCTCTCTCTCTCTCTCTCTCTTTCCGAGTAGGAAAATAATTTCCAGATTAAATCGAAGACGGAACCTTCCGAAATCGTGAACAAGAATCGGCTTAAGCCTTCGATGTGTATAAAAATTGCGCTTTTATGCGCTCGAGGTGGATCGATTCCCAGTCTACCATCGGGCGTTTCGACAGAGGGATAACAAAAAAAGGGCATCGGCAAAAAGAGAGAGGAAACAAAAAAAATGAGAGAGAGAGAGAGAGAGAGAGAGTGCATGGAGGGATAAAAAGTAGAATAGAATTCCTCGTATGCCCGCTCCATAACTTTTGACGAGTTTCAGCGAGTCGAAACCGTGGCGAGATGTGGATATAATTTTATCCAGTTTTTTATTGCGGACATGTTGAACTGGTAAGGGCTTCGATAGTAGCAGCTGAATCGGAAATATTGCCCATAAATATCGGAGATACCCACCCACGTGTGTAACTTCACGCACGTGCAGCCCCGCGCTGCACGGACGTGCATTTTTGCATGTATACGTACGCATACACATCGTGACCGTAATACACACACACACACACACACACACACAGAGCCGGTCGCGGAATCCACGCTCGCGTATACCTGCAGATAGGCAGATTCGTATCGTCAATCGTGGATACCCTATACAGCCGCCCTACGTCGCGTCCCGTATCTATTCCGCGGCGGCTCTATCATGAAATGGATTTTTTTTTCAAAATCGCGAAAGCGTCTCCCTCACCTCACCTCCCTCTCCCCTCTGCCACGGATCACCCTTTGGTCCCCGTAGCCTGTCCATCCCTTCCCCTCGCTCCGGATGCCGCTGGTGTCCTTTCCTGCTCGCTGTTGCCGATTCGTTGACTGCAGTCGCGTCGCCGGATAAAAATGTTTCGAATTCCTCGAATCGGCCGCGATTAGTTTCTGTCTCGATTGTTTGAAACAGAGAGCAGCGCGCGCGATATCGACACGCCGCCGATATATAAAAGTTCCCTTATAGCGACGTTATTGCTCGCGGCACAGCGCGGCGGGAGAAAGAGAGGAGAGACATACCGTTGCACCTTACCGCGCAGCAAAAAAAAAAGAGTTGTTAACGATGTACGAGTGACGTTGGAATCCGAGAGAAACTAGGACGTTTATATATCTTTATTCTTCATGACTTGCTGTTAATTACAACATCGTTCTTTTCTATAAATAAAGGGGGAGTTTAAAAAGCGACTCTCTCGCTGAGAATTGACAATCCCGTTGTTCGAAAAGCAACCACGTTCTCAAGGACGAAAATCGCGGCGAGTAACATCATGGGTAACAAAAGTTAATGAAGAATCTCCGAGCTTTACTGCTACGCTTTGACCTACGACCCTGGATTTACAGTTAACCCATCCTTCCCAATCAGAAATTACAATCATGCGTTTGCGACTCGCGCGGCCCAACTAATTGCGCGTCATATATTTAAGTTGCGGCTAGATCAAATGCAAATTGCGGCATCCAGGTTTATACGTACTGCAAAATTAATCGATGATATTTTTAATTGATTGGATCACTAATTACGGTCGCGTAATCGCCAGTCACAAATTCCGATTGCAATGGCGCGGCCATTGTAATTAGATTATAAAAATTATTGGCTCGCCATTAGCCGAAAGATTTTCCGGTAGTTCCAGTAAGACTCATTTCACTTTTTCGCGCTGATTGTAATTTACATAAAAATTAGCGGTCGCGATTCCGTCGATGAAACGTGTAGGAAACAAAACTTATCTGTAGATGAAGCGCTGCCGAGCAGCCTTTTCCGAGATTTATACCGTCACAAATCACAAATCACAAATCACAAATCGAAATTTAAGGAGAGATATTGACAATATATGCATTAGGGATTTCATCTATTACACACGCGTGCCTACGAATTTATTGGCCATAAGCGTGAATTAGCAATTAACTTGCGCGCGGCGCCGTTATCTCACGCATCAGTAATTAAAAAAACCTTGAGATGATGCTGCAACATTCAAGTTACATTTCATTATGGCACTTCGTATTGCATCTCGCAATTATCGTGGCTACGCATGAAGTTGCCTCATTAATTTCTCCGTGCATTTTTTGTCGAACGTTACAAACATTATCAACGGGAATCAACGCGGTAATCTCTATTATAGCGAGACTCGGGAATAGAAGTTGCTTTCTAATTTATACAAAAGCAAATTGAATTGTCTGTACAGCGTAAAAATGCTAAATTGTATCAATCTTTAGTTCGCTTCCAGTTCGTTTTCTTCGATGCAACGTTTATTACGTTTAATATAGGAGTTTCTTTTAGATTCTATATACATTAAGAAATAATACTATGAACATACACATACACACATTAACACGAATATAATAAGATAACGAAAATATATTAAATATCAACAACGACGAGATATTTATTTATGTAGGATGTTATTTAAAATATAGAGGCATCGCTTTTTCTCTTCTCTTTTCTCGGTACAGGAAATTATCTACTTGATACACTGCCATTTTGTATAATAAAAATTAAAAAAATTTTTTGTATTCTCAAAAGTTCATATAGTAAAGCTCTTAAAAACAATTTTGATTGAGTTAATTTACTGCAAAAAATTTCCAAAAGTATCGGATATCGTTTTTAGGACTCAGGACGGTATTTCTCTTTAAAAAATAATATTGCAATATAATAAGATGAAACGAATATAACGAGACAACGAAAATTTGCCGAATATTAATAATAGAATACAAGCAGAAACTTGCTTAGGAGATACATTACATAAAATATATTCATCGCTTTTTCCTCTCTCCCGTCCCGTTTTCCTCTCTCAGTTCACGGGAATAGATTATGTCGCGGTAGGTTTTTAACATGTTGCCATTCACTTCCGCTCTCATCCCCACTCGGCGAGTCTTGCACGCGAAAAGTGCTCGACACAGGTCACTCTTTCGTTGGCCACAGTGCGGAGCGCGAAACAAAAAGATGAAACGAGGATAACGAGGACTAGTGAAGAAGTGGGGTTATCGAGGAGACAAAGAACCTTCACATTATTTCAAGCGCCGACCTCCGTGTTCTCACTTCCTTGCCTCCATCCCCTCGGATTCTCGAGACGACGCCACACTTCCCGCGCACTCGTTTTTTTCGGCGAAGTGAATGGAGAAATTTGTGGATGGTTCGTCGTCGGGACAAACTGTTGAATGCTACGGGAGGGAAAAAAGAAAGCCGAGAGTGGTTGAAGGGAGACTTGGCGAGATGACGGGCGCCCGTGAAATGAAAACGGAGTGACTTTTAGGGGGGAAATCGCTGTCGCGCCTTTCGGAGGATGCTGTGAGTATTGCGGAGCGCTTGTCAGAATCAGATACGAGAGGCGAGATTTGAAAATGACGACTACAATAATTTGTCTCTCTGGTAATCTTCTTCTGAAAATGGAATAAAATTTATTTTAGATAGAAATTTTCCTGAGTTTTTTTTATTGCATTTGAAAGTAATAGAAAAAATTTAGCAGCGATTTTCTATGTGAATAAAAAATTATATCAATAAGAAGTAGATATATGCTCTAATAAAAATATAATTTAAATGGCTAAACTTCGGGAATGTGCAGGTGGATCGATAAACTGAGAAAAAAAATTCTTTAGAGATATGCTCGTTTTTGCTTCGTTTTGAAGAAACTCATAATAAAAGATAAAACGTACTTTTCGGAATATTATCGTTTCCAAAAGGGAATATTATTGTTTTCGTGTACGGCTTGATCGATAATGTTTCAGAGGTATTGCGAAAGTACACGCGTCGATTTCTAGACAGAATAGTGTCAGATTAGCGAGTTTATTTTTCATTGAGTGTCATTATGTTGACCAGATCAGTGTTGTTTGGCTGCAACACGAGCTGTTCATACAAGATGCAATGTGTGCATCACTGTAAGAAGCTAACATTTTGAACAATATTTGCATTAAAATAAATGACAAGATAAAATGTATAAGTGTGTATGAATAAATAATAAATAAAAAAAATACAAAAATGAAAACTACGGAGCAAAAACAAGTATATTTCTGAACAACTTTTTTCTTAGTTTATCGATTCCCTATTTCTCTATATTCTGAGGTTTGATCATTTAAATTTGAAACACCTTGTATATATAATATAAAGTTTTATTGTGATACAGAGATTAGTTGTAAATAAACAACATTATTTTATTTATTTATAGAATAACTAAACAGACAATCACAACGAAATTTTATATAAATCAATTTGAACACTTACAGTACTTACGCAAAAAAATTCAGATTTTTCTTAATGTTGTAAAAAATAATTTTATTTTTAATAATAAATAGACAAAATATATTTCCAAATTTACTTTGTGGAGACTGTACATCCGATATATTCTTAATGCAGGTCCTTATATACTTGTAAAAGTGATAAAAATTAATGTAGACATTTATCGTGTGTATAGTAAAGGGCCGGAAAATCTGCTTCTATTGAGGATTATTACGAACGTGTATATTTTGCTTTTATTCGTCCAATTCCGACACTTTTGTGAAAACACAGAATGATGTCCTATAATTCTCGCAATTTTCGGAAATATACGAGGAAACCATTATGCGCGCTATATATTACCTTAAAGTTATATTAGACCATTGAGAGTTAATGCAGAATGGAATGGGCCAGACTTCTGTTATATCCCGAGTGATTTACTCAGCGATAATAATAATCGCGTGATGCACATCGCGTACGAAAATATTAGCCCTTTACCGGTAACGTAATAGAAATAGAACGGTCGGTCGTGTCGACGTAACGTCGACAACGGATTCCAAGCTGCTCGGCGGCAATCCTATTACGCCCGGTGCACGCAATAAAACCATCTAATAATAGCTATCATAGCAACAGTAGTACATCCACCGAGCACGCGAATACATAACGCGTGTAACGTAACGTAAAATGAAGAAAGAGAAAAAGAGAGAGATGCGCTTCTCCGGTTAACGCGAGACTTCAGCTACCGCAGTTTCTCAGCCAATTACCGTCTACTCTTCTAGGAACGCAGAAGGAGGAGGAGGAGGAAAAGGAGGAAAGAAACAGGGAGAAGGCGAAAGAATCCGGGTGAAAAGAGAGAGAAAGGCGGAGAGGAGAAGCGCGAGGAAATCGCAAAACGCTATTTGAATATCGCTCGAGCGCGGAATTTTTAGCGAGCGAGATACGCCGCGCCGCATCGTTCCGATCGTCTCGCGGATTTCACGTTAATAAATTTTTGTTAACGACGTATACTTCCTTCGCGAACGAAACGCGGTCGGACATGAAGCAGAGGGGGTGATTTGCGGGGTTATTCACGGGGCACATTTTCTTGGGAAGGGAGAGGGAACAATAACCCGAGAGATACGAAAACGATACATCATAACACCGCTCGTTCGCTTGCTCTCTCTCTCTCTC
>NW_012130097.1:2562500-2573146 GCF_000143395.1 Atta cephalotes
GTAACGTAACGTAACGTAACGTAACTACTACTACTACTACTCTCTCTCTCTCTCTCTCTCTCTCTCTCTCTCTCTCTCTCTCTCTCTCTCTCTCTCTCTCTCTCTCTCTCTCTCTCTGCCCGAAAGTTTACCTCTAATGCCCAGGGATGCTAAGTACGCCAGTTGGATGTGGGCGTGATTAATTACCGGCAAATAGGAGCCGACGTGGATTGATATATCGAGCGTTCTTGCAGCTTTCCCGCCGATTTACGGTCGCCTCTATGGGTTATGACAATGGAGATGGGGAGACGGGATGACGAGAGGGAGAGGTGGTTGTCGATGCGACGACCTGTCGATGCGAGCAAACGTCCTGTCGTCGCCTTCGTCGTCGAGAAACACTCGCGATCTCTAACGGCACGTCGTTCAGAACAAAGTTAATTCCTTAAATTCGTGTTAGTATCGAAGCGTTTAACTATACTTGTCGTTGGATTCATCCGAAGCCAGACTATTTCCGAAGGTACATAATCTAGCGAGACTAAAAGAAGTCTGAATAAATCAATAAAGAAATTGAATAAATCGAAAAGGTTGCAACTTTCTTAATCTTTATATGAGAACATGTGAACTGTATTCGTTTTTGTATAGGATATTTCAATACTGTTATTTCTATTTTCATTACATTACGTTTTATTCTTAATGTAATGGTTACACTACTTATTAAATATAGAAGATGCTGCACTACATATATTTACCGCTTTGTTACAAATACTCGAATCGTCGTCAGAACTTGAGTTATTCCAAGCTGAGCTCTGTGTAACTAGGCTCTATAATAAGATAGACCTTAGTTAATAAGAGATTAAATGCGCATTAGAGAGTTAAGGAGTCTTACGTGTTAAGTTGCGATAACCCCATTGCTCACTCTCGCGTGATACTCGATACCTTTGGTGTTTAATTTCGAGACGGAGGCTGAGGGAGATTAAAATCGCATTATATGCCACGGCCATCGACGCTATGTGAGTTGCGATTCTAGAGAAGAAGGTACGGATCTATGTATGTACGTACAAAATACAACGAGAAAGAAATACCCAGGCGGGTCTATAGGAAATAATGATCGTTCGTTCTCCGCCCCGATCGCGCGAAGGAAACGAGCATCGCTCTTCCGCCATGGAAATCCCGGTCGACGTAGTCGGAATAATAATTAGTCAATTAATTAACGTACACATAATTATTAGCGAAGATGCGGGAAGCAGTGATGAAGCAAGAGAGAAAGGAGAGCGAGAGAAACAGAGGTATAGGGGGATAGAAATGCAGCTGCATCGGCATCTCGGCTGCCTATACCTCGTTCAGCTTCGTCTTCGATTAGGAATTATTGAGGAAATTAATTGTGCGTGAAGTCTGCGACGCGCTTTACCTTCCTCTTCCCTTCGCGTCTGCATTGCTTGTCGCGCGAATCTCTCGTCGTTGTCTCGAGTATAGATCGCGATAAAATGTCATGCCTCTTGCTTTTGTTTTTTTTTTTTTGTATTAATACGTTTGTTTTTTATTGCGTCACTGAATTGAATTAAAACTTTCCTTCTCGCTTTCGCCAAATTTCGAACATATATGTATATACCTATTTTATTTTTTCATAAAGTATAAAAAACGCTAATAGCTATTAAAAAAACCAGATCTATTAATGATGTTTCTCTCGACTGATATATGTAATTAAATATAATTTTGCTGAAAAGAGAATAATTATGAAAATATTTGAAGCCGTCCGTGTGCAGTAGGCATAATACATTCATTTGTATATATCTGGAATTTTTTTATACTCTACTCTACAATTATACAACAGCGGTAATTGAAAAATAGAAGTTGATATACTTTCTTGCGTAATTACATACAATTAACACGATGGTGAAACTAACAAACGGTGAAAGCACTCGCAGCAACTGTCACGGGAGGAGGAATCGATGCCATCGTCGCGCCACACACCTCGCGATCCCGTTCTCAATCGCTCGTAATAATAACTACATTTAATTTGGATCGAATAAAAAAAAATAATACTCGACTTTTTTTCCGTTTGTTTTCTGCTGCGCTGGCGATGGTGTTTTTTCCCCAATTACGCGCGGGCCGTACGACTGTAAACATGAAATTTGGAATATTTTGATATACAATTAAACAATATTTGGGTTATAACCGATGTTTGAGGAAGTTTAGCGACAAAACGTCGAGGAGGGATTTTCGAATTTGGTTTGCGGCAGTGGCGGCGATTAGCGGACCTACTACTACCCCTTCCCTTCGCCCCCGGTCGCGGAGCTGAGTCCAGAGTCCCCCGTCGGAATCATTGGCAAACGCCGCGTTTTCATCATAACTCTCTCTCGCGCGCGCGGAGAAGCACGACGAGGCCGATGGACGGGCTTGCGCGGAACGAATTGCACCTGGTTATGCTGGATATGCGAACGAACGCCCGCCCGCCCTCCCGTCCGCCGCTCTGCTAATAATTGCACTCATCTATTTATATTAATTATCGGCGATTAGCAATACCAATTAATCGCATTACCGTGGGTGCTCGCTGGCGTTGCAGAACAAGAGAAAGAGAGGGAGTGTATTAGGGGCGAGAGAAACGGAGAGAAGGAGAATTGTGGGCGAGAGAGAAGGAGAGGCGAAACGTGGTTGTTGGATCGCCCTCTCTATACACCGGGTGGGATTGCGGCACCGGGCGACGAGTCGCTTGCTCCGCCTCGCGAGTAATTTACTGTTATTGGTCGAATTATGCCACGGTCGAATGCATATTTATGCGGTTAATTATAATTTATGATAAAGCGCCGCCGTCGTGAACGGCGGGAGATCGCCCGGTGGGTTTCCTGAACGTTTCCCGAGTGTGTTTCCCCTTTCTTCCTCGCGACGCGAGTCGATTCTGTGCGGAAAGCGACGAATTGCCCGCATTACGTGCGACACATACCTCTAGACACTTTTCTCGTGACGATCGTTCCCAGAGGAATTTAATTTGTACGTAACTCGTTATTTAAACGCCAATGTAATTGTACTGAATGGAGAAACCAGAGATTAATCGAAGTGGCTTATTGTTGCTCTTTGATTGATGGCGATATTCTCGGCGGAGCCGAGATCCTCTGATAAATCCTTTGTTTTTCTTTTTTTTTTTTGCTAATAAAATATATTTCATCGCTCCTTTCTAAAATCACACAATTAGAAAAATGATTGTCGAGTATTATATTATCATGAATGAGTTCAGTAAAACATAATTCTATTAATTGTCAAAAGTAAACTTTATAAAAATTGTCACAACTGAAAAGAACATAATTTTTTTAAGGATTGTGAAACGAAAATTATCAAAATTGTCACATTCACCATGTTAAGAATATATTTTCGATATTATTAATTAATTATTTTCAAATTGAAAAATAATTTTCTCCCTTTTCTGGAAAACTTAATTTTGTGAATTATGTCACTTTTGAAGTGAGGAAGCGGTATATATAGAATCACCCATATAAACTTTTGAAAATTTATAAACGAAGATAGATTTATAAATTAAAAGAAACATTTTAGTAAACGAGATGGAGAACAATAAGCTCGAATTATATTTCGCTTGTTTGATGGAAAATACATCAAACCAATACATTTAGCATTTTTTAAATAATAATAGGAAATTAACTTTAAAGATCTTTATTGGAAAAACGCGGAAGCGCGCGGATATATAATGTGACTCTTCCAATGTGGTGATGTTAAGATCGGAGCAGTAAATGCCACTTGTCTTCTGATTGAGTTCGCGATGATTATTTATGGAAAACAACTATTATAATTGTAGCAAAATGTTATAAGTATTTCAAAGAAAAGAAGTGAACGAGACATGAATAATTTAATTGTGTATACTAAGAGTTAATAATCGCGCTCTGAAAAAAATTTTTGGTTACAAATGAACGAACTAGAAGATTGATTATATCAATCAAAAGTCTAGTTATCTCAGCTAAAATTATAATAGATTTAACCCGAAAATTCTAATTTATCCATTTTCATCCAGAATTCTAATTAATGTGCAACCACAGAC
Organism: Atta cephalotes; assembly: GCF_000143395.1. Taxonomy (NCBI): domain Eukaryota; kingdom Metazoa; phylum Arthropoda; class Insecta; order Hymenoptera; family Formicidae; genus Atta; species Atta cephalotes. The sequence continues at coordinate 2,566,525 of NW_012130097.1, forward strand.
TCTCTTTCCAGTGCGAAAACTCAGAATAAAATTTTTCTATGAATAACTTAGTGTTTGGTACGTTCGAGGAAAATCTTTAAACTGCAATTACTTCCCCGCATTCGCTCAAAAATCTCGGATTCGAAATCACAAATCGTCGGTGCGATAAAGAAAGAATTAAATTCACCGCACAGAACATCGCTGTGTTTCCGCTGTCTTTCCATGGATTATATAGCGGCACGTTCGAGCCGCGATAAAAATCTTTTCTTGTCGACATTTTTATTATTTCTTGGATGACAGTGAGAGTGTGGGTGCGGGTGTTATCTCCGTTATCTCGCACTATAAAGATAGAGCATTCATCACGATGCATATCCATGCCGCCGCCGCTTGCTATTTCTCCAGTCCAGTAATGACACGCGCTGATGGACAACGGGCAAATTAATGTTTTGGACAATTAAGTTTAGCATCTCAATCACGAGCCGACATTTCACAAGCCGACATTCGTCGCTCTCCTTGCTCCGCCGAGAGAGACGTGTTATTGCGCCAATCCGCGCGATACAAACTGCCGGCCGCGATCGCGCATTACGTCCGGAAACTCAAGAGAGCATCTCCTGGGCATATAATAATAAGTTAATAATACAATGTGAGCGCTCACGCTACGTAACGATGGCGTGTCTTTACTTCGATCATCAACGAGCTATTAAAAGCTAGAAAGAAGAATGTAACACTCGTAATCGGGATAACGCGTCTTTCGATTTTGTTCTCCGCAATTTACTATAACGAAGAAAAACACAATTGGGTCGCTCATAACTCACACGGCATTTCGAGGCCATCGGATTGTAATCGAATCTATTAAATGTAATTGAATTCGCAATAAATCCTGCCAAATTTCGAGGCCCGATCGATTATTATTCATAGCCGATCTGAGCGAACACAGGCGCATTTGAGCTTATAACCTGAAATAAATCTAATCGTACTAAGCCTTTGTTGTCTTCGATAATATAATACGATGTGGCCATACAGCGTGATATAATCACACGTACATGATTCATGCAGTATCATACATTACCTCGAAAAATTTAATTCTCGCGAGCAATCGTTCAAATAATACTGTCCTGATTAGTACAATAAAAACACAGATTGTAGAAAAATAAAAGTAGAGAAATTTTATTAAACGAAACTTGTTGAAAAAATAAATAAATTTGTATTTATTATTAATATGCTGGTATCTCGCGCCGGTGTATTAAAAATGTATACAAATTTATTTTTTGTTCACTGTACGTTTTTTGTTTACAGTATAATCGTGCGAAAGTTAAGCCACGCAGCCGCGTTATTTAGCACAAAATCACGGCTACTCTCTCGCGGATCTCGGAGAGTATCGCGACTCGACCGTAAAATTCTATCCCGCGTGATTATGTGCGCGCGCAACCTTCGCCCGTGCCCGCTACTGCGACGGAAATATGTTCGAAAGATAATGCGTTTAGTTGCTTCAATGACGATTAATTGCTCGCGCCGACCAGGCGGGAGGGGGTGAGCGGCGCGCGAACGTAAACGCGCGATAAATTCGACGGAAAATACCGTAGAATGGGGTGAATAGGATCACTTCGGAATTGGAAGGTTAATATTGCCGCGTTAATTTCTTTTCAACCGATGGCTTGATATATCGGAGGTCTTGATACCTAATCTTATTAGCCACTGAAATTTGATTGATGTCTCTATATATGCACATGGCGCGCATATGAGATTTATAACTTTCAATATAACCAGCGAAAGGGGGAAATTTTTAAATTGCGTATGAGGAACTTTAATTTATTAAACTTTATAAAAAGCAATTATAGATTGCTTTATATATATATATATATTTTTTTTTTTCAATGAGTGAATTACTGGTGAATAGGATTTTATTTCTACCTTTATTGTGGAAATAGATATCTGCAAAGGCACTAAATAATAATTTCGTTAAAACATAGCGGTTAATTATCGCGAGATAGATACACACTTGCGATTGATATTGTGTACATAATAGATATAAAAAGTTCCAAGAGAAATGCAAGTTTATAACGCACCATTCGAATATTCTCGCGATATGTCGGATTAATTTTGCTGTAAACGACCACGCAACAATGGACAGCCAGCAAATCAATGCGTGCACCTAATTAATGCCATGATCTTCCTTCTCGAAACGTCACTGCACGCCGATGCAGCCGCGGGTGCTGTCAGTTCGCCTGTCATCGTTAGGCGAAGAAAATCGCCGGGATCGTGCGGGGTTTCCGGTCCGACATATTAACGTAATTATCAGCGAATTAGTGTGGAGCTATAGTGAACTGTAATATTCGAAAGTGTTTCGAGATGAATGTCGCGTATAGCTTGTTTATTATACAACGTTTAATAGAAGCATTGTCGAAGAGACCACTGAATGCTGATTGTATTGAATAAAAATGGCGCATAATGATTGATTTATTGGAAGCATAAAAATATATAACGATAAATATGTATGTACATCTATATTATATTTACGTAGATACGATAAGTTAACAATAGACTAATGGAAAGCAGCTTAAAAAATATTTTTTTTAATGACAAAATGTAGAATATAGTATCATTGGATTATACATATAATTTCGACCATTTTAAAGAATAAAGTTTAGTTTATGGGTTAGTTTATGTTGGTTTATTCAAATAAAAAAGTTTTAATTTGAGACGCGACGCTCTTTTTTGAATATACACAGTTGGAAAATTTGTATTAACATATATCACGTGTCTCAAATGGTCCATCTAAATTTTTATATTGATTTAATACAAGATAAATATATTAGAATGTAACAAACATTATGTAAAAATTAATATTGAAAAGTGTAATATTTTGACACAGTTTAAAAACAAATTGTGAAAATATATTTCTTCAATAAAATTAATATTTATAATAATAAATTAACATGTACATTTATCCTTTACTCATTTATCATAGAATTTGTAACGTTTAAAAACTACACTGTTTTTATATTTCATTTGTCCATTTGCTTATAAATTGTTATTTTAACACTAAGAATTGTAAAAAATTTATGTAAAAAATATTAGAATGTAAATATTGTAAAGGTAAATAATGTAAAGGTTAAAATGTAAATGTATGTAAGAATGTTAAACATTAATTTAACACAAAATATATTCAAATAACATAAACACATTATGCTAAATCAGCACTCGGGTATGTTGAAAATTCAACCCAACAATTTTAACAAGGACTGAGTTTTAACGCAAGCACAAAATGTTTTTTTATTGCACATAAATTTTCTATAAAGGATATGTGTGATAGAATCTGTAGTACACAATACGCGACAACGAGAGACATGTCCGCGTTTGTCGTGTGTTAAAATACAGAAAGAAAAATGATTCTCGATTCATTCAGGCACTCGGATGCAATTATGCCCGGCGATTAGCGAGGGAAACGAATGAAACGCTGGCATTCTCGTCGACGCTTAAACCACTACGCGCACTGCGGCCGGAAGAGTAATATCGCGCGATTCATCGGCGTAACTTCTCGAACGCGAGTTTCGCGTCATTTCGCAAAGTCGCATCTGCGTGGTGGTAAACTGGCGCGTCTAATTAACGTCCATCTTTCTCGACGAAAGTTAGGGCGAATGCACACGCGTCTCGCAATTGTATGGCCAGGGAAGGGTTGAAAAAGGCAACGAACACGAACGGCTGGGGAGAGCCCTTCACCTGGAAAAGCGCGGGAACTTATGCGTAACGCGAAAACATATGATAAACATATATCCGAACGCGAACAGAAACGAGTGGACGAGAAGAGAGGCTGCAGCGGCGGCACACGCATAATAGGGTTTTCATATTTTCGCCCGTGAATGGCATCGCGCATCGCTGAATTGCGTAAATGGAGAACGCAGCGCGGCGACAACGGTGGCTCGTATCAACTGCCGCGACTGCATCTGCAACAAACAAACGAGCACGCAACGGAATGATACGGCGATGAGAGCTACTCGCGAAATTCACGCGCACGAGAATCGCTGAAATCGACGATGCTGCGTGGAATTAAAGTATGATTCTGTACGCGTCCGATTTTTACGCCGTTTCGTCGCGGAATTTCGATCTTGATTTTTTAAATTATTCCCCGTAGGAATTAGGAAAATCTGGAATTTCCAAGGAATTTTTTTATCTTTGAAAAATCAACGATTTTTTTATAAAATCTTATCACAGACTTATTTAGGAAAATTTTTGGAATTTTATTTTTTAATTTCTCTTTTTAACTGTTTCTTTCCAAAAATATTTCTTTGATTATTCTTTTTGATATTTCTTTTGTTAGTACAAATTGTTAACAAGCAGCAATAAAAATATGGCGTGTACATCAGCTTACACTGAGGAAAAAAAAAGTGGTAAATATTCGCATATAAGAATTCCTTCAAAAGTTAATGATATATATATTGTTAAAAGATACGGACGGAGCTCCACAAGTCCTTAAGAAGCACCACTTGGAGGGCTCGGGGGAGACTGTGAGATGGAGTCCCTCACCCCTCTTATCCATATTAACAATTTCTGATTGAGAAAAAAATTAGAGATGAAGAATTAAATATATAATATAAATATATATAAATATTAAAATATATATAAATATTTATATATATTTATATAATATTAAATTTGCATTGTGATTAAAAAGAATAATAATGAATCAACGTTTATGTCTCTCGAGTGTTTATTAAAAAAAAATAAGGGGACACTAGAAAGCAATACTCAGTAGAATAAAATAGGTGATACTATTTTGTATAGTTCTTCCTTATATTGGGTTGTCCGGAAAGTTCGTGCCGACTAACCTATAATTTAATAAATGTAATTTAATAAATGTATATTAAAATTTAAATTTTCTGCGTTTAAATTTTCCTTCAACATCGGCACGAACTTTCCGGACAACTCAATATTATCCTATTTCGACTTTAATTGTAAAGAATAATAGATGGTGGAGTCTCTATTTTCTGATAATTTTTTATATAAATTTTGAAGTTGCATTAAAAAATTGCGTTTTCTCGCACTCTAATTTTATTTCAAGGCATTTAAAAATACTCTAATTTTATTTGGAATTTTGAAGAAAAGTACCTAGAAAAAGATCTGGAAATTTTCAAGAGTTTTTTTTTTTACAAAATTTCAATAAACACTTTGAAAGTTGCTTCCGATTCTTCTCAATGTACAATCTTGATTTCAATTTTTGCACCATGTGCAAAATTTGCACATGTACCATGTTCCTGTACCATGGAATATAGCAACTTCGACTTTTATGGCATTTTAAAATTTTATAATGTCGAATTTTATGTAAGGAATACGTCAAATTCTTATGATATATTCCGAGTTATTTTAAATTCTGTATATGTTACATAATGGTATAAATGTATTCAGTATTGTACTTTAGTTTTATATTATGATACTTTGAAATTTTTTACAACTTGAAAGAGAGTTCCTCGAATATTGAAGTAAAAATACTATTTTATATTATAATAAATTTGTTTCTGTATAAATTCTGTATAAATCCTACATAAACTCGCTTCTATAAATTTCTTTTACGTAAGTTTGCGACAAGTATATGAAAAAAACAAAACACAAGACGCGGTGTAGTTTATCAAAACTTGAAATTACAAGCCATTTCTCTTCCAGTTGCGTTCGGGAACTTATGGACGGTAAATTTGAATTTGCGCTTTAACTTCTCGGGCACGCATCGCACACACAAATACGGCAACTACCTCATAATTTAATTTCATCCACAATTTTCGTATTCATGCGGTTTACAAGAAATTTAAATTAGATTATACTTTAAAATAATTATTTCAGAATTAAAATATTCGCATTCCACATTCCCCAAGAGATGTAGAGAAGAAACATGCGCGTTATTGTCTGTACACCTAAAACCTGAAAGAGAAGAGCCAAGAGTATCGTTCTTTTGAACATTTGTATCTCGGGTCCTTCAGCGTCTTTTTATACTTTGCAGATTTTAATGAATTTTTATTTAAATAAAAACAATTACATGCGCAGTATATGTATGTATAAATTTTGCTAAAATGCGGGATTCAGGAAATTCGAAATGTTAAAAATTTACACATGAATGCCTGCCCATATAAAACACGGCCACCGTTTCCGCGATATAATAATGATAATAAGGGGCGACGCAATAAATTCCCCCCTCCCCTCCCCCTGGTAGCGAGATATTTCTAAACTACCCTGCATACTACGTAACCGTGTGCGTGCGCATACATATACACATACACACATTCTCTCTACTGGAAGAGACCGGAAAGTTCGTAAGACAGCACCGTAAGCTACGTACCTTACGGTCGTTCCTTAATATCCTTGAAAGCGAACAGCGACGGTAAATCGCGGGGGTGTACAGTGCGCCGAGGGTGCGCCGGGGGCAGCGAGGGTGATCTTGTTCATGAGGGACGAGGAACGGGATACAAACGTACCCCCCATAGCCTCCTTCCCAAGTTTGTCTCTCTCTCTCTCTCTCTCTCTCTCTCTCTATATATATATATATATATATATATATATATACTACTCTCTCTTCTCTCTACGTACGTACGTACGTACTACTACTACTACTACTATATTAATTAATTAAATTAATTAATTAATTACGTACGTACGT
>NW_012130097.1:2573166-2582731 GCF_000143395.1 Atta cephalotes
GGAGGAACGGGACGTACAACCGTAACCCCCGTACCTACGTCTCCCTTCCCTACGTCTGTCCTCTCTCTCTCTCTCTCTCTATATATATATATATATATATATATATATCCATCTCTCTTTCTCCCTATCGGTAAGCGTCATCTAATACCATTTGCATTTATATTAAAAATATTAATATAGCGCGCGCTCGCGTCTTGCCCAAGAAAGCTGCCTCGCCGCGCCGACGATTATATTTAAATGGAAGGCAAACGTTGGCGCCCAACATTAGCTCGAAGCGACTCGCCGCGAGAAGCGGCTTTGCGACTCACCTCGAGATCGAGAGCTAGTTGCGAATTTAAAAGCGTTCAAGAATCAATTTTTTATGAGTTCGATGCGCCTCCACGCACGTATTGATAAATTTCATATTAAATATAATTATGCGCAATTTCAGAATGAATTTCTGCAAATCAATCGCAGTCTTTTTGCTATAGTTTCAAACACATCATCATTCTTCCGGAGCATTTTTGATTGATTCACGGAGTACTTTTGCCACAAAATAGATTAGAGCCAATTACATTGTGCATTTTATTAGAAAAGACATTTTAATTTTGTGTAATCAATATATGATGTATATCTCATATAACAAAATGATAATTTTTTTGACTCCAGGATATCTTTAACAGCTATAGAATAAAGGCCTTAGTCAATATAAATTAAATGAGAATCTCATAGACCAAGTATCAGTAACTGTATTACAAATTTTGATATCAATTTCGAAGGGTTAAACAGTGACTGTTAAGAAAGAAATATTGCATTTCTTCTGTCTAATACGATCAAGTCGAATGTAAATTTAATGTAAAAAAAGTCATGTTTATCTTTATCTTTACAATCTGTAATCATTTTTCTGTAAATTTAATAAGTTAATAAGAAACCTTAATTTTGTCCTCAAAAATCAAGATATTTTAAGGTTACTTAATAATAATAATGACTCTCTTATGTAGATTACATTAAGTTTAGTCAACAGAAAGACGCAGGTTTTCTTGGTATTTGCTTGACACGGCACTTGTTCATTCGCGTTTTGTATTTTCGATCCAGATTATTAATCTTTTTCTTCCACCATTGAGACGCGCGCAAGAACATTGCGTCGCTTTCTCCTCTGCGACAATGAGAAACATGCGGCAACGATTTGGAATCTCGATGCCGCGAGTGATATGCGGCAACGAAAGAAGCTTATAATGGCTCTCTTAGTCCGAAAGTATCCATCCAGAGGCCGTTATTAATCGCCCTCGTAAGAAGCAATGGCGGTGTGGTGAAAAAGGGGAGAACACACTTGAAGAAAAAGAGCGCGTGTCGTGCCGCGCGGGCATTAATTCGCCCGAAGAAATAAGAAACGTACTTGAATATACGTGCAAGTAAAACGTCCCCCCGTAAAATGTCACTTTTGATTACGAGTTAGATCACGTTGGAAATCAGCTTTCCAGCGTGCATTATACATATTCATAAATAGGATATCTTTGGTTTTTACTACCCTCGTAGATCGTCCACCCTCCGCAATTCCTCCCTTCCGGTAGGCATGCTCGAGTTTTTTTTTCCGAATAGAGACTTTCCTGTCAACGTGAGGAGGAGGGGGGGGGGGGAGGGTTAACAAGCGACTTCACAGAAGGAAACCGGGTCATGCATTTGCATGGAATTTCAGTCTACTGCGTGCCGGGTTGCTGGCATCCTCATAATTAAGACATCTGTTAATTAGTATACGAACCGAAATACACGTTGTTTGATAAGGCTCACCGCACGTGCTCTTTTCTCGAAGTTAAGCGGACGTTTTTCATCTCGGGGTTAGTAAACTCGGTCGGAGGTAAAGGGGTGACTTAACCGAGCGTGGTGATAAATAATCGAAGCATAGGCGACCGGCCGGCGACAGAAGGACGCCGAATAAATCGCGCGACTGAGACGGAAAACGTGATCGCAAGACGGAAATAGTAACAATCGTACGTTTCATTGTACGCTTCAAGATTACAATCTATCCGAACATCCATGCGTCACCAGCTAGGAAAAATTTTCCATTAACAGAAATAACTTCGCAACGTATATAATGTTATATAGCAGTATGTTTATATATAAACGAATTTTTCTTTCTCCATAGTTTCTCTCTCTCTCTCTCTCTCTCTCCCCTCCCTACACTAACAATAAGTATAAGATACACTGATACCGGATGGACGCATCGTAACGTACCGACCGAATCGAACGGATCGATTTGCCAAGGTAACATTTCTGTGTTTTTCCTTACCTCTTTTGCAATAAATTATTTCGCGTCTTGACGGCTAAGATTGCCGTCGTTATATATTATGCCGTGAAGTTGAAAAAAAAATTCTTATTTATATTATGCATTAACTACCTGGTCGGTAGTTCCGAGCCTCATTAAAAGTCATAACTTCTAATGAATAATAAACATCGTTCTCTCCCGAGACGAACGCGCACTTTATATTTACATTAATAATAGCCGAGCGTAATGCAAAAAACTTATGTCGTCTCATTCGGACTATTCTTTCGAAGCGAGGTAACTACGTAGACGGGGAGGGGGAGGAGGATGGCACAGCGAAGGGGAAGGAGGAGACCCGGTCGATAGATTTTCCCAGCAGGGAAACGCGGGAAAAGACTGTTTTCCCGTGCATTACCGTTTTTCTCCACGAGTACGACATCCAATGGGGGCGATCGTTTATTTTTTAATTTTCCTTTTGTTTGCCTTTCGACGCTTCAAATCCGCGCGACTATAACGACGTCGTGTTGCAGTCGCTGGCTCTCGATCGCCGAACTATCGAGCGTGAAATCCGATCGTGTCGCGTGGTTTTTCGCTTTCTGCTTTTTAATTTCTTCTTGCGCAGCGCCAGCAGGGAACTCGTGTTCCCTCCATAAAACGCGCCGGACGGCGTTTTTTCTCCTCGCGGGGAGGGATTTTTTTTAATTATTTTCCAGCAGTTTCTGTTATCATTACTACTTCATGTAAATTTATTTATACTTGATCGTATGCGGAGTTATATCTGACACTCTGTCATGCGACTCTTCTATTAATAATAGCCTTTTATTTTATATACCTTTATTTTTGCGTGTAACGCGAGTGACGCACTATCGCGGAAGAAAGGCGTTTTATTAACGGGTTATCTGACAGGTTTTCGAATTGTATTTTTTTTTTTTTTTTTTTTTACTTGTGAAACATCGTAACCTCCTCGGGAATTACTGTCTCGGGTGTAATTAAATTTCTCCTCTCTTGTTCTCTACTCCATTTCGTGTCACTCTGCCACTCTCCAAGACGTTGCATCGATCAGAGGGGGTGACTCTTAACACGGGGGAAACGCAGCTTCCTATTTCCCACATACCTCCCGACCTTCGTGTTTCCTCTGCATATCAGATAAGGCCTTCCTATTAATCCTCCTAATTATTAGATAAATTAACATTCCTAATTATCGTTCTCGCTTCCATTCCCCCGCACTTAACATTTATTGCCCGCGGTCGAGTTGATGCCTCGTTAGTACTGGAGGTTCGGACAGACGGCACAATAATAATTATCGGTCTGTCTCGCTTTTTACTCGCTACTCTGGCCGAGCGCGCGCAACGCAAAACGGCAATGGCTATTATCGCTCTTTTTACTTATTATCCAAGCCGGAGATAACTTTAATGTGAAAAATTATCATAGAAGAATAGCGCGCGGGCCTCCTCTCGGCGACGGTGAATTATATAATAATAGACGACCTCGTCATTATATACCGCCCGCGCTGTACGGAGCCTGTTTTTATCTATCGAGACTCCCTCTCGATATCTTCATATATTTATATACAATTTATACTTTTATGCTATATAATTGCCGTCGTAATTGTCAAAACAATTCCGCATTGTACGTACTTGCAACTTTGCCTTTTGCTGTGCATACATCTCGCTTATTTGTATTATTCACATGAACATAATAGGTATAGACTGTGAATTCCTAATAAAGTTATCATTATTAATTTTTTTGAAAAAGAAGGAAGAAATAGCTCGATTCATACCGTTTTTTCTCTCTAAAATATTAAGTTATCTATATAATATCCAGAGCGCTTTATATTGAATAAGTAAATCTATTGTTTTTTTTTTAACACAACACAGATTCTAAGATCAGAGAAGATGTGCAGTTTACATTACCTGTTATGCCTATGTTATTTACATATTGGTATCGATTGTTATTTATTATTGTTTATTTTCTTTTTTCTGCGACTGACAGAAATTTTGTGGAACATATCGTGACGGTGGGAGATTCAGATCAGATTCTAGAATTTGACTAAAGCTTAAAATTAGATCGACTGATGCATGTTAATTAAGAACACTCGTTCGGAAATGTTCTGTTACAATTTTAATGAGCTTCGCGTGTGTCGTGAACAATTTAAGCTCGAGGTAATAGAATTTGAAGTTTGACACGCCTTCTCACAATTATCTCGGCGTGCTTGATCTCGAATAATTGATGAGCTGGATGGAAAAATTCGTGAAGCTGCACAAATAGAAAAAATAAATTAACTTATTCTCGCAAGAGCTTCCGAGAACGTTGCACTGCGCGCGACACGTGCGTTTCTACGATGGACGGTTTGGAGTATCGTGGACGCATCTGGCGTCAATGCATTATCGTTGCTGTCATCTGCCATCATTATCTCTCTCAACTTCCGATAAAATAATAATATCGTCGCATGTCTTCCGTCGCGCGCGTCGAACGAGCGTTTACACACCACCGCGATTTTATCTCCAATCTTCTTCCACGTACATGTATGTATATATGTGTGAGTGTGTGCGTATATATATGCGCGCGCGCGCGTGTGTGTGTGTGTGTGTGTGTGTGTGTCTTTGTATCGCGATCCGGCTAACGCGATGCAGCACGCGTTTATTTACATAATGCACACCACTATGCCAGCGTGAGCCAGATTCTAATATAGATTGCTTGCCGTTCCGAGTCAATTAATGCGTCTGCGATATTAAGAATCGCGGCGAAACGAGGCGTGGCATTATCATGCGAGTATCATTCTCACTTGTACATGGTGACTTAACATTCCGCGCACCGGGTGCTCGTCATACTTTTTTTTTTTCGCGCGATAATTCTCCGACTTCAACGGTGCCGCAATTATCATCACGCTTTAGGCGCGTCGCTCACATAGGTAGAAAGAGATTGATGTACGTGTGTGTGTGTGGGACCATCTCCCTTTCAAACGAGCGGAATAAATTGCTCGCATACTTCCCAGAATACCACTCTCGAATTGAATAAAAACATTAGGCGAGGTAATAATAATGATTCCTTCGCGTGTTACTCCGGTATAACCCACCCCGAATTAAATATTCCACACCTAAATCCTGTTTCTCCTCAATCTTCATTCGTTCGCAAGCATATTAAAAAAATATGATGTTTGGAATCTGAGAATATTCTCATCGAGTAATCATAGAGGGAGTCGCCGGAATCCTTTGGAGGAAGACCACCATCATGAGTAAAGTCTCTGTTTTGCGAAGAGAATTTTATAAAAATCAAAGGAAAGAGAGTTGAAGAATTCTTAGACATTTTAAAGAGTCTCTGCAGAAAATCATTGTTTCGCAAAATTCTTCTTTCTTGATTTCCAACGGAAAAAGTGATTTTTTAAAATATCTAAAAATTTGAACATAAATTTGAAAAGAATATTGTTGGATCATCAAAATAATTATATAAGAAATTCAACCATGATTAAACAATGCTGCTAAAGTTTTGACGTTCTATCATCCAGCTTGAGTATCTTACATAATTTTATTACATCAACAAAGTTATTTTCAGATCTGTATAAATATCTTGCTTTTTTATTTCGGCAAGACTTCTTCTATTAAAATAGTGCTCCAGCATAATTGGTCCAATCTGTCCCTTGCTCCTCACGAAAGCGATCTCATACAGTTCCATTTATCGGACGACGGATGAAATCTCACACCTGCGACGTTGAAGACTCACATCCGGATGAAACGAGGCGCATTAATGCGTCGACGTGCGTCGACCACATCTCTTCTATCTCACAGGAAAAGGATAAATTCTCCAAAGACTTCTCATACATCTTTATGCTCGCAATCGTGTCTTTGTCATGCTAACTCGCGACTCGCATATATGCAGCGAGATATGCAACGATCCTGCATATTTTCAGCTTAATTGCATCTTTATATTCGCTGCGGCGTGTCGTTAATCGTGGACGTTGCATCGCGCTGTTCTCGCGAGCCGCGAGCCGAAGTTCGTGAAGCGCCGCGAACTCGTAAATTGGAAATTCAAAACAGATCATTGCGGATTGTCCTAATGATTTTCACTCGTACGATTATTACATACGTGCCTTCGAAGGCAGGAAGGCTTCTTTGTTAGACGAAGAAGTCATTTGCTCCGAATTAATTTAGTTATTCTTTGATATATATATATATATATATATATATATATATATATATAATTTAATTTTGCTTTCTTGTAGCAAAATATCGGGACTACAAGTACAAATTAATAATTATATCATACAATTTATGTTTGATATATAATTTTCATTGGAATCGAAATATATTATCGTTGTATTGGGTTGTCCGGAAAGTTCCGACTAACCTATATAATTTAATAAATGTATACTAAAATTTAATCTTCTGCGTTTCAATTTTCCTTCAACATTGGCACGAACTTTCCGGACAACTCAATATTGTATTGACAATATAACAGAATATGATTTTGCTCTAAAAATTTAGAGCAACATACAAATCTGAAAATAATTTTGTTGTATCAAAATAATTATATGTAAGAATCTAACAAAATTATCTTTAGATATATGTTTAGTTAAGTTTTTAGAAATTTTAACAAAACCATCGTTTCCATATATTTTTATAAAAATTTTAGAAGCACGGAACATATATGCATTATTTATCAAGGAATTAACTCTTAATATACATGCGATTTTCCGGTTCTTTACTATACATGATGTATTGTATTTGGATAATTCTCGTTTCTTTTACAAGTATATATAATATTAAATAATTCTTATATTTGTATAAATATCCTTAGAAAATATTTATAAGCTTGTATATTTGAAAAGAAAGGATATGAAGATCATTCATTCTTACGTATTTCAAAGAAAAGAAAATACGTAGGAATGAATGACCCAATCGTATGTACTGATGAGAGTAATAAAAGATACATGAATCGTTTCTCTCTACCGTTATCTTAACGGAAATGCACCGAAAATGACGGCGAAGACAATAGATAGGAGTGCATTCGAGTTACGAAAGCGCACGAAAACTCGGTCGATTTCGACTATCGAGATTTGCAAAGAGACGACGTGTAATTTCACCGGGAAAAGCGCAAAATTGTTTTGGAGGAGCGCGGAGAAGCGAAAGGAGAATTCGAAAGGATGCGAGCTTCATTTCCTGATTCTCTCGACGAGGCTCGCATTATTTCCGGGTCTGGCACACGGAAACTGAGCTTTAATTCCCGGTTGCTCTCGATATCGTCATCGATAACATACGTGTCGGAGAGAAGGCACACGCACACCACGATCGGCGAACTTCCGCGAACGTTTTCGCGCGCCTTTTCCCATGGTCCCATGACGACGCCATCGCGCTCTCCTTGGCACCCTTCGTCGGCGACTAATTGACGCAGGGTGGAGAACCAAGATGGCCGACCTATTACACTTTCAATCTCGCGTCTCCCCCCGCGTACCCCGGAGGCAGAACGATTCGAGACGAACTAGGGGGCTGTAGAAAATAAATATGTCTGCCGCCCTCCTTCGATCCTCGAGTGAGTTTCCGAAGGGGATAAAATCACTTTTTTTTTTTTAAACAGAATTATGTATTTATTATATATTTATATTTTTTCTCTCTGCATTTTTATGCCTCACATATGTGACAAAATTGCGCGCGCAAATTACGCGATTCAATGAAGTTATGATACATAATTCTTTTCGCGACGTAAATCTTTTATCTAAATACGAAAAAAAATACCTGGCGCGTAGCCGGCAGCGCAAAGTAGCGAAGATGCGGGATATAATTCGATTTCTTCACGCGTCCCTTGAATAATTGAGCCGTCCTCTCGGGCGATCCTTGCAAGGGTATAGAACTCAGACTCCGTTAAAATCCTTAGATACCACGAGACACTCGACTCTCGCACGCACACCATCTCGCGCGTGCATGTCGCATACGAGCGCGAGCCACTGCATTATTGAGTGGCGAGTGTAGTAAGACACGAGTAGCTATTACGAGAATCGCGCCGGAGAGAGTGTCTTTCCTCTCGCCGTGCCTCTCGTTCCTCTCAGCTTCTTTTGCAGACACCCTCCTTTCGAGTGTCTCTCTCTCTCTCTCTCTCTCTCTCTCTCTCTCTCACCTCCGCCCACTTTTCGTGTCTCTTCTTTCGCGACTCGTTCGCACGCGCGTCGTGTCATTAAGGCTACGCATATTTATTTCGATATGTCACGACATTTCTCTTTCTTTTTCTCTAGTTCTCTCTCCGTGGCAATTGTTCCCCCTCCTCGCCGTGTTATTCGCCGGAAACGAGAAGATTGTCGGACGCGCAACCGCGACCCGATCGAAAATGAACGACACCCCCGCTGAAGGTGTTACCAAGTCATAGTGGCTGCGTTAAAAATTCCATTTTACGAGATTTGTTACCGTGCGCGAAATAAACCTAGTCGGTCTTTTTATTAAAGGCGGCTGCATCAGTTAGTTTTGAGTCGGCTGTGTGAGCGCGACGAAGAAACTTTAGGTTGCGAAATTTTTGAAATGTTACGCAAGTTATTCGACAGCTTTTTAAAACAAAAATTCTTTGCTCACTGATATTTCATAATTGACAACATGAACAACAATTTTGTTAAAGTATCTAAAAATTTAGCTAGATATATAAATCTGAAAATAATTTTATTTAGATCATCAAAATAACCTTGGATTATCAAAATAATTCTGTTAGGAATCTCAAGCTTGATAAGTAATGTTGTAAAAAGTTTTGACATTCTAGCAACCAGTTTACTTACATCTCTCATTATTTCGACAGTCCAACAAAATTATTTTTAGATTTGTATCTACATAAAGAAAAATGTTCTGAATAAATTAAAAAAGAATTATCGACATTTTGACGAAAGAATTTCGAATTATGATATAATCAGATATCCTGTTTGGTTTTGTTAAAATGCTATTTTTGCTGGGCTTTTTTTTTATTGGTTTATTTCACAACATTTTTCTCACTGTAACTAAAATTTGTAGATATTTAAGCAAAATTGTCCTTTCCGTATATTACCTTTTTTTTTTACTTTCTTATGCCTTTAATTTAATTTTTGATATATCGATGTTAAAAGTTAATACGATAAATCCGGAACAGCTAGTAGATATGTCTCAATGTCATGATATTGTATTGCGTCGACATCGCTTCTCAACATAATGCGAAGTATGTTCGAAAGGGGGTGACGACAGTCGATCGAGTTAGGAAAACGAGATCGCGCACGCTCAATCGCCATTATCATCGTCGTCGACGTCAAGGTCCCACTCGCAAATTTATTTGCGCGAGCGTAATAAAGAAATCTTGTTACTCTACAATTCTCTCTCTCTCTCT
>NW_012130097.1:2582751-2585060 GCF_000143395.1 Atta cephalotes
CGCACGCTCAATACGCCATTATCATCGTCGTCGACGTCAAGGTCCCACCTCGCAAATTTA
Organism: Atta cephalotes; assembly: GCF_000143395.1. Lineage (NCBI taxonomy): Eukaryota > Metazoa > Arthropoda > Insecta > Hymenoptera > Formicidae > Atta > Atta cephalotes. The sequence continues at coordinate 2,582,812 of NW_012130097.1, forward strand.
TTTGTCGCGAGCGTAATAAAGTAAATACTTGTTACTCTACAATACTCTCTCTCTCTCTCTCTCTCTCTCTCTCTCTCGGCGCAACTCACTTATGATCGCAGAGTGGATGATCGTCAGGGGATGGATCGGTGTGCGAAGAAGCGGGGGTTGGATGCGAGAAAGGCAGCGATTTGACAATTTCTCGCCAATGACGAGCGGAGACGAGAAATTGGCGTGAAATCCGCTCTTCGCCCCCTCCGGCAGCGACTTATTTCCTATTTACCATCCCTCGCCGTGCCCCTCCAATGACAACGACCCTCTCTTCACGCGTAGATCACCCCTCAACCGTCTTAACCTTTGTCAAGGGTCAGACAAAATGGCGACATTAAGATGGCTGTCGTACAATCTTCGTTCAGTTCGCGAGTGACTGTTGCAGTAGGAAACTGCGTTTTGATCGACACGACGGAGAGATATAGTTGGAGGATGGGATCGCAGAGCAATCTCCTGCGTATCCTCCGAATACATTCGTTGCTAACGCATCCCTGACTACGCCGAGGGTAGATTTACCCCGTGTGGACCAGAGACGAGCCAGCGCGGCTCGATGCATCATCGAGCCGTTCGCCGTTTCGTTTCCTGTTTATTTTTTCTTTCTTGAAAAGAAAAAACGGAAGAGAGGGAGAGAATGAAGTAATCCATGGATTTTCCCAGAGTGACCTTTCGACGCTCGGATTCCTACGGAATTACCGGCCAGCAGCCTCTGTTTTCACTTCCACCCTCGACTCCCGCCGGCGCTCTTTGGCGGTGGCGAAAAGGGTAGAAAACGAAAAAGGGATGGGATGAGAGAGATGCTAGAGTGCCGCACGGCGATCATTGTGGGTGCTAACCTTTTTATCGTCTAACCAGAAGAGAGTTCTCCATCTGTGTCTCCTTTTTGTAGTTCCCTCTCTTTCTTAAGAACTAATATTATATTATCCCGTCGATTTCTTGGTTTATAATTTTTCAACGCTCGTTCTTTTACCTTCTCTCTTCTCCTCTTCTTTCTTCTTGCCGATCGATCGACTTCGCTCTTCTCGTTTCACAGCTTCTCCTGGCCTTCTGCCCAAGAGCACGTCGATCCCAGACTCTGAGAATTTTCTCAATCAGACTTTCGCCGCGGAGCAATTCGTGGCGCTAACCTTGTTAAGGCGCGGCGGGCCGCGCCGCGCTCGTGCTCGACTAGCTGCGCCCTTCTGCCACCCCCTTGAGCCGCGGTTATGGCTCACGACTTAACCCCATTAATTCTCGAACGGGAGAAGAGGCGAGAAAAGAAAAAGAGATAAAGAGAGACCAAACATCAGCGCTGGGTATTTCACAATTAATCGGCTTGTGCAAGAATCGTCTTTCCAATTGTCTGCCTCATTCCTCGAATTTTGTTATAAAAGAAATTATCAACAAGATATTATTATGTTCGCGGTTATTATTAGTCCCCGGTGAATAACATGTTATATCCGTGGAGTCGTTCTGTTTAACGTAGAGCTAATTTATCACGTGCACGGAAACGCGCAATAACAAATTGCAACGCGACTGCCAGTTTCTAAGGGCGAGTCGGCGGTGCGTGACGGGGCAAGATTTTTTATTCCGTCGCGCTTATTGCGGGTTGTAATTTGTAATTTGTAGTCGGGGCTCATCGGCCGCGACGTAAGTAGGACGAATAATAATATAATGTCGTACGCGACCGTTATTTACTACTTTCCGCCGAGGAAATTCGCGTAGCTGCAACAAAGTCACGAGTCCGACAAAATTATTGCCCCACGCGGTTTGCCATAATGTTATGTATTAACATGTTGCTATGGCGGACGTAACCCATGACGTATCACTTAAGGCGGAACGACCGTGTAATCGTACGGGGACATCGATGCGACTTGCGACGGTTTTACGCACCAGCTGCGCGCGAGCGAGAGAAGAGAGTGTCTTCGCGTTATTTCCGGACGCGCACGTTTTCCTGGCGAGCGAGAATCGTCACGTAATGCACCTCTCTCCCCTTCCTCTCTCTTTCTCTCTTTCCCGCGATCGTACCTGACCGTCCTCAAGCCGGGACGGCGCTGATGAATGAAGTTACGTTACGAAACGCAAACGCACACTCGCGCACGATACACTCCGCGAGAGTGTATACTGACCTTCGAAGCGATCGTGCGGCGTTCCTCATGCAGAGTATGTAGAGGCAGAGGAAGAGTGAGAGAGAGAGAGAGAGAGAGAGAGAGAGAGTACTTTTTCTGACTTATAGATAGCAA
>NW_012130097.1:2591387-2594853 GCF_000143395.1 Atta cephalotes
GAGAGAGAGAGAGAGAGAGAGTATTGAAATTGTCAATATAATAACCGGTACTGAATAGTAGTGTATAAATCAATTTATTAAATTTATTATTTATTATAATTGATTTATATGTTACTATCCGATGTCGGCTTCTATTGGCAATTTTAATGCTATTAGATTTATCTAATTAATTTACAGAATAAATAAGAAAAATGAATAATAACGTGAAACTTCTTTATTTATAGGTGAAAAATACCACAAATGTTATTACTGACTTTAAACAAAAAAATCTTTTATATTTTATAAAAAACCAAAAATGAAAAAATGTAGGTAAAAAAAAATGTAGATAGATTTGCGCAGCTAGCTCATTTTTTCATTTTTACGGAACTTTTTTTTATTTTTTAAAGAATTGTAAAACTGTGAAACTGAACTACATTTTTTTTTATATTAATAAAATGTCATGCTACAGTTTCATCATAATTATCAAATCTGGCGAAAGAAAAAAAGACAAAATTTTTTTAATAGTGTTTTACCGTTAATCGAGCATATTTTCTTTAAGGAATTGAAGAAGCGTAACTGAAGACTTTCTTGAGTTTAACGTAATATTCGCGTGTGTATATATATTTGTGAAAAGAAAAACTCTATGTTTCGTCAACAGAAGCGCTGATGCTGTCAAAACAAGGGCTGATTAAATCACAAAGTTGAAACAGTAAGAGAATCTTGTAACATTGCCCGGGGCATGGGCATCGCGAAATTTTCCATTCTAATGAATTCCCGATACGCATTATTATCGACGACAATTGTTACGGAGGAGGCCGGTATCGACCGTCGCCGCGAGGAGCACCGGAGCGGTCGCGAGAGATCGCGACAGAATTATAACTCTTGAAGTTATTCTTCTCTCTAGCGCGGCGCGCGGGCTCCGCTCTCTTATTTTGCGCGAAGGAATCCGATTAAATTTTATCTCTTCAATTAGCATCGGAATAATTAGCCGCGTCGGTAGTTCGGCCCATAATAACCGGCCGAACAATGGCGGCGCGCTTTTCTCCTGCCGTTTGTTTTTACGGGCATCGCGACGCAGGCAAGGAATGTAAAATTAAAACTGCCTGCGCGGATCCTTTTTCGATCCACGCTCGTGTCAATAAAGTACGTTGCGTCCCCCTTTTCATGATATTTCGAGAGCGAGGGCGACTAAATTTATTCGATTTTCACTAATTACATGCTATTATTCGCGACGGAATGTTTCTTCAATTAACTTCAATTTGTGCTTTATTTTCTGTTACAGGTGAGTACGCGGAGGTTTTTCACAAATATTTTGGACGATCATTGATCGATAATTGGTTCCTGGACAAAATTAAGGCCTATTCTTTTTTCATGGTACGTCTTTTTTCTTGTTCTTTTCACATTGGAGAGAAAAAGACAAAAGATGAACTGTGCACAAGAAATTCAGTCCTGAGGTGATATGGAAAAAGATCAGATCTTAAAGCCACGCAAGTCATCCGCAGAGCAAAATTCGTGAGTTTAATCGATATATTTTCTTTTAATATATTTTTTAAGTATAAATTTGTACATAAAGAGTCCTTATATATTTAATCAAAGTTAATTTTAGATAGGTTTTTAATTAAACTATACATTCAAACATCTTCACCCATAACAGAAACATATTTTTATGACACTATATAAAGAAACATATGGATCTTTAGGATTGACAGGATTGAAATTTTTTTATTACTTTAAAAGAAGTTTTACAGTTTTGAATTATATAAAAAATTGCAACAATTAAACTTAGTATGAGTATAAATACGATAATTTCTATAAGAAAGAAAAAATAATACGAAAAATAAGATATTGTGAAAATAATGCCAAGTCATTACACTGTTTAAAAATTAGGAAAATGTCCCAGGGTCATCAAGACCTGTACGTGTTCTGGTTACGAGTTAAATAAGCAACGATATTGATACATGTTCTACTCTTAGTATCTATAACATTTAATATTAAAGCGAATATTATTAATATGTGTCAAGCAAGGAATATATATTCTTTAAAGGAATGTATGCCAAGTGTATGCAGATTCGCGTTTCTGCTTCCGAAAATACGAGTCTCTCTTTAATCAGGTAACTAGGTGGGTCATCCACAGCCCCTGCGCGTTTCCCAAGGTATATCGAAACCAGTTCGAACTCTCATATGCTTTAATAATGAAGTGCGATCTCGCGAACGCTCAATATTAAACGACATAGTGAGAGAGTGAGGTGGTTTCAAGAATTTCAATTTTTCAGGGAACGCCCGTTTCTGCATCTCCGCTCATGAACTATTCACCGCGCGGAGTCAAGGCACGGGGGAAGGAGAAGAGTGGTTATATCTTAAAATATATTATATTTGTCTCGGCGCCGGTCAAAGGTCGCGAATAATTCCCACGATATTAACCTCGTTCTTACCGCCCTCGTTTTCAGATCGATACAGCTTTTCAATTCTCTTGCGACGCGGTTGAGAATGCTCGGTTCCTTCCGTGTAAGATAAATCAAAAGATCGCGAACTAAATCGGAAATAGCCGTCCAAGTATATATGGAATTATAAATTGTCCATCCCGTAATTAGAAAGAAGGTCGCAATTAGATCGCCAAATTCCATCGCACTTAATTTACGTAAATTTCACACGAACGAAAAATTACTTTCCCACGCGAAGGTTATGCCGCTCACTTCGTGAGTAGAAATACATAAGATAAAATAACCCGAGTAGAATATATAAGAGAAAAGATTTACGTACAATGAATTATATTTTTAGAATAATTTTTGGTTCGATTTTCGGTCAATAAATTCTTCGCACATGCAAACAAAATTGGAGAATCATTTTGTATCGATAACAATTATAATTGAAAAATTTTATAAAACAATAATCAATTGAGATCTCTCATTAATTTCAATGTGTTTTTTTATGTGTCGCATCCTTGTTTATATATTTACATAAAATGAGTTTCTCCAATATTTTCAAATAAAGGCTATCTCATCGTCTCAAGAGACAGGGAATCCTCGTCTACTCGTGTATGCACGAGTAAGAAATCCCTATAAATCTCCGAGAAACGACTGTGAATATACGACCCTTAAATAGTTCTAGCAAAGAACTCAGTAATTCCCTGGCATATTCGCTCAGATTACCCTGTTCAAGACGGAAAGATCGTTCGTCACCCGGTATACGAAGGGTCATAGCATTCGCGTCATCTATCTCGTGAAAGAAGCCATGAAGTCATATATGTACACACATGTACAATACGTAAATGTGCAGGTCCACGCGCAAGGGTAGCGGACACATACACGGTTATTCCACCTCTCCCCCCCCTCCTCTCTCTCTCTCTCTCTCTCTCTCTCTCTCTCTCTCTACTCTACTACTACTAACTAACTAACTAACTAACTAACTAACTTAACTAACTTAATACTTACGTTACGTTACGTACGTACGTACGTACGTACGTACGTACGTACGTACGTACGTACGG
>NW_012130097.1:2603201-2606050 GCF_000143395.1 Atta cephalotes
TCCTCTCTCTCTCTCTCTCTCTCTCTCTCTCTCTCTGAAACAAATATAAAACATAAAATATATATTAATGTTCGCCGGTTTTCTTCGTAGCCTCCGCGGCGAGATAGCGAGCGAGCCGGGGAGCCCGGGAGAGAGAAATATTGTATGAATCATTTATCAGTCTGGCTGCGTCTGAGCGTAGCCGCCCGGCTACGTATAGTTTCGTTGTACATATATAAATGTGCTCGCATATGTGTGCGCGCGCGCGCGCGTGTGTGTGTGTGTGTGTGTGTGTGTGTGTGTGTGCGCGCGTGTCTTCCTATACGGGGTGTCTCGAGAGTCGCCCCTACTCTTCCGGCGAGACAGCGAGAATTCGATCGAGCGACGAATCCGCGAGTTTCGCCGTTTAAATATTATATCTTCTAGTATAGATAGGTATCCTTAAATGTCTTCGTTAAATGTCTTGAAAATAATTAAAATTCGCACGCTTACGGAATTATTTGGAGAGCGAGATTTCAGCAGTATTTACTTATAACGCCAATTAATGTTTCTCCTATTGCTTATATCGCTTGAAATAATAAAACAAAATTGATAGTTTCTTTAAAGCCTTAATCACACTATAGCTATTGCGCAATTACTGTTTAACCAATTAGAGCAAAGCAATCGGTGACTGCTTTGTTCTGATTGGTTCAGAAATAATCGCTAATCAAATCGCAATTCAATCGCTACTCGCTAGTGTGATTATGGCTTTAAACCCACACCTATTTTCAATTTCCGCCTGTGAAATAAAAATATGGGATTTTTTAGACACTCGGTAGACAGACTGATCTGACATATAATGACCTAATTTATGATACTAGAGAAAAGTGTGAAGGAGCTAATCCGAACGTATTTTACGCTCTCAAAATCAGACCGCCTTTTCTGTTCGTTCCGCCGTGTTTCTCCGATACTTTTCGCGACATGCGAGACGTAGGAGCACCCTATATGCACACGCACACATGTCTACACATGCTCGAATATAAATATATACGCGAGCTATATACACGTATGCGCACGAGGTGGAAGGTAAAAAGTCGAGCGTCCCGGAAGAGAAATAAAGAGACTAGAGGGCTCTTCTCTCCTCCATTTTTTTCTTTTCGCGTCTTCTTTCTTCCCTCCTCCACCCTCTCTTCCGCCGTCTCATTCTCTTTCTCCTCTCTTTCGCTCGCGCATTCGGGGTTTCCTGGCTGAAGGACTCGCAGCCTGGCAGCCACTTACCGAGAACTCAAATTGACTTTACGATGGCTTCCTGCCGTTCGTAAATAGCTTAGAACAAGTTTCGACCGTGCGTTCCTCCTCGTGCAATCCTCGTCAAACGTTCCATGTAAGAAGGGCACGCCCTTCGCCCCTTTCCTCATCAGACGAAGACCTTCCACCGGAGTCTGTCGTTATTTTTTCTGCTCGTTTGGATTTCTTCTTCTTTTTTCCTTCTTCTTTTTCTACTTCTTCTTCTTCTACTTGCGCGAGTTTTCAAACAGGAGAATGAACGGGATAGGTACAGCAACTGCACCTTTGCGAAAAATGCGAAACGAGCAGACTTATTGCCGCGACTTCTAAGATGATCGTTAAGATATCGATATAATAAGATAGCATTCTTTAACTCTCTTCTCATGCGTTTTGTGAAAATTATTCCTATATTTTTTTTACTAAGTAACTTTTTGAGTTGTTGATCTATCAAGGTCAGCTTATCATAAATAATGCAGGAAAATTTTGCGTACAAGAATTTAAATTGGACTAATTGGACTATAGGTTAAGTACAGAAATTTAACTATGTAGCAAAAATTTGAAGGGAACCCTGTACCATTTGTTCATCGCGTTAGATATAAAAACACGACGATTTGTCTCCAAGGAACACACTGTAGAATAAAGTAGGTAAGTCGTCTCACTTCTTTCCTGTCGATAATCGCGGAATTTCGAGCCGGGTGGGAAAATCGTGCGGACAGCTCGCAGTTGCACCCCGTCCTTGCCCTCGGAAACGACGGCCTGCAGCTCGCCTCCGAGTCTCGTCGGGGGACGACATTCGATAGAGGAGGGAGGCAAAAAAAAGAGGACACTGGCAGCGAGCGCCGATAATACCGGGGAGGCGGCAACGGCGGCGGCGGCGGCGGCGGCGGCGACGGGGTTGCATTGCGTTTGTTTGCGCGCGCGGGAAGGAGTGCCTACCGAATCCCGGATACGGTATCGAAGCATCTCTCCCGGCACCGGTAGCGGCGCTTTATTGCGATTTTTATATTTCATCCCGCCGGGGTCCGGTCCGATCAAAAGCGCTCTGCAGTATGCATGCGGGGGGACACACGGCTCGCCTTTCTCGTACCTGGCCGCGTGCGCACGCCCGCTCACCGGTTAGATGCGAGGCGGAGAGAGAAAAAAAGGAAGCGTAGAACGCGGGATGGGGGTGGATGGGTGCTCGAGGAGAGTGGGAGCGAACGGAGCTTATTGTATTTTGGGGGAAAAAATTCGATGCGAAAAAGGACGATAGAAAATAGGCTTAGCAGCGCGAAAACGAGACGCATATTATGCGAAATCGTATATTTCTGGAAAGTATGACCTTACATAAAGTTCAATCGAAAGAACGACAAGATATATCCTCCCGTTCGTCGAACATTCTTCCTGCAGTCGATTTTATCTTGATAAAAATATGAAGATGTTTCACCTTTGACGAATTTTTAATTTGTTACATTATACATTTTGATAAGTTGAATCACAAATCAGTTTTATTCAAATAACATTTATATTTACTTAACTCACCCTCTTCGTATATGTATTTATATATTGTGTTATACATATATATATATATATATATATATATATATATATATATATATACTATA
>NW_012130097.1:2609446-2610403 GCF_000143395.1 Atta cephalotes
GAGAGAGAGAGAGAGAGAGAGAAATGATGAACGCAGGAAGGTCTCTAAAGGATACGATGTCTCACAACAAATTGATCGCGGTCTGTCTATCGCGCAGAGAGACTTTTGAGCATATGTTGTTAACTTAATGAACATTAATTATTCTATACGACAAGAATATTGTTTACTAAAGATGTTAATATTCGTCTGAGCTTTTTAATCGAATTCTAATTTCATGATAACTTCGTGAAATTAACACGCGATATATATTTCCTTAGAGCATTTTCTGAAGTACGTCCTAAATATTATATACAGTTATATATATATGTTGACGTATGTCTCGATCCGAGGTATCGAATTAAGGCCGAGAGAACTATGACGCGTTAGCTTTGATCATCCCGTACTACTTTACCCAACCGCGACCCGCAAAAGATCAACAAACGCATGTATCAATGGAACCCTGCCTAACTTTCGCCCGATGGAAGGAAGGGATGACCACCCTACGCGGTTCACAATTTGCACGTGAAATCGATTCTCGATTGTACTGCCGGACTCGATACTACGCAGGCGGCGGCCGCCACGCAGGTAATTCGAACGTGACGGAGGTCGGCGATGACGGTGATGGCGAGAGAGTTGGTCGCCAGGGTGCGGGGAGCGACGGGGGTCCACTCCGATCCGGTACGGTTCGGGGTGACTCGCCTCAAACGAGCGACGTATCTCTAATCCAACACCATAGAACTGACCAGTGCTATTTAGCCTGCATTGTATCGGATAAAGGGAGTGCTGTGTAGCACCACCATAGTAACACCATGCCCTCTGTCGATCTCCACCGAGTATTCGTCCCCTACGTCCTGACCGAATCAGTGTCCCCTTTCCCTTCGCAACCCCTTCTTGGTCCTTCTCTCGCTCTCTCCTCTTCCTCCTCCTCCTCCTCCTCTCTCTCTCTCTCTCTCTCTCTCTCTATCTTTCTTCTCTCTC
>NW_012130097.1:2611861-2618466 GCF_000143395.1 Atta cephalotes
CTCCTCCTCCTCCTCCTCTCTCTCTCTCTCTCTCTCTCGCTCTCTATCTTTTCTCTCTCTCATCCCAATATCCCTTCCTCTTTCTCTCTCTTACTCCGCTAAACACCCTTGTCCTCCACGTCGGCCGTCGGTCGTCGTTCTCTCCCCCATGCGCTCGTTCTCTCCGTTCTCTTCACCGTCCACCCTCACCCCCGTGGAATCAATTGCGGTCGCCATGACTACCGTAATGGAGATCCAGGACCAGGAGGGTGCCTTTTCCACGGGAGGTTGACCAAAGCGTATCGCGTAGTGCCTACACGTCAGGGCGAAATCAAAGACCGAGCTTGAAACCGCTAACGCCAACGAGCCGCCTCGTTGTGGCAGGCAAGAGGAAACTCTCGCTCTCTCTCTCTCTCTCCCTCCCTTCCTCTTTCCCTCCTCCATCGTCAACGCGCCCTCAACCTGTCGTCCACCCTCTCGTTATGCTCGATCTACCGGAGGATCAATCCCGATGAGCTGACAATCCTCAATCGTTGTTCGCGAGCAAGTGAACGATCAAGCGAGTGAATCCGCGCCCGCGGCTCGCGTCTCGATAACCAAACCGATCAATTACTTCGATCTCAATTCTCCCTCGTTAAGCGCGTAACATTCGATGTGGTTTTACATGAGCTCGTGAAAATGGGGGAAGAACAGCTCTTATTACTCCCTTCCGTAGATTATAGCTATTGACCGATCTTTAGCCTTTTCGACGCTTATGTTATATACGTATATTTAATCGAACTTTATACGTCACATTCTTTAATATTATTTAAGATATTTATTTGTCGTGTATAAATAAAACTTAACGTATTTTTAATAATTCGTCCAGATGTAATTGATAATTCGAAGAATTAATCCAGCAGACCGGGAGTTGTATTTTTAATTGAGTACTGATTGAGGCGAATTTCTAAAGCACTACTCATTAGGAGCAGGCTAAATCAACCGAGTAAATTTACTTTGCGGTAGAATCGCGAGAAGGAACGGCGAGTATAATAAAGGTCGAACGTAATAGGTCCCAGTGGGAGCACAAATAATATTACAGTCACGAAGCGTGTATATTTAGTTTATGATATATAAATAGTGAAACGATAAAAATTTGTAAAGTGCTTAGGGGACATGACCTAGATTTTTTCATGATGCTTTACTGTATAATTTGCCAATTTTATTATATCGGAAAGAAATGTTTTTTGGGATCGAAATATAAATTATTGACGATTATTTTCTTTTTGTAGCTTCCTAATTTTTTATATCAAATTTTTCAATAATCTATTTACAACTTCAGAATTAAAACATAAGATTTGCTACTGTTTTTTTATATCTAAAATTATACTGTTCATAAAAATTGAAATACATTGGAAAATTGTTTTTCGTTCCTCGCGCTTCCGTAAATAATAAAAAATTGCGAGTTGGGAATAAGTGTTTTAATCCATGAATTCAAACAGATGTCTATATAATGTAGTGTAATTTTAATTAAATATTATTCTATATTACGTATGTTTTATTTAGTATACACAGATATTTATTTATATACAAAACTGAAACCTAAATTATCTTGTAACATAAAAAATATTAACAGCAACACTAATAATCACAGAATTATTGGATTTAAAAAAGTGTGTTAATCGTGTCAAAATAGAATAATGACATAACAGAAGAGACTAAAGGGAAGGCTCTATTCATAGAAGCGAGACGATAGACGGAAGAAAATTGTAATTTCATGCCGTCCTCCCGTGTGTCGACCTTACTATCACTTTGACAGAAATTCTAACGAAGTCGTACACGCATACGTAAGCAAGATCACGTCCCGTTGACGGCCGGAGAAACGAGCTCGGGAAATCCTCGGCCATTCTGATCGAAGGGAGAGAAGGCACTCACGGGGAGAAGACGTATGTGTATTAATACCCTTCTGCCTGTCTATCCCGCTTGGCCGCAACGTGAGGCGGCTTTATGCACGTACGATACGTAACACGTAGTACGGGGGAGCGAAAGGGTGGTTCGGATCACGCGATCGGAACCGGCAGTAGCAGTATCAACCCTTTTCTCTGAAATCAAATTCAAGCCACCCCGCCTGCTGCTCTCTATCTTTCTCCCTCCCTTTCTCTCATCTACCCTCTGCTCTATTCTATCGCGAGTTTCCTGCTCCCGTTGTCTCCTCGCCTACGTCAACCCTGTCCACCCCTCGTTCCTTCGTTCGTTCGTTCGTTCGACCAGCCTAGATGTAATTACATAATGGTTTTATGTAGAGACCCCTCGCTCCCGTCCGACCGCCACCTCTTCACTCCCACCACGTTCCTCTTACCCTCTTACCATTCTCTCCCTCTTACGTTCCTCCCTTCCTCTTTCCCGGCCGCCGCGTAACCGTGCAAATAGGTATCCCCGCGGTCTATCAATATTGCACGCTTGCTTACGCCGACCGAGGGGGGTGAATGCGAAGAGTGTGTGTGCGCGGAAGGGTGGCCAACAGGAGGTGGCAGCGGCGGTCGCGACGGCGACGATGACGACGACAACGACGACGTTGGCGGTAGTGTCCTCGTTAAAAAACCTGTTATTACTCGCCTAGATTCTGGACACGGTGATCGGAAAATACTACGCTCATCTCCGCCCGAAGATAGCACCGTGGATAATAAAGGGATGCGAAAGAGTTGGGGGAGAGGAGGGGAGGAGGGGTCGCGGTGGACGTCGCAACGCCATTTTTTGCCTCCTTATCGGCTAATTAAAAGATTTACGCGGGCCCCGCGCAGATCGTCCATCCTTCTCTCTTCCGTCTCATTTCTCCATCTCCCCTCCTCCCTCCCCCTCCCTTTTTACATTGCTCTTTTTTTACGTGCTGCAATAGTAACGATTGCGAAGAGCGGACAACGGTAGCGGCGGCGACGATGACGACAGGTACCTCGGCGTTACAGCACCGGCGTGTACATAATTCAAGAAGAGAGACGAAAGAGAGATGCGGCAGAGAAGGAGAGAAGAGAGAATGAACGAACGAGAGAGAAAGAAGAAGGGATGGAAGGACCCTTTCCTCTCTCGGGGTGGCGAAAGGGTTAAAACATAGGGGCCGATGAAAAATTCAGGGGGATTTCAGTGGCTAAAAAACATTGTTTAGTCCCCCTCCTCTTCTCCCAACGCATCCGCTGTGTCCCCACTCTCCACCCCCTCTCGCCGTCCTCACGGTAGCACGCTCGGTCGAGCCGTGGTTCATCTATTATTTCCGCGACACCGGGTAGACGCGCCGCACGAAACGCGTGTCCGGCTTGCTACCGTCCTCCTCCACTTCTGCCTCTCGATCCTCCGAAGCTGGTCCCTTCCTGCGTCCCTTCTCCTCTCGCTGCCGTCTCGATCGCGTGTACGCGCGCGCTTTTGTCGCATGAACACGCGCCCGTTTTCCGCTCTCCACGACAGAAAAAACGAAAAGTTTTTCCCGAGGGCGCATCGAGCCGTCCGGGAAGTCGCGCATTCGAAACGCGCGGCCGATGGAAATAAAAGTCCCGTCCCTCGTCCTCTTTTCCTCTCGATACGGAGATTTTGCGTTTTACCCTTTACACCAGGAGATCATTTTGAAAAACGCAACGACGTTTCTATGTTTTTCTCTGATTTTGCGTCGCGTTTCCCGAGATAATGGCCACTTTCCGTCATTTGCAGCGTTTTCGCTTGATTAACCGCACGAATGGCATTAGCAGCGAGTATAAATCCGCGTATTATTAGCATCATTATTTATTTCATTCAAAGGAATCCGTTATTATTGTTTATTATTAGAAGTATTCTCTGATTACATCAAGTTTATCCGAAGCTTTGGAAGTCAGCTACCTAAACTAGATCGAATTCTTCAAGAATGGAGCCGACAGCACTTTGTTAATTTCTGCAGAGTTTGATCCAGTTAAGATAGTCGACATTCCAACGCGAAGTTTACGGAGCGTTGATCGGTCAAGTATTGAAATTATCCTAAAAACAAGAGGACTAGGACTGCGCTTTTTTCCAAAGAATATTTTTTTTAAAGATAGATATTTAACAATTTTTTTAAATTATGAAAAAATTTTACAAATTGTTCTAGATTATATTTTAAAAGTAATACAAAAATTTAGCCTATTGGAATAACTTTTGATCCACCATCTAGATCAGAATTGGAATAACAAAAGTTATTCCAATAAAAAGTAATTAGTAGTCCTTTTATCTATGCTCTAATACAAAATATGCAGAAATGTACATATTCAATTAAATAACAAAAATTTCAATTTTTTTAATATAAAACTTTAAATATTAAAAATGATTTACATAAAGTTACATTGCGATGTAGAAATTGTCTTGTAAATAAACAAAATATTTATTTGGTTCTAAATCTTCGTAATCGACGAATTGCATTGCAACTTTGCATAAGTTATTTTGAATACTTAAAGTACTTATATAAAAACATTTATATTTTTGTTAGTATTTTTTAAATTTTAGTTTATAACAAAATAATAACAAAAATAATAACAAATGAAGTATATAAATTATAAAAATATGTTGTTCAATAAAAACAGAATGTTATAAACACAACTTTTATATGTAGGTATTTCATTTGTTTAAAGTATAAATAATAATAATTATATACATCTATCATATCTCTAATGAAATAATATCTGTGACATCATGCTACAAATTTTGTTTTTCAACTGCTTTTTATTTTTATTTCGATCGACGGATAGAACATTTTTTTAAATATATTATATGAACCATTTACGACTTTCATAAGTTAAAGGAGCGTAAATAATTATTAAATAATAATATAATAATTATTAAATAATAATTATTAAATAATCTAAATAAAATAATCTGTATAAAAAATAAAAGTTTATTAATAAAGTTTATTAATAAAAATTTTCTACTTATTAAAAAATAGAATATTCTGAAAATTTTAGATTAATCTATTTGGATTGAAGTAAATTTATTTATTAATATTTACTTTAAACGTGACATCATACTTGAAGTAGGTCTAAATACGATAGACTTATTTCAAAAAAGGACATATACATGAAGAAATACATATTTAATTTTACCAAAATTATTTATTTTTACATAATATGCAAAAATTCTTTTACTATAAAATTCTACTTAAAAAAGAATATATAATAATCTTTTTCTAGCATTAATATGCTGTTAGAGAATAGTTCTCTAGCCACGACCGCGTATCTTCAAATCCTCGTGAAACGTCCCTGCGGTATGTTTCCGATGAAATTGAGTCGATAATTCGAGCCGAGTCATTCTTGGGTCGCGTTAAGGGGAGACCTACGTAAAGGGGAGTCAATGGAAGAAACGAAACTAGGTAGGAAATGAAAATTAGGACACCTTTCGAGGTGTCCGTGAATTCGAGTTTTCTGATGGATGGCGATCGATGCCCGTTACTTCCTCGTTCTCTTTCTCTTTCCATCTAGTGTGTCTCTCTCTTCTTCCTAGGCGAAAAGTTTCGATCGGTGCACGCGAGTAAACATGCCGCGTGGAATTTATCGCCGTCCCGAATTCGCACGGTCCGATAAACCGAATGATTTACTCGCTTCGAAATCTCGTCATCGAATGAATACGCAACTGAACAAAATAAAATAGTATCACACTAAAATAAAAAAGATTGTCTAAATTGCACGCCTAAAACAACTTTGATACGGTAAAATATAAACATTCTACACAAATAAAAGATACGAGAAGAGCCTTGAGATTACTTCACATTTCCTTTTATTCACAAATTCTTCGGCAGATTTATTCGTTATCAATAAAGCTATCTATCTATCTAGCACTCCAATTTATTTATAGTTAATTTATATAATACTTGCAATACGTTATTCATTACCTTCGACTACAATACTTCTGAATCTGAACGAATATTTTATTTCGCACACTGAAAAAAATACTTTTATTTTAAGAAATATTTGCTTGAATAGTGCTAATGAAATATTTACTAAATGTAAACTTATATAAATAAATACATATTTAGCTAGTACTATTTAAAAAAATATGTTATAAATTATTTTTCAGTACACTTTTCTATAAAATTCTTGTTTACATTAACACAGTTATTACATAACATTACATAACTTAACTTTTAACATATTTGTCAAGATCTTTTTTGTTTAAGTTTAGATTCTAGATAATTCAACATTTTGATCGACAAAAAAATTATTTGTACAAGATATAATGAAAGAAAAAGTCTCAGATCGAAAATACTCACGGGTAAATTAGAGCATCTTTGTAGTTGAGAATTAAATGAAATAAGATGCCTTTTTTAGTTGTTCAAAAATATCTTGAAAACACGAAGTTACGAGTCGATTTTGCAAATAGCTCCAGAAGTAGCAAAGAATATGACATGTGCAACATTCGTGCGTCCCTCACTAACAGGAGAGACTCGTAAAGACTCACGGTGAATGCGCGTCCTTAAGGAATTGAGAGAGGGCCGTAAATAAAAGTGCACGTGAGAAGGATGGAGGACAGTGGCGGGCGTTATTTATCGTTCGGCCGTGGCTTCTAAAATTAGGCGAAAGCACAAGTAAGTAGGAATCGATACTATAGAGCGAGAGAGAGAGAGAGAGAGAGAGAGAGAGAGAGAGAGAGAGAGAGAGAGAGAG
>NW_012130097.1:2622345-2626375 GCF_000143395.1 Atta cephalotes
GAGAGAGAGAGAGAGTATGTGTGGCGGCGACGCCGAGGTCGGTGGTGGCGATGGCGACTGCGGGGTTGTATCGCGGAGGCGCGATACACGGGGGAAGGTCGGAGAGTAAGCAACAACGAGCGACGGCGGCAGGCCGCCCTGCCGCCCAACTAAATTAATCTAAGTAATTCATGTCGAAGTTTGTTCCACCGTCCTGGCACACATGTATAAGTGTGCGTCATGTACGAGACGCATACAGTTGTATTCACTCACACAAATCCGTTGGTGCCTGCGTAAATACGGACATTTCACCCTTTTTCCCCCCTCCCGCCCTCTCCTCTCACAGCCCCCATCGAGTATTTCGTTTGTGCCCGATAAGTATTGATAGAATATCGGAACTTTTTACACGGAGAACGTGAAGAATAAATAGCTATAAGTGAGCCCACATGTTTTTTCATCATTGATCCCTGTTATTTCAGCGAGCAAGCTGTCGTTATCCTTATTCGCTGTGGAACGCTAGTGGATGAATGACTTTACTTTAACTTTTCGAATTTGCTAAAACTGTTGCCGCCTGTCCGCATTCATGAGGTTTTGATGTTTTGTTTTTCTCTACACTGAGAAAAATTTCTAATTGAAAATGAACGAACCAGAAAATTCTGATCATATCAATCAGAATTCTGGTTTTATCTCTCAATTAGAATTATAATAGATTCACTCGAAAAACTCTGAGTTGTCCATTTTCAATCAAAATTCAAATTACATAAATTCCTCTTTTTGTGCAGAAATTTTACTTTTAGAAAATAGTTTATATAAATACAAAGTAAGAAATATTTAAGCTCCTTTTTTATTGTGCTTATTTCATCCACAAAAAAGTAGTTACATTAATCTTCAATTAGAAAAAGCACGAATTGATTTTAAACAAAAGATAGAAAGAATTAAAAAACGGGAAAAATGACAAGTTAAAATAGAATAGTTTTTAGAAGTATATATTGTATAATAAAATTAATATCTACATTCTGGAATTAAAACTTGATAGACGATTTGTGATTAACTCTAATTTTAAAACATATTTTTTTCTTTCCTCCTGAACAATTATATATTTTTTTTACTCGTGTCACTTTTCTTGTGAGAACGCGCTGTAGCTTTACTTGAAACCATTGTGCATTAGTTATCTTCCGCTTGTATTCTGTGTCGTTTGCCTTTCCATTATACGATGCTCAGGGGAGACAGTACTCGCCTTAATCTACTCCATTCCGTTCCATTGAAACACGACGGTCGTCTGATCTGCAAACTTGTCAATGAGTAGCATTTAAATCGAACATCCCGAGCCACTTACGGGCTCTCACTGATCGCGTATACTCCCTCTTAATCGATCGGAGAAGTTTCCGCGGGACAGAGAAGAGTCGCGTGCTCGCCAAGTTCCAATGAGACGCGACGCGGCGCGTCGCACGTTATTGTGCCCGGAATGACAGAAGAGGCGCGTACACGCATCCACGCCTCCGACAACAACAGGACCACCGGCATTCCCGAAATAGTTTCGTCTTGTTACGACCGAAATAGTTTCGTCTTGCTGATCTTATCTGTAGCGATAAACAGGAGCCAACTGGAGTTCGCCGAGCACGTTGTGACGATTATCGCGACGTTCTTGCGGTCTTACCGCCCAACCCGAGCCAGCGCGGCGCGTCGCGACGCGTTCCGTAGAACTTGCGAGGAATCCAGAGTAGCCGAGGGTGGTCGCCTCCTGAGTTTCAAACCAGAAAGTTATCTCGTAACTAGAGGCATTAACGGTACCACGATATCGTTGAAGCACACTAACTTCTGCATCATCATATTTTAACGTTTAGACTTGCTGCTAATAATGAGTAAATGTAACTATTTATTTATTATTTATAGTCAGACTGAATCGTTTTACATAACATTTAGTAAAAACCATTAACTCTCTGTTACTGATTGCGTCTGATTATGATGGATCTATTGGATCCATTCAATTACATATATTCTTTATGTTGCTTCGAATTATTATTATTAAAATAATCTTTTCATATTTATACATCCAAACACACATTCCTTTTTATACAAATTATGTCATTTTGATTTCTTGAAATTAAGTAATGCCTTTTAGTCAATACAACATAAATTGAATAGATCTCACAGATCCAGTGTCAGTAACTGTATTACTGTATTGAGTTTGCGTGAGTTCCGGAAAGTTAAATGATATTGTCAATATTTAATTCATAAACTTTTGGTTTGATATGTATATCTGAATAATCCACGCACAAATCCGCCCGATTTAAAATTATTAATTTAAAAATTGCAGACTTAATATACGTGGAGCTACGTTTCGCGGTGTACGATTCTCGGCGAATCTACGGCAATTCGAATTTGCATTTGTTTTTTAAAAAGAATTCGGCCGTGCAGCACAGCGGTGCAAATTAATTTTTGCACGCTTATAACAACAGGCGGTACGACACGTTGGCGTGATTTATATACGTCCCCGCGATGGGGCAAGACGAATGGCGCGAAGAAATTAAAAAGATGCACACCCACATGCAAATGGCGATTTATTCTCGGCCTGGCGTATTAATTAAATTAATTAGCGAAATCTCGCAGCATGATATCCTCGTTGCTGCCGTATTTCCCCCGCTGTCGCTTCCGTTATTTTCGAGAAATTTGTTGATTACACGCGGCCAGCCGGCTCGGGTCGTGGTCGAAGAAGCGGCGATAATGGCATCGTATCGGAAGAATCCGACGGTGAATCGCGTGACGACGGGCGGCCCTATTAATTCGGGCCGCGTTAATTATAATCAGCGCTTCCGCGCGAGCGGGCCCTCGCAACGCCTGATTTATGAAGACAAAATGTCGGAACTGATTTACAAAATGGTCGATCCGTATCGTCGTGTCGGACGGGGACGGGCGATGGCCGTTATGTCATCGTCGCCGTCGTTGTCGTCGTCGTTGTCGACAGTAAATAACGATGTTCTCGCTAATATCCCGCCGCCGGATTGTATGATCAACTGATTCTCACGAAGCTACGCTCACGCGATTTCTTTCATGGAATATCTTTCGCCTTTCTGCCCGCAATCAACACGATGAGTATTATTTCATTGCAGTGAACTTTACTTTACTAATGTGTATTGAGATTTATCTAGATACGTATTATATAATAGGAAAAAGTATAAGATTAATTATGTAATGGCATCATTTTGCAAACTTAAAGATTAAAAGCTACTCGTTAAACTTGAATATTGCTTTACAATATTTATATATCAAATAGACCTAACCGAAAAATGAAAAGCACAAATAAGAGAGAAGAAAGCTATTTTCAAATTTAAAATATAATATAACTTCTATAAATAAAAATTATAGTGTTCCTAGCTTTTAAAACTAAGCACAATTATTATACCTCCAATTTCAATGATTAATCATTTTATGTGTAGCTTTCTTATGTGTAGCTTTGATTGTGTATTTTTTATTTTTAATCACGCTATTAATCCAAGACACTGACATCTCAAGAATATATTATATTCAGAAAATTTGAACAAATCACATTTACATTCTTCGAACACGTAGTAGTTGGCGCTGCTTGCCTTCTGCAAATTCCCCAGAAATTTTTCTCGATATTACTCCCGATTGTAAACCTAACCTGAGAAGTCAGATATCCATACTTATCTGAAAAATATCGATATTTGCCATCTATACGCGCGTGTATCAATGTGCCGCGCCCATCGCCCGTGGCAATCGCGTTTTTACGAAGGAAGGAAGGAAAGAAAAACGACGCCGGAGGAAATAGATATTGCTTAACGGGCCTAACTGCCCCGCCACAGTTACGACTGTGCATACGAAGCTTTAGGGGTGCGGCACAACACTCTCGTTCCTCTCGTCCTTTTTTCGTCCTTAGCCTTCTCTTATCTATTCTCGACATTTCCCTCTTTTCCTCCCTTCTTTTTCTCTCTTTGCTTCCCTCGTTCACTCACAACGCGTAGACACGCTCTAAAATTGTAAAATTGGTCAAATCACTCGAAAGACTCTCGCAATCTGCATTTAACTCACC
>NW_012130097.1:2628870-2633379 GCF_000143395.1 Atta cephalotes
TATATATATATATATATATATATATATATATATATATATATATATATATACACATACTATACCAGAACCAACCACACCCTCGCTCTATTCTATCTCTTTTTTTCCTTCGCGCTTGTATGAAATGGACTAGAAATATACTGCTGTGACTTTTCGCTGTAGATATTACAGATTTGTTACTATATTTAAAGTAAAAGATTAGTTTCATTGCAGGAATTTTCAAAATCTTCGGATTTTTGTATTGTTGTTAATTGCATCGTTTATAATCGACAATACAAATATACAACAATGAATATTAATCCCTTAATTAGTTAGGAATTAATTCTTAATATTGTATCAGAAACATATAAGAAATTTTTAAGCGACAACTAAAATCAATTTAATTTTATTCTTCTAAATTTTATCTCATCTCTCTTTTCTAATTAGTGCATTGAGAAGAAAATGTCTTAAATTTAAATAAATATTTATTTGAATAGTGCTAAACATTTACTTATAATTTAAATAAATATTTATTTAATAAAAAGAAATACTTGTTAAATTATATTAATGTTTTTTTATGCTAAATAAATGTATCTTCTAATTATTAAATATTAAATAAGTAGGCTACATCAATATTTAAGCATTATTTAAACGATTTATTAAAATTTAATATTTTTTTCAATTAATGTATTTAATACATTTAGTAGGTATATTACGAGATAATATACGAGTACATTTTTTTTTAATATAGGAAATAACTCATCGACACCCTGTACATTGTATCTCGCATAACTTTGTTCGTGCCGCGGTCACTTTTATCTATTCACCGATGAATACTCGGTTACACGCGACTTGCGTGACCGAGGAGAAGCATGCGCGCGGATTACGAAATTAATACAAAAATCAGAGTACGATTGATCGTCGTTATCGCGAACGACGATGACGATGGTGACGATGGTCGTTGGTCGCGTATCGCGCGATCAGGGCGAGTCGACCCTCGCCCTCGCTGATAACGTTAGTGCTCGTCGACATGTTCTCGTAAACGCGGACACGCAAACCGACCGAGATAGCAAGATTCTCATCTCGAAATACAGAGAAGTGGGACGAATTCCTCATCCCGAAATACCATTTTTCCTGTAAAATCTGAAATACGTGCGAAAAGAGTTTACCCTCGCCTATCTGTATCCGTAAAAGATTTACGATGTCACCAATTTTCTTAAACCAGATAACAGTCGTTAAATCTATAATATCACCTGTCTGTATATATAAATGTACAATTTTTTTTATATTTATCGTCCGCGAGTTCCCGAATGTTAATTCCGTATTCATGCAGCTTTTTAACAAATCATTAAGAATTCATCGTCAATTTAACATTCGTCGACTAGAATTTCGATGAAGCTCGATGAATTCGCTCATTATTTATCCAAAAAACTTATTCAAATATATCATAGCATATTAATAAAACAATGTAAGGTTATTCACAATTAATGAAAGATAATTATAATGTAACAAAAACACATGGTTACACGTGTAATTCAGTCAACAATTTGTTGTAATGATGAAGCTGTTAAAGGAAGAGGAGCCCGAAAATGAGAAGCGAGAGATTTATGAGGGTTGCTCGAGTTCGGAAGGGTGGCTCGGTTTCTCGGGGTCGTGACGCGATTCTTCCAACGTCCGGCGATAACGGCGGAATATTAGACGCCATATTTATAAATTCCGGATGGTTCGCAGAGGGAGAAGAAGAAGGGAGAGGGGAGGGGGAGAGGGCTTACTTTCTTGACTGCCAGCGGCCTTTAACTTTAACGCTGATATATATTCTGGCGGTGAGAACGCGCGCGGGGATGGCACGAGTTCGTAGGAGCCAGAGAGGCGCGCGAGTGGTGGAGGAGGAGGCAGGGGTAGTGGACGGGGGAGGGAGGTGGGTGAGTTATAAATTATAAGGCATTAGAGGGCCGGCGGCGGCGGCGCCCGACTACGGGTGGATGTGCTGCTCGTCGGATGTGTAAGGGGATGATTATGCCTAATGGTGAGATATTACCCGCGGGCCCCGGCATTACTTGGACACGGGCGCGGCCGTGTTCTAATCTTTTCGACAGGGTTTCCTACTTTTCCGCGCGGTCGCGGCCGCAGTCGCCGTGGAAAAAATCATTTGCTCATCGGGCGACGCGACGCGACGCCACCCCCTATCGTCGTTGTTTCCAAGTCTTGCTTACAAGTAGCTCCCGACGGGGCGGTGGGCGCGAAAACGAGTCGCGCGAAAACACGGATGGCCCTAATGGCGCCAGACACGCACGGACGACTTTCATCGTGTACCTGGAAATCTCATCAACCCCATCCCGCTTCCGCGCGTCCCGCTCATTTCGGCTCCTCGCCGCGGAGCGGCTGCTAACATGTCGCGAAAAAATTTAAACCCCGCGCGGATCCTGTACGCGCGTATTTTTTTTTTCCTTGAGCGCAATGTAACGGCGTAAATTTGTTTACGCTGTGACTTGCGTAAATTGAGTGTGTGTGAAGAATGCGAGAAAATGCACAATGCGTCGACATTCTCGTTCCTTCTTTGTTAAATCAGCGATGTTCATGAACTTGTGGACAGTACAACGCGAGAATATATTCATCCAGAAAGTAGGACACGTTTCTTAGGATTTAAATATATCATCTTATTCAACATTTAACATTTGGAATAATTTAAGTTGCTCAAACGTTTTCATCACTCCTTAAGACAGTAAATTAAAACCGTCGACCGTGAGATGCATAAATGAATTATACAATCTCATCAAGGAAAAATATGAAAATCAAAAATTCATTTCGCGCGCAAATAAAATATTTTGTTTAAGTCCAAGATCACGCTTGGACCGAAATCGGAAGATCAGCTTGCTCTTTTGTATGAGTACAGTCGAGTGCTTCGACATCGGGATTTTCGTCGGCAACGCCGTTTTATCACGCACACATGACACGGTCACGCACGCACGCACGCACGCACGCATGTAGGAGAAAGAATCCGTAGTGTAAATAAAGACCCGTTGGCGCAACGGTGCTGGCGATGTTTGCCGAATGCATTAAGGCGGTGAGAGCAGTGCCCGCGTCCGTCGGCATGTATCGCGTACACGAAACGGGGTGGTAGCGGAGGAAGGGGGTAGGATAAAGAATACAGAGGGACGGAGAGAAAAAGAGGACGACTGGGCGGCGGGAGGGATACCGGAGGATCGGCGACGATGCGGCTTAAGGCCTACGTACCGCTTCGGCGGCTTAACGTTTTGAGGGGTGAAGGGGTTGGCGACGGGATAGATACACACACGCGCACACACACACACGTGTGTGTACTTGTACGCGACTCGACGCAATCGTATGCGATGTACGTGCGTCGACGACACACGAACGTCGTCAGGAATGAGCCTTAAAGCGCCGGTGTATCCTCCCTTTGTCTACGTCTTACCACTCGCATATAATTCCGCGTGTTTGCGAAAAAGATCGCCGCGGCGAACAGCGCGCTCGCGGATTTTTAATATGTCGTCGCGAGCGGCACGGCCGGATAAACAGCCGGACGAATACGCCATTGCCGGCATGATGATGGAGAGACGTCGGCGAGTGCCGCTCTCTTTTTTTTACCATCTCCATTTTGGGGAGGTAGGAGGTGGTTGTCCCATCTATCGTCGGTACTCCTGTCTCCGGTATCACGGATCACGAGCCAGAGCCGGCATAATTAAAAATTGCTCTATTTTAAAACGCTGATCGCTCGTCCTCCTCATCCTCATCTCTTCCACCTCATCATCGTCCTCCTCCTTGTCTGCACACCGACTCGTTCGTGTAATATAACCGCGGGATACGTACGCGTGCTGCGCGAATTATTGCGCGGCCGTATGCGATGACGTGGCGATATTTTCGACCCGGTTTCTAGACTTTTGCATGGGAAAAATCCGCGGCACTGAAAGACGATTCACTGGAATGAGAGTTCGATGGCCATGTGTCTATTAAAGTTGCAAAAAAAAAGGGATGACATAGGAATTTCTTCAGAAGGTGCGAATTTCTCTTATAAACATTTACCTATCTCGTAGAAACACGCATACATAGGATCGATTAAGCAGGTTTTCGGCTACCTACTTTGAATAATGATAATCTCGGACAACGTGTTATTTAAATCGAAACAGTTATTTTTAGAAATCATAAGTAGAAATATCTAACTGTTAAGTAACTGAAAAAAACATTCTGGTTTTTACAATTGTACTAAAAATAATTAAAAATATGTAAAAATATTTTATTATCTCATACGTTAAGTCAATAGAACATATCATTATTAAAACTTATTTCCAAAAAAAAATTTGTAAATACTTTCTGCAACTTTTAGAGTGAATTTCATTCTGAAGAATGAAATCTTACTTGGTTTAATTTTCACTGAGATTCGAATCCAAAGAAAATACGTTTATAATAAAAATATAATAATAAGACTCCCGGATTTAAAAAAAATTAAGTTTAATAAATAAAATTAAATTTAATTCTAAAGGAGGGCATTAAGAGTTTGCACAATAAATAGTGTGC
>NW_012130097.1:2633520-2637106 GCF_000143395.1 Atta cephalotes
GTGTGTGTGTGTGTGTGTGTGTGTGTGTGTGTGTGTGTGTGTGTGTGTGTGTGTGTGTAAAAATAAATACTCTTTAATAATTAAATAACACATGAAGTTACATGTTATTATGAATATAGTCACAAATCTTAACTAGCTGGACAAAAAAGAGATTATATGTTTTGACTTTAGTTTGAGTCATCATCAGCAGAAATTTAACAATATAGATAAAAATAAGACATCATTGCAAAACATTCGCATCTATTCTCATATATAGTTGTATATCCATGAGGTAAAATTCTTTCAAAGTAAAGAAACATCTGCCATTAAAATAGCTAGCTAAGATTTATTAATGTTTAATCGTTTAATTTATTAAAGAATTTATTAAAGAGTATATTACAATTTGCTGCACTGTTTACCACTCCGAGTTCTATTGCTCTTTTTTTTTAATTTATATTTATATTTATATCTTATATTTATTTCTCAAGAAAATGAAAAACATTTACGTACATATAAAACATAAGATTTTTTAAATTAGAAAATTTTGTAAATATAATAATATACTTTTAAAAATATCATAAAGTAACAGGTTGTAACTTAAAAAAGATATTTCACTTTATTAAAGATATGCACAATTCATAATAAAAACAGACTCGTAACATTGAATTTTATTTCAATATGTGAGTCATGTTAAAGTGAGTCATAATTGAGTGTATTTTTTACAGAGTAGGTATAATATAAGATAAATATAAATATAAAACTGTTTTATATGTAAATGGTAGTTTCGTAATATCTAAAAATATTTGATGATTATTGTGGTTTTTTAAGGAAATCATATATCTACGTTCATAATCTTTAATTCCTTACTATCTTAAATTAGACAAAAATTCATTTATGGAATTTCTGAAGTGATTGATTCAATAGTCCTTTGACATTTCTGAAACTGTTGAATCAGATGATAAAAACATCGTGCCGGCTGTTCAGTTTTCAACATCTTGGACGTTTATGGTAGTCGTGCTTCGGGCGAAGAATATTATTAAAATGAAATCTGCTTCAAACTAAATGAATAATGATTTTATCACGGGCGTAGATCGTTGATCTTCAATCCAGACCTCCAATCTCACTTCTTCAATCTCGATCGCGAAACGAATGGGCGACACGACGGTCGAATCGAAGGATATGAGTTCGCAAATAGACTCGCTTAATCTACCGCGAGTAAAATGTTTGAAATTGAGTTTCGATTATCTCCTCTCACTTGACTGTCTTTCGACGACCTCCGTCGCCGGGCTGGGCTCTGGTCAGAGATCAGCTAAGAAGTCTCTTTGAACGGGCCGACTATATTTACCCCGATATCGCACTGATATCGTCGGAGCTGTTTAATTTGTACAAAGTAGAATTAGAGAGATTATTATCGATAACGATATATATTATTTGATCTTTAATTATTTATTGTAGGAAACATGAAAAATTGCAATATACATAGCGTAATTCGAAGTTGGAGAGAGTCTACACCTTGAATTATTTCTCTTTCGTGTTATTTTTCACGAACTTATGGACGATGCTGACCATAAGAACAACCTTTGATGATAAAGGTAGAAAATAGTGCCTAATGTCTGTATGGTCTGATATAGAATATTTCTCAACTTTCAAACTACTTGTAAAGTGTAGGCCACTTAAAACTAACTGAAAAAAAATTTTCCCGTCTGATATTTAATTTATCAAGAAACTCTTCAATTCTCAACTTTGCTTATAACTGAATATTATGATTCAACTACCATTTTTAGACCAGATATTAGATTACGGGTGGGAACGGTGGAGTTGGTTTTGTTATCTCTCATTATTAACTACGAGATAAAAGCACTTATATTTTTGTTTATATTGTATGTCGTTATGGAATATTCTTTAATTAATTTATATGTTTATTATGCTCGAAAATAAACATTCAATAATTAATGTTTCTTTTTTCATATTTAATGAGGAAAAGAAAATAGATTTCTGCAACAAATGTTTAAACGTTTTTTCCTGATTTTTTTTTATGACGCGAGGTCATCCTTATTCTCCCGGTCATTCTCTCGGTCACGAGCCTTGTCCCGTTTAAATCGAAGAAGTAGAAATATGGACACGAAGTGGCGTTCCCTACAAAGTGCTTTTGCAAGCGGGAAACACGCTTTATATACAGCCGCGTTAATATTTGATGGGAACGTCAGAACGCATCGTGCTATAACGCGGCTATAGCAACACCAACCCTATATTGGCGGGAACCTATACTTTAACGTAACCGCGCTGTAACCGTCCGCAATCCCAATAAGTACGTCGACTAGAAAAAAGAGAACCATAGAACTCTCGGAAAGATAAAGCAGACAATCTTCAGCAGATTTTTATTTCGCTCGCAGATTTATAGCGCAGAGCTGCCTTCGAATGTGCTTATTTTTCTGAATTTACTGAGATCTAGATGATTACTGATAATAATAATAACTTTATTGCAGAGGCATTTACAAATTGGATTTAAGCAATGTTTAAAATTATAAAAAAAAAGAAAGAAGAAAAAAACAAAGTACTAGCAAAAAGTGAGGCAACAACGGTCACATTTAATGTAAGAAAATTATATAAAATTGAATAAATTAGATTATGCATCGCATTTTAATCTTGCGCTCGCAGTTTTTTTTATTTCTATTTCTTCGTCTAGATTTTGATCTGAGAAGAGTAACGCTTTATCATATTCTTTTATTTGCGCGATGACTCTTCGCAGGCTTGTCTGAATTTAAATAATACGCTTCTTCGACGAGCGGGAAAGGCCGCGTGACTTCGGAAGTATTTCACGCCCTCGAAGAGCCGCGGCGTGCCGGGACGTTCGACGAGTGCATTAAAGTGCACTCTTCTGGACTTGACTTCCAGCCCGTTCGGCACATAAATCCTTCGTTTACCGCTCGAAGAGATTTCCCGGCGACACGGCCACGGCGCGTCGGCTTCTCGCCGTATCTCAGACAGGAAATTTCAAGCGTTCCTTATTTCTCAAAGTGTTATGTGTATTAACAAATCGAATTGTATTTCCATTAACTCAAATTTTTTTATTTATAAAAAAATACACGGAAAAAACAATTTTGCCGAGGTATCTAAAAATTAAAAAAGATAGACGTAAATGTAGAAATAATTTTGTTGGATCATCAAAATAATTATGTAAGAAACTTAAACATGATGAGCGAAGACTAATACAAATCCGATTTCGAATTTGTTTTATTCCTTGAATTTGAGATGAAATATTTCATCATTTTTCTAGTACTATTTGCGCACGAAGCACTGCGCTGATTCTTATTCTTTATATTCTTTTCTTGAATTTGTAAATATTCGAATCCTATATAATTTCTTAAATATTGTTAGAATAATCAAATTTTGATTAAAATAACATAATTTTTAAATGAGTTGAGGTGTGTGTGTGTGTGTGTGTGTGTGTGTGTGTGTGTGTGTGTGTGTGTGTGTGTGTGTGTGTGTGTGTGTGTGTGTGTGTAGTAGTAGTACGTAGTACGTACGTACGTAAGTAAGTTACGTTACGTTACTACGTACGTATACTAACTAAACGTTAAAGTAAAGTAAGTTAAGTAAGTAGTAC
>NW_012130097.1:2637126-2643431 GCF_000143395.1 Atta cephalotes
TACTTATTATANAGTATATATATTATTAATATATATATATATATATATATATATATATATATATATATATATATATATATATATATTCAAAGTTGAAGAAAATTTTGTGAACTAATTGAATGACAATACAGATGAGATTAATCTAATTGCTTGTTTAATCATAACACAAATCGAAAGATGGTCCCAATAATGCCTTGTATATAAAAAGATCCCTCTCTCTTTTTCTCTTTACATATCGTTCGAGTAATGTAACGTTAATTGTATCGATGAGAGAGTCTGGTGAAATGTTATGAAAACATTTTCACTGCGAATTTATGAATGCGAAAAACGAGATCACACAAAATTGGTTCGATAAATATTAATCTAAAATTGCAGCAAATTGCATGGGAAGATTTTTAATTTAGTTTTTTATACAATTTTCTCGAAGTCGCATAGAAAATAACTGATCGATCGATATTTAAATTTGCCTCTATTATTAATATTTTCACGATTATTTTTATTGAAACTAGATTAAAAATGAATAAGTATTTTTGAAAAGCAATAAATGCCATTAATCGCACACAATTATATTTCGTTAATAAGTGATTATTGAGGATAATAATTCGAAAGCAATTGAAATCAACTCTGATCTGATGCGGATTTAAACGGGTCAATTATCAAATTGACTACTGATATCGCGTGAATGGCTAATATTCATTCTCGCGAGACTTTTACTTGTTAGCCTCACGCTCTGTTTCCGCTACGGATCGGAGCACTGTCACGCTCTAATCCTGAAGGAAACTTTCTAGTTCTCCTTCGGATGATCGACTAGATTATAGAATGCATACCATCGTAAAAATGCATTTCGAAATTTTTACAAAGAAAACGCAACACGAGTCATTATGTGATTTGCGTTTTCACTACTATATTTTTCCTCCCGTTAGATAATTTATACTGTAAAAATTTCTTCTAACAAGAGCATTTCTCTATTAATTACAATCAAAAAGATCCATTTATCGATACCGATTATAAGAATTTTTGTTTTATAAGATTACACAAATATATTCTTCGCAATAACAAAAATATTGTAATTAATTATATTCTAGCGTGTGAGAAATTTCTTGCTTTTTTATGAACTTTATTTAAAAAATAAATAATCAATTTTTTAACTTTTTCATATCACTTCCTTTATACAAAATACGATTTTATTTGGGTGCAGTCTCTGTAATGTGTCTTCACCGATGTTACAACTAATTTTAGAAAACAGCTCACGCGAAAATAAACGTTCATGTGAGATAATTGTTCTTTTCTTTGAGTAAAAGAACGGAAAAACAGTGATATCTAGAAGTAGATGCTCGAAAGCGACACACTTGCCTAATTTTCCATTCCGTCGACACCCATCGACCTCTTGTTGTGAAAGAATTTCCGTGTTTGCGCATTCAGCTCCATTGCCTGATTGATGTCAGAATTTATGTAAAACAAAGAAATAAATGTGTCTCATTCTATGTTATGTATATATATATATATATATATATATATATATATATATATATATAGTAGTGTGTGTGTGTGTGTGTGTGTGTGTGTGTGTGTGTGTGTGTGTGTGTGTGTGTGTGTGTGTGTGTGTGTGTGTGTGTGTGTTAAGACGTAATGACGCAATGAAAAGGTTTCTATTCCGATGCACAATTACGAAATGTAAATGAATGTGCGTGTATCTACGTGTACGTTGATAAATTTTTACTTCAAAATAAATTAAACTGTATTAAATTAAATTAAATGATAGTATCTGCATACATATTCATAGTTACTTGCTAACTAGTTACTAACTTTGCAACTTTGTAAAGCTTTGAAGTCTCGCGTAGTCTCGCAAGAAATTAGTTTGGTATTCGAACAAGGGAAGTAGCATGGAATGTTCGATTTTAAGTTTCTTTTTGTATCTGTACATAAAATATTATATGTACAAATAAATTCGTAAATTTTGTTTATTACATTCTCAATAAGTCTGTATTTATCAAAACCGCCAATAAGAGCTGTTTCACAATTGTCACCTTTTTAATTTCTGATCCCTTTTCTTAATTATATATTTATATATCTGCTGATTTCGAACCACTCCTATGGCAACGTCTCTTATAGATGTTTGGATTTTGCATAATTTGACTACCAGATATCTAATTGACTATTTTAGAAAAGGATCAGAACTTTCTATTTCTCTGCATTGGAGAGGGGACTCGAACTTACAATAAGAGTCGAAACGTCTGCACATTTAAATTGTGTTATCCATCTTTGCGAATGTAATTTGTTAATAATTTGTTAGTATTTCGACATATTAATAACTGCTGTAGCAATCTTAATTAATTTATTTTTGAAACCACAGAAGAAACCACAGAAGAAAATACATATAGTATTTAATTTAAACTTATCTGTATTTATCATAAAAATTTGTTATTATATAATACTACAATAACACTCTCTAATACTAATTTCTTTTTAATATTTTTTCTTCCATATATACACCATATATACCACATTCCATATATACCACATTACAATCGAGGACTAACTCGAATACGCGGCAACGAGTCCAGATAATTAAAGAGCACGTTATGATTTTTCATTGGGAGAGAGTACGATAAACCTTAGCCTTCCCTTCTCGCTCTCAAGGCTTCGCTCATCGATGTCTGCTTCCGGTTTCGAATTTCGACCTCGTCCACATCGAGGGCCTGTCGATCAGCTCCGTTTACCTTGCGAAAAAATTTTTTCCATCGCGAAGGAGAGTAACGGCGGCAAGTCCTCCCCTCCGCTCCTTTCTCTCGCACTCCGCCATTGGTGAGCAACTTTAATTATACGTTACCGAACGGTAGGACGGATAGGGGGGAAAAGGGCAGCGGGGGCAAGCAAGAGGGGGCCTGGAACGAAGAGAGTGGCTCGATGCTCGGCCAACATATCAAGATAATGGCTTCCATCGGAGCCGATGCTCCGTATATACCAATCCGTGGCAAGGGGTTGCGCTTGATTTCCATTGCATCGCGTTATCCCTCACCGGGGTGGAAAGCGAGCGCGCACACGCACGCACGTACGCACGCATGCATACACGCGTAGAGGGAACACGGCCGACGGTATGTTCGATCGCTATTTTTACGTTGCTACTTCAACGTTGCTACTACCTGTCCCTTCGTTTCCGTCCGCTCGTGAAA
The DNA here is from genome assembly GCF_000143395.1 of Atta cephalotes. NCBI lineage: Eukaryota > Metazoa > Arthropoda > Insecta > Hymenoptera > Formicidae > Atta > Atta cephalotes. The sequence goes on from NW_012130097.1 coordinate 2,640,300, forward strand.
GAACGAGAGCCTGTTTCTTCCCCATTTTGTTGCCCCCATGTTAACCTTTCCTCTGATCGAACTTTTTCTTCCGCTTTTAGCACGCAGACGTGCAATTTTATAGATTTGATATCTGTGATACATACCAATTTTTCTTTCACGTTTACATATTCTAGAACATGTTTCCACTTAAAGAAAAGTTTGGCATTTGTGATTATAATTGCATTATAATCTGAAATAATTATGATTAGTAGCCCCATTTTTATAGTTATTACACTACAATGTTAGTAATAATTATTATGTTTATTTACGATTTTACGTATCAATTAAATATATAATTAGCACCGAAAAAGACTGTGATTAAGATTTTTAGTTTTCCATGATGTCAATCTTTTATCGAATTTTTTTCTTAGTTCTAATGGATCAAGGATCCATTAAAATTCAAAGACAAATTATTGAGTGAATAAAGAATATTATGAACAAAGAACGATGAGTTTCATTGTAAAAAGAAAATGAAAAACAGTAAAATTCTTGTTCTTTGCAGTTGTTCTATTAAAAAATTTATTCACAAGGAGATCTTTTTTTTTATAGCCACAGAAACAATCCATTAAAGATTCAGATATTTCCTACAATAGAAAGCAGATATGGCAGGATTAATAAATAAAACGAGGCCCTCGTTGCATCAGGCAGCTCGGTATAATCGTTCGTTCCTGCGTGTGCGTGTGCGTGCCGTATTCACGCACGACGTATAGCAGATATGGTATTGACCTACGACCATAGCCAACGACTTGACGGCCGTTTCGCGTGCTTGTCGGTACGCATCATGTCTAGGTAATCTCTTCCACCGGATCTAACCGATTAGTGCGTAATTTTCTAGTTGATTATATTACGTGTCCCAGGACGCGTGTCGTTAGCGGAAGTGATTTTTGACGGTGTCTCTTTGCCATTAAACTGTACAAAGGACCGATTGAACAACGAATGTCATAACGAGTATCTGAGTATCTCGCGGAAATATCTCTGTAGATTTAATTGACGCATTAATCACGATTCTTATTACGCAACACGCAACCAGATGGGAAATGTGACGATATCTTGGAAAAATGACCAAATGTCTCATAAATTAGGTTAGGACGAAGGAGGCTGATCATCTCTTGGTTATTTTTACTCCAAAAAAAAATTAGTAACATACGATGCTGTATTTTCTGAAGTAAAAATAATCGATCTTTATTTGTAATTTCGTGTACATTATTTGTCCCGTTTGTTTATGCATGGAGAAATCGTTTGGTTTTTTCTTTCGCACCACACAGCATATTCTCGAATCTCACAGTAGCATTCGCGAAGTCGATGCAATGTGACACGAGTAGCGGACTTTGTCTTCGCCGTGACAAAGTTGCGCTCGTGATGTAACGCCACGGCCAGATCCGGCGGATATAATTCGATTGTAAGTTCTTTCGCGCCGAAAGAAGAAGAAGAGGAAGAGAGAGAGAGAGAAAGAGAACGATCGTCGTCGAGGTCGTAATATCGCAAGTTCAGCGCTCGTCACCCTCTTCTCGCGGGGGCGAGACGGACAGGGGAGGGCTGGGCACGAGGAAGGGTGTCGCCTAATAGCGGCAAATTACACTTTTTTGTTTCTGTCGCGGAGACATAACGTGAGAGAGGAAGAAAGACAGTGAAGAAAGAGTGGGAGAAAAGAGAGAAAGAGACAGGAAGAAGGAATGAGAGAGAGAGAGAGAGGGAGAGTGGGAGAGACAAGAGGAGAAGCGAGTAACTCTCTCGTTTTTATTTCCGTCGTTTCGCGCTTCCTACGGCCACCACCCATTCCCTCCTCCACCGCCCGCCCCTTTTTTTTAAGTATTCCGCCCAAGAAAAACAGCCATTAGCGAGAGTTTTCGCTTTTCGCGCGAAACTTTTACTTCGCCCCGTAAATTCCCTCCCTCCCTTCCAACCCTCCGTGCGAGCTCGGAAAGAAGGATGACGGAGGAATGAAGGAGAGGTGAGGAGAACGAGAGGTGGAAAGAGGAGCAGGGGCGAGGGAGAAAGAGCGGAGGAAGAAAACTCGCGCGGAACTCCAACTTTCGTTCGCATTTTTCATCGTCTATAAATTCTTATTTATATGCGACGCCGTGTTTCCTTTCGATTAGAGTGTGCGCGCGCGCTCTCGGCTCCGCCGGCGGAGTTTTTCCGCGAGATATCGCGGGGATTTGTCAAAGTATTTTGCGGCGAACGAACGAGCGAGCGAGCGAGCTGGCGAGCGAGCTTGAAACTCCGCGAAACTTGCTAGCCGCCTCTGGAAATTAATGTCGTACGCTATACGCGTCCTTGTCACGGCCTCTCCTGTTTCCAGTCTCATTTTTGCCGCATCGCGTCGCGGAATATATACTGTAAGTATCATTTACGAGCGCCGTGGTGATTCTCGTGATTCTGAGCGGCCGCCACGCACTGAGGATCGCCGCGCCGCGCCGTGATTTAGATGAGCGTGATTTTTCAACTCATCGAGAATTCGTATATCGGATCGCATAATCCTACATCTGGATTCTTGAACCCTTTTCATCTTTCGCGATTCCATTTTTGGAACGCCAGGAATACTTAATGGCATTGTCGTTTAGAGCGGAACATAATTATTCCGCGATGCTCCAAGAATTGAACCCGCGAAATTAAATGGAGCTGACATCATATTTTTAACAACATTCCTTTTAATTCCTCAGCTGCTATGTGTAAATTTGGATAGACGAAGTGTCGTGGCGATGGCTCGGTTTTAACCCCCAATATGATTAACCGGTACAATAAGGGATATTACATTTCACGTTAGCAAGTCTCGGAGAAGCTTTTATAACGCACTTAATTAATTTCACTTCGCTTGCTGGGAAAAGCTTTTATTTGATGAACCATGCATCGACTTGTATTTTCGTTAAATTACTACATTCGCTCCCATTCTAACAGCTCCGATTTTATCAGGGAGGGAGAGATGCTGTATCGAGTCTGCATTTCCATTACATTTGTAAGTCGGTACACGATTATTATATATATATATATCTATCCTCCGCATTAGTTTCTTTGTAATGATGTTTGCTTTTGGAGGATTCTCTTCGATCCTATAGTATTAATGTTCGTCTCCCTCTCTCTCTCTCTCTCTCTCTCTCTCGTCTCTCTCTC
>NW_012130097.1:2643802-2658470 GCF_000143395.1 Atta cephalotes
AGAGAGAGAGAGAGAGAGATAGAGAGAGAGAGGAGGAGGAACATTTTATTTTTTTTGTTTACAAATTGCCGATTGAGAAATCTAGAAAATTAAAAGGATTATACGTTTCTTTATTTTTGATATTATCTTTATATTTATCTATTAGGTGTACAACTTTGCTTCCGCCGTTTTTTTTCCGAAATTCGAGGCTTTATTGTAAAAAACTGGTTATACATTTATGATTCAAAGTATTGTCCATCGCTGGCCACTACTTTCTCCCATCTTTCGGGTAGCGTACGAATCCCGCGTCGAAAAAACTGGTCATCTTTTGAGGCTATTCACGAATCGATCCAATTTTTTACTTCTTCATAAGACCGGAAGTGCTGGTCAGCCAGGCCGTGTGCCATTGATCGAAACAAGTGATAATCAGAGGGAGCAACGTCTGGAGAATACGGCGGGTGGGGTAGGACTTCCCATTTTAACGTTTCCAAGTATGTCTTGATCACTTTCGCAACATGGGATCGAGCATTGTCATGCTGCAAAATCACTTTATCGTGTCTCTCGTTGTATTGCGGTCGTTTGTCTTTCAATGCTTGGCTCAAACGCATCAATTGCATTCGATACCGATCGCCTGTGATTGTTTCAGTCGATTTTAACAGTCCATAATATACTACGCCGAGCTGGTCTCACCAAATACAGAACATGACCTTGGACGTCAAAATCACCATTCTTGAAGCGTTGAAACCATTCACGACATGTTCTTTCACTAATAGCGGCCTCACCATAAGTATTTGAGAGCATTCGATGAGCCTCAGCCGCAGATTTCTTCATATTGAAGCAAAAAATTAAAACCTCCCGCAAATGACGAGAATTTGGCTCATAAACTGACATTTTCAATTGAGAATAACTTTATGATGCAGACACAAATCGACTAATGTTTCTATGGGGTTATGTTGACAGATGCCCAAATTGTATGACGTCTATGATCTTTTATCGATCTTTATTTCGACCACCACTTACCGCTAAAGCCATCTATAGGAAAACGGCGGAAGCAAAGTTGTACACTTAATTAATTAATGTGTTTTAATTTTGAGGAAAAATCTAAACAGTCGATACAAATCTAAGTATTTTATACACAGTTATATAATGATATACTCTGTGTATTATATAAGAAAACGTCAAAGAATTCGTAAATTGCGAATTTTCATCCCTCGTTTCAATTCTGTCTTTTCTGGCTCGTTGACAATTCAGTAAAAATAAATGTCCAGTGCATAGGCACGGGGATGCAGCTTAATGCCATGTGCGCGTTTATCTCTCCTCCCTGTCGTACTTTTTAAAGTTCGCCGTTGTTATCGTGGTCGTCCTTTAACCGAGTCCGCTTTAGACAAGTTTTCGCGATGTCCGGAAAGGGCAGTATTTTATATTCTCTCTTCTCACAGACGAAGATAAGAATCGCACATCTTTAATAGAACTTGGCCCGACGAGAAAGAGCTCGTTGAAATTATCGTTGCGAAAAGACAAGCCTGTGGAAAGACGCTGCTTGCTATGCGATTTGGTTTAATCTGAGCCGCGATGCGAAAGAAGTTGCCGGTATAAGAAAAAAACTAAGAGATGATCGTAAAAATCGATAATAAAAAAGAAATCGATCTAGTTATCGATGTCATCACGACATCAAGGCATCGATTTCAAACTCCTTCCCCCTTTCAATCACGGCAAATACTCAGTTTTACATGATAACACGATATATATTTAACAAAATTCCTCGCCGGAAAGCGATTCCTCTCCACTCTCCGTTTCTCCACTTTTCTCTCTGCAAACATCCCGGTAATTTTTCTCGTCGTCGCACGAGGAAATCTTCGCCACGGGAGACGGCGAAGCCGCGCATACGGAGACGCAAGCGAGTAGGAAAATGGCGCTGAAGAGGGGGAGAGGAGAGTTGAGAAAGAAGTCGCGTAACTCTCCTGCTACCCCTGGTGACGGGGAACGGAGGCCAGAGGGGTGGCTTTCGAATTAGCGTATTTGAAACTTGGTATACACCGCTCGATGGCGCAGCACAGTTGCCAAGTGACGTATTATAATATTTCATCCCCCGTCCTGTGCACCCCTGCGCACACACGTACATTCGCAGACAGCCTCTCCAAGCCTCTCCACCCCTTGACGCGTCGCACAACCCTCCGCCACCGCCGCCGCCGCCGCTGCGTTTTACGTCTCTCTGTCTCTAACATATACACGGACAGTAGGCGCGCGCGAGGGCACGCGCGCGCGCGAGTAATATCGTTAATTTGTATGTGTTCGAGTTCCAAGGGGGAACAGAACCACCCTAATATATTCACGCGCGGGAATAGGATGTACAGTCGAGGCAAAACGCGCGTCTGCAACTGGCAGGAATTTGCCGTGTGAGTTTAACTTACTCCGCCCTTGGCGGAGTATCGGAGACGATACAATGCCAAATAAGTGGCTCTCGTTTCTTTCATGGACCATCTGGATCATGAATATGTATATATCGTAGTGCGTACTATAAGAAACCACAGTGATAGAATGATCTCATGTAAATTGGCTGTTGATTCGAAACTTAATAATATGTCTATACACCACTGCAGCGCAATCGAATAAAATGTAGAAACATGAATTTAGTGCTTTTTTTTTGTTTCTTAATTTTATTGCTGTCATATTCGTGATTTTATTGCTTTAGTCGATTTTATAAAAATAATTGTATATACATGAGAATATGCAGATTTACTTCATGAATTCTCTTTTTTTTCTGAAGATAATTGTTATTGTATATTCGGTCCAATAATTTCTTGAACAGAAAGAGAGAGAGAGAGAGAGAAATAAACTATAAATTTAAGTTTGCGCAGCTATGATTTTTTCAAATCGACTAAAGCAATAAACTCGCGAATAAGGCAACGAATTAGCAATAAAAAAAACGCTAAATTTATATCCACGTTTTATTCGATTACACTGCAGTAGCTGTACCAACGTAATATATCTTAAATCTGTTATATGTGTCGTGTCACATAGAGATACAATCTTGCATTTTTAAGTTAAATTTTTTAATTTTCAAGAGTGAAATATAAACTTCTTCAAACTCCTCATGTCTTTTTTAATGGATTGTTATACTCTCTGTTTCATAAATTGCGAATTAGAAAAGTTGAAGACAAAATAAGAGTTACGAATTATCATATTTCCTTTCATTAAAATACAATTTTAAATTTATTTCTAAGTTTACGATTTAATACGGGCTATTGCGGCTATGCAGTATCAGCGACGCTTTATCTTTTTACAGATACATACAGGATGTTGCGTAATTGATGGTACAACCGGATGATAAATGATTCCTTATCGCACGGAGTCGGTCAATTAACAAGAACTGCTTTTTCCTAAAAACAATTTTATTCTTAAATTATGTGCAGTTGAAATTTGCTGCTGGTGTAATAGTGAATTTTCAATGCGCCAAATGCAAATGCTATTTGTTTGCTACTTGTTTTATAGACAGTCATAGAATCGTGATCGACTCCATTTCCGTTGTTTATCGTTGCGAGCACCAAAATCGCATGCACGTTTCATACGTTTGTAAATAACTATGATATTGTATACGATGAGCTTTGATTGTGATAATTTAAAAAATTATCGAAATCTTTTTCAGAAAGAAATAATCAATTTTCGTTACACTCTGCGTGTATATGTCTGCGAACGTTGTGCGTTATATTTTTCTTAAAAAGATCTTAACGTTATGCATAATATTTTTCTTAAAAAGATTGTAGTTAAATTTACTAAAAAAGTATTTTATTTTATTTTATCTTTAAAAACATCATCTTTAATAACTTGAAAGTATTATTTTAAAAATGTATTTTATTTCGAGTTGTTGCCATGAATGAGTAGATAGATATCACTTTATCAATTAAATTACAAAGTGAACTAATTATAAAAATTTCATTAAAAATCGTCAAAATTATCACTATTCTAAAAGAGTTTAAAAGCATCATCACAATTGAAAAAATCGTCGAAATTATCATAATTCAAAATTGTCTCAAAAAAGGACAGTTAAAAAAAGTCAACATTATTTCAACCCAAAAAGGGTTATTTTTAAAGATACGAAAAAAATATTACGAATATATTCTTTTTGCCGATTATTATTTGATTACTCAACAATTTTCTACCAAATTGAAAATGGTTTTTCCTTTTTTTTTAAGCAACTTAATTTTTTGAGTTATGTCACTTTTGAAGTACTTAAAGAAGTATAGTATCAAAATCGCGCAAAAAATTCAGAAAATTGCAGAATATACACCACTCCATTGGGGTGACTTTACATGGCATCGCTACCGAATTAAAATATGCGGCTGGTTTTGCGATAATCTGTTCGCATTCGCCAATAACCACAATGTTTTTTTTTTTCAACTCATGCGGCCAAAAAAATCGTAAATCATTCTATTATCTTGAAGGGCGAGACGAGACTTATCACGAACCCTGAGGGAAATAGAGAGAAAGAGAAGGTCGTATTGTTTGAAAGCGTGAAAATTCGCACCCCTCGACACGACTGCGGTGCGACAGTAGCACGCACGCGAGGGGTTTCGCTTTTCAGCGCGCGATATTCTCGTGATTCGGTTATTCGTTGCGTTATATTCGTGGGATTTTGAAGCGGCTCGATTCATCACGGAAATTGACATCGACACTCGTATTGACTTTGACAGTTGTCCTTACATTAATTTTTTAACAATTAATAATTATACGTGTTCATATACGGTGTGCTTATTTTAAAGCCTGTAATTTTTCAAAAACAAAAGACTAGTAAGATTACGATAATACGGCATATCGCTATTCAACGAAATCGGAGCACCGTGAGGAAGGTACATTATGGTGATTCCGCGTGTACGGGAAGATTTAGTATCGTCTATACAATAATTGATTGCACATCTTCGAGTTCACTGGTTCCATAGACGCATGAAAAATGGCGATGCTGCTTATTGGAAGAAGCTTAACGCGTCTCTGAAATACAATAGAAACGTCGAATTTAAATATAGGTTTTAAATATAGGTCCCTCGCGCAACGTCGCAATCTTCCCACGCTTGTGCACGTTAAATATTAATGAGCGTTCCGATAAGTCGGTATTCCGCCGTTAGGAGAGAAAGACAATTTCTCGGAAACGATGAAACGGCGCGTCGCGATTTCCAGATTATTTAATCCGGCGATACCAAGCGATAAAAAGCGCCATTAAGTAAGACAATCGCGCGATTCTCTCGCGCGCTCGCGCGAGAGCGTCCTGCTTAGGCGGAAGCCTGTATGCGACGCGGTATCTGATTTTTCCTCTACCTGCGTTATGCAAGGTAATTAACATTTAAGAGTGATAATGAAACTTCAGTAACTCGCGCGCTACGTGCTGTGAGTTAGATGCCGTCGGTTAGATACCGACAGATAACAGAGCGGACGGGAGATTTAAGATACACGCGAGATTAGGCGAGAAGGCTCCGATAATCTTTGGTCTTTTATGCTACTTTGAGATTGCGAAAGATTCTCAATGAAGTACGAACATGCGTGGCCGCCATGCGATATCTCACGTTATTAATTGATAATAGATTAAGCTGGTATCAATACCAGTCTTTATTACATGTCTCTTGAGAAAAAGTAGAATTAAATACTTTCGAGTAAATCGCTAAATAGCTTGAAAGATGGAGATAAAATATTTTTAAATATAAAAATATATAGTGAATCGCGTTCTCTTTTTCGGTATCTCCTAACTTCTTTGGAGGATGATACTTCAGACAGATGGTAATTTTGAAGAAACTGCGTCAAAAAGCAAATGCGAGAGTTTGATGGCTAGAGGGAAGCTACAACTCGTTTTAAGGAACTCCAAAGCAATTGGGTTCCGGACGCGGTCCGCGTACGGAGTAGAACGTGCAGGAGGCACGCATGCATACACGCATCCACCGGAAGCATATCGCTACTGAGACGGTAGCGATGGTCGGACGGACAGACGGACGGACGATATTTCGCCCTTTCGGCCCGGAGGAAGTCTTCGCTCTTCGGTAACAACGACAACGACGACGACGACGACGACGCCGGCAGATCAATATACCTCGAGGAGACTAAGGCTCCGCCAATGGCTATTATCTCGCGCGTATATATGCATCGCTCCGTGCATTGCTCGGTACACTGAATTCCCCGTACACACGAGCGTGCACACATACGTGTGTATGGCTTACTCTGTACACGCGCGTACACACATCCGCGCACGCTCGCTCGCTCGAGCGCGCGCGGCCGCGCGCGCTCGAGCGAGGACACGCACACCGCGCCGCCACCCGAGTATAACTGGTGGTCGGCCATCTTGGATATTAGCCAACCAGAACAATAGTATACACAATAGTATGTGAGCTAGTGAGCGCTGTTTGGTACCAACCTCCCCCCTTTCCTCCCCCTTTACCCTACCCACTCCCCCTCCGCGCGCCCCCTCCTCCCTCCGCCGCCGCGCGTGATCTCATCCCTTCGTACAACGCCACCCCCTAAACGTCCCCCCCCCTCCCCCCCTCGCACCACCCGTTCTCCTACACCCACCCTCCTCGGTTATTCTCCGCCGCCACCCTCTGCTGCCCACCCCTTCGTCCTCGACGATCCTCGGGAACGTTGCGTCGTCGCGGCCGCGCGAACGTAGATAGACGGCGGGATGCATGTGCCGATGCAACGTTAAGACAAAATCGGCGCTTTTCGCGACCAACTGCTTTGGTCTTTGGTCTTTGGAAAATCCTGGCGGAGTTTCCATCCGTAAAAAGGCTGGCGAGACTTGTCGAAAATAAAGAATCACAGAATTTCGGAAAAGTATCCATCTAGCACGCTTAGTGTAACTTGCCGACGTTTATTGGTTCTCTGTTTCGTAGAAATTGTGAAAATTGTCGTAAAACAATATATATATTTATTAACAATAATTATTAAAAACAATATTTATTAACAATATATATATATATATATTATATATTTTTTAAAAAAATATTTACTATGTTTCCTCTTATCTTATCTTTAGAAGAGTTTACTTATTATTACATCACGTATATCATTATTTTTTCTAAGGAAAGAATTTACATCTGATTTAAATGTTATACATCATTATTAATGATGTAACAAATTTTCGTTTCAACATATTGAAAGACATTGAGGTAGAAGATATAAAGGAAAAGGAACCCTAAATAGAAATAGAAGATATGGAAATAATTTCGAAGCTAATTAAGTTAAATTTAGAAGAAGCGTCATTTCAAAACGCGCCATTGGAGAAACGTTTCGTCCTTTTTCTATGGCCGTGTGAATTTCTGTGCGATCACTGTAATCGATCGGCCGATTAAGGACGAACGTGAACGCTGTAATTACGGCAATGCCTTTCGCGACGCCGCCACAGATAGATGCTCTTTTACGATTTTTGCTAATCCTCCTTGTGCGACGTGTTGCGAGCGAGCGAGCAACGATCGTTCCTGTCGCAATCTATTATTAACGGAAATTATGACGGCCATTAAAACGGGATGCGATTCTGCCCGCTTAAAGATTAAGACGAGCCGCGCAGCAGTTACGCGAAAAGAGTTGAAATATTTAAAACAAGATACGGCCGCCACCATGCTTAAACATTAAAACAGGAAACGAAAGAAAGAATATGTGAAGGACTTGCGCTGCCTTCGCTCGATTATTATTAATTGAGACTATTAAAAACCCCTTCCAAATTAGATATCGCTACTGAAACGTTAATATCCTCATTCTTAAAAGTGGACTTGTTATTTTTCCTTATTCTTTCTAACGTAATATTAATTATCTTTTACACATCTTTTACACATAACTCGTGTTTCTATGTGTGTTTTTCCTACATTTTTTCAGTTTTAATTTTCTTCCTTGCTCAATAACAGCGTCCATCGAGATCCGTAATTAAAATCCTATTCGTTGGCTGCGCGCACGCGAGAGAGTGAGAGAGAGAGAGAGAGAGACGCCATTGCGTTAAATTGTACCGAAATACATATGCCGGACTTCGGCTTGGATTACTACGAAGCCATTAAGACGAGACGTAAATTATTATCCAAGTTTTTCATCCTCGCCGCCTCCGTCGTCGCGGGGATAAAACTCGGGCTTTCGACGTCGTCGTGTACGCGCCTCTTTCCTTTTTTTCCTCCCTCCCTCCCCAACCAAGCCCGGCGCCCCTCCGTCGCTGCGTGGTTGCGGACGCCGCCGTAAAATGTAGATTAATATAAATATTCATAAACACCGTAAAGTTTACGTCGCGCGCGAGAGCCGAGCGGCACGGAAGAGCGCGAGGCCGGCGAGGGAGTGTGCGTTTCGCTCGTCGTAAAACCACCCCAGCTGCCGCCACCCTCGGCCCTCTGTCCCCTCGGTCATCCCCGCGCGAGAGGCCGAGGGGAAGTCCATGAACTTCGGCCGTTTACCCCTCGAGCGGTGGAGTTTTCGGGGTACGAGAGGATTAAGAGGGGGATTACCGAACGATCTTACCTCGACTCAGGGATAATTCTTAATCGCATGAACGAGATCAGCTGATGAAATAATCGAGGGGCGCGACGCGGACTTGGAATTCATGACCAATCGCGTGGGGTGCGTTTTCCTGCGAATAAATTCAAAAGTATATAAATAATTTGTCAGCGCGGAACTTGGACAGATGGAACTCGGAGCTTACATAGTTGCATTGATAATAAATAGCAGGCGCGGAATAACGGATAATTGATGAGCGCCCGATATAATAAATTGTATCCTGTTCTACTTTACCCCGAGGTGAAATCCTCCGAGGGTTCCTTTTAAATAATGTTTATATATTGTTGCAAATAGCACATACACGTACATTTATTGCGCGGCAATCTCTGTATGTAAGTTATGCTCATCATATCTCAAGATAGACAAATAAATTGTCGCCAATATCAATGATCCGCGACGTTGAAAAAATACCGCTAATGAAAACGGCGTTAAAAAAATAGCATGTTTAAGCATGCTGAAATGAATACAGTAGCGCTGTTTCCCCGCGAATGGATATCGAAATGATAATAAAAAATACAACGCGATTTCCAGATATCTCTCGATTTCTGCTGTTTGCACTTAGACGGATCGACCATTCTCAGAATTACAAGACTCGATATTGCGAACGATTTATTTAATCAGACGATTCACGAATCTTGCTTTCGCAACCTCCTCCTCTTTTCCATGTTGTAGAAATTGCAACAATGCTTTAATAACTTATAATTGTTATAGAAAAAGTCCAAATTCAGTCGACATTCACTCTCATCAATTTGAAAAAAATAGTGTCTCATCTATTTTTTATAAATCAAATATACAAAGATAACGAATGTTTAAGTAGCGTTTCACAATAAATTACTATCGATATCTTCCTTAAAAAAAATTACTGGGGAGATTCGAAACGAAGGGAACGGCAATGGAGTTGCTTATCGCGCGCAACGTCTTTTCCGAAACATTGTTGCATGCCGGCGGCAACGTGCGTGGCTTCGTAATTAACGAATTAACCGGCGATTAACGCGATCCTCGGCGGACGCGTGGCATTTTTAATCTTTACGACCACGCGACCCGGTCGCTGGTGTGTCGCCGCTTTGCTCGGCGCCGCCGCGCCGCTGGCGTGTTGTGATTTTTATCGGGCAATTAACGCGCGGCGACGACGTGGTACACGTGTTGCGCCAACGTTTACGCCTTGTTGAACGGGTGATGACAATTGAAACGAGCCTGAAGAAGGATATCATCGACGCGAGAATCACTCGTCAGTCGGACGAACTGAATTCAGGGAATACAAATCGAATCCTCTACTTTTTTCGAATCTACGTCCGTATCTTGAATATCTATCAAGTTTATGTAATTTCTTCTGTAATATATTTGATTTCTATAGTTTGTGTTATCACACATAATACGGTCCTATAATATATTATATTATTTATGTAATATATCGCTGTAGAACAATCACATCATTATCCCCGCATTAAGGGAAAATGACACAACTTAAACATTATTATTTTTGAGATAATGACAGGAAATCAACTTTACAGACATATATTTTTTATGGGAAAAAACGATGCATTTGTAACTTTCCCAATTTAGCGCTAAAGAGCAGAAGTGTTGCTCTGATCAAGTTTGTAATAATTATTTTCGAAAAAAGAGATTTTTTTTAATCTGTAAGAAATTACTGAAATTGTTATATATTTGGAATAGTATATCGTTTTTCATATTATACTTCTTATACCATTACTAGTACTTATACTCACTTTTCCTTAAAAAAGTAAGTATATTTTAATTGGTAAGTATATTTCATTTATAAAAATACATCTTATTTCAAGTTATGACACTGTTCCGTATATAAGAAATAAAATGTTTGAATTCAACCTATTTTCAAACCTCAAATTTAAAGATATTACACTATTTTTCCAATATTAGTAAATTGTTTTTAAAAAATAACATACTCAAAGTGTCAACTCTGATAAGGGATAAAATTTACGTTTTATTATATAGTATTTAAATATAATATTCGAATTTGAAAACTTAATACTGTTTTAAAAAATACATTGTTGAAAATATAACATAGAAAAAGGTCAAGTTATGCGTATTTATCATTCTAATTAAAATATTGTTACAATTCATAATTTAAGAAATGCTCTTCTAAAAGGTTACTAATTTTGATACGCATCGCTTTTCTATCAAAGCGACGATATGATGCCTATTTGGTGACACAGATAACATTATGTGAGTTTTGCGTGAGATAAGATAAAACTCAGCCATCAATGCAGATTTTGCAACTGTCACGAGTATCTAGATTCAGAAATCTGCGATTGTGCCGCGAACGACCCTGATCTGGACATTCTCAGCTTTCAATTCCCGAGTATCGATTGATAGCGTTCTAATTTCTAACGACTTCTCATTGGAGCGGAGGGACCATCGCTCGTGAAAGCCTGCGAAGTTGTAAAACAATCTTTAATTATTCGCAGACACTCTGGCGAAGGCGACCACTCCAGACGCGTTTTTACAACCTCGTGTTATGATATTAAGTGCCAAGTTGTACGGACAAATAAAAAATTATTAAGCAACGCCCTCGCAAAGAGGATAGCATGAAAAGAAACGTGACTTGCAACGAGCAGCGAACAAGGTGTCTTAGAACGTTCGTACGTAAAGTAACATTTGAGACTAGCAAATTACAAAGTTAATGCAGAGCTAACGTTATCTCAAACATACACACATTGATCTTTCTTCCTGTATTTATTAACGATGCTATTCGTTTGTCTGTCTTATTTATAGTGTATTTGGTATGGCGTGTAACTGATAAAATCATGTTTACCCAACCTTACATATTCCAAGAAGATTTCTTGGATCACTGTACGATTTCACCGAAGTGAAACGAAACGAAACGAAATGAAACGCTATTGAGTTCCCGGGACTTTAGATGACGTTATTCCGCGCGGCTCGTAAAGATAATGCGCGTTGCGTAAATCTCGTATCGTGGCTCGGCCAAGTGTATTAAATCGAGCTATGCCGATTTTCCCCGCTCGGCGATTGGCAAAGTACGAACGAACGGATAAGCAAAAATGCGTGCTACGATTGGTCCAAGTCTCATAATTCGCCGTTTGGATTCTTTTTCTATACCGCTCAAACGGCGAATCGGCAGGTGCGCGGATCGCAATTATTTTTGCGGTAGGGGAGAAATGCTCAGCAAGATGGCCGTGCATGCAGGTGTAGGTCTAATTCTTCGAGCCCGTTCATACAATTCTGTAGAAACCCCTTCTGTTCTGTGCATTGATATTATCGAGCCTCTCTGTCATGCTTATAGCATTTACGATATTAAACATACTATTCACGTTTGTTTGATAATACAATGTCGTGTTTTGGAACATCGAGTATAATTACGATTTGTGGTATTATTACTGTATCCAGTATTTCGAAAAAGAAACCGCGAGTATACCTTGTTTCTCTTATAAAAATCGATTCTATTCTCTTCTGCGATTTCCTTTCAATATGTCAACGTACATTTTTAATAATTAAATTTCAATTAAAGTTTTGTTAAGGCATATCGGACAATATGTTTTCACTCGAGCGCGTTATAAGCAAGTTTAATAAATTTCTGAAGAAGGTTTGCCGATGTCGCGATACAGAGATAAGAAATAATGGGAGAAGTTGTTCGCAACAATAGCGAGAATTATAATAATAATATTGGACGCAGCAGTCTCTGGTTACTAACGCTGGAATTTAATACAATGTAGCATTAGGGCAACGCGATAATAATCACGGCAGGAAATTATGGACACTCGATAGTAATCCGAGATTCATTACAAGCGTCGATTTCGGTTAGCCGACCTCCCAAGCTTCTTTAATCCAATTTGAACGCCGACAAATATTCAAGACGAAATCGCACAGGAAATCTCTTGTCGCTCATTTTATTCGCCAATTATTTTCGCACAGATGAAATGCTCCTCGTAATGAGCGCAGCAATTTACGTCATTCGAGGATTCTTCGATAATAATATGACCGCCTATATCAAACAATCGTCACTTATTCTTAATAATGAAACTCGTAAAACTAATTTCGCTGCGTATTTCAAAAACCACGACCATTCCTTGTCATTTATTGTTATATCGTTTTTTAATTATATCGAACATATTTGCATCATTCTATTTTTTTTATTTCCGACTGTCGCCGACCACAAGTTGACAAAAAAAGCGGATATAGTATGCGTTTTATACCGAAGTCGATTAATTGTTCCCAAAGATCTTCACATATCAAGATCTGCCGTATATAATATTTTCTTACAAACTTTTAGCTACATCTATATCTTAATAAATAAAAAGTTTGATTTAAAGCTTATAATTATCATTAATTATTCTATAATTAAATAAGAGAATTTTTTCTCAATATAATTTTTTAATTAATAATAGTTCAATTCTTCTTGACCACGTTCTTTCTGCAATTACTATTCTTTAATAAACTCGAAATCGTTGTTATGTCATCCGACCACGATTGTTTTTCGCGGCCGTAAACCGCAATCATCGCCGGCGGTTTTTCGCCGTGTGCGCGTACACAAACCCTCTATTGCGCTCCGGGGGTTGATAGAACGGACGAGCGTGGCGTAGGGAGTGAGCGAAAGCGAGTGAGAGTGAGCGGGATTCTGCACGCGTGCAGAAAGATGCGACACTGAAAGAGGGGGTGCAAAATCGCGCGAACCCGCGCAACATCGGTTTCGGCGGTCGAGCGCGAGGAGGAGGGTGATCGCCGAGGGATGGAGGCCGCGGACCGCCGCCGAACAGGGGTGGATTTGGCACGCGCCGAAATTGGCCGGCGATTGCCCAGAAATTGGAACGCTCTCGCGGTCTATACTCTCTTTTTCCCCATTCTTTCCGACAAACTCTCGGTCCTTCCAGCCGATTCGCGCCGGCTGGATGCACTTTGAAAACGTTTTCGTTTTTTTTCCCTCCCATGCCGTAAATGAACAGATCTATTCTCTCTAACTGACTAATCGCGAGCAATAAATTCTCGTAGGTTGTATCGCGCACGCACGAGTCAGAGAAGTCGTCGATAAAACTTCATATCTCTTAAAAAAGACAAATGAATCTGTTAACAAATTGATTATTTTAGAGAGATATGAAAAGCTTGTTTCTCTATTCGATATACTCATATCTTAATTGCAGTTAACAACAATTTTTTAATCAGTAAAATGTTCTTTTTTTTATAAAGGTAGCTATATACATATTAGTTCTTATACGTCTGTCCATGGATGCAGATATTTTTATTATTACTTTTATCTTTATATTTATTTATATAGTTACTGCGCCTAATGAAGTTAAGTCGAAACGTTCCGCTATGAATCTCACGTTTGTAATAAATTACTAATTTTTTTTGAGCTCGTCATATACCTTTCTTTTTTCCTTTCTACATATTAGAATATTAAAATATTTATAATGAGATACTTTTTCTCAACAAAATTTTCAAAACAAAATCTTAAAAAAATAGTCTTTAATAGGAAAAAAGAAAAAAAAAATATTTTTCTTTAGAAATTGAATTAATATAGAAACAGAGACAAAATGAATTAAAATTCAAACAATAAAATTATGAGCCAAACTAGGTTTTAATGCTAATTGAGTAATAAACATTAAGTTTAACAAAAAGAGTCATATCGAATGGTGGAAGTATCACAAAGAACGATATAAAATATGACAATATTTTATACCGTTGCAATCCTGGGTTACAATCCTTCTTTATTATAATAAATATAAACAGTGTATATAATACATATAATATATATAATAAAGATAAAAACACAATGTATACATTTTTTTTTGGAGAAAATCTTTTTCACATCCTCATAAAGAATATATATTTTCTTCAAAAATGTCATTTATATTTCATCACGGTCCAAGGACACATCTAATCGCTCTCTTGTAATAAACGCTCGTCATTTATAAACGTTACAAATCCTTACTCCGCGCGAGAGAGTGAGAGATCAGCGCGACAGTCAAATAGCACGCGTGTATACGAGAGCGAAAGAGAGTGCGAGGGCAGTGAGGCCGCATAATCCGGCCGCAAAATCCGGAAGCGTTTAACATAATTAGGTATCGGGTGTCGGGTATCGGGTGTCGGGAGTGTGGGAAGGGAGGTCTGCATGGTGGGTGGGAAAGAGTGAAAACGTGATCGAGAGAAAGAGAGAGACAGATGAATATATATATATATATATATAGAG
>NW_012130097.1:2659957-2668959 GCF_000143395.1 Atta cephalotes
CTTTCTTCTCTCTCTCTCTCTCTCTCTCTCTCTCTCTCTCTTTCTCTCTAGATTTCGGACGCGTCGCGACGCTTAACGGGTGTTTCCCGGTAACAAGAATTGAGCGACAGTAAATTTGGCATAGCGATGTAGCGTCGACATGCCCGTTAATCTCACCTCTATCCCATTCCGCCGGATATAAACCCCATTTGGGCTCAGTATACCGCGGAATAGCCGCGGGATCGGGAGATTTACGGGAAAGACAAGCCGCAATTAATAAGAACGCGATGGCGAAAAAAATCGTGTGCAGGTTAGGTTATTTCCGCATTCGACTAGAACGCTCATCTTAACGATTCGCAATGGATTCATTCGCCAATTCTATCGATATTTATCGATCCGCTCAATTATTCATGCCCGCTTCTTGCGGCGCGCAGCGAAAAAAGATATTCGGCGCGTCGCGCTGTCATCGACTGATGCGTCATATCTCGTAGTTGCTAACTTGAGTACGTATTAATAAATGACAAAGCAATGTTCAATCTTTAAAAAAAAACAAGCGACTCCATTCACTTAAAACAGTCTCACCCGGCGCACGTGGATTTATTTCTCGCCGTAAGACTGAATATAGCGGCGCGTTGACAATGAGTATCTTTGTTTCGTGATAAGAGCAAGAAGCACCACGTATATTTTCCTTAGCCGTAGCCTTTTTCCTGCAGAGAAAAGGTGGCCAATTAACGATGGTATGACCGCGCCGATGGAATAAATAAAACTTGAACGAACGGGAGGGGTAAACGAGAAAGAAAAAGAAAAAACAAGTACGGAACGGGAATAACGACGCTCGATTTTCGGGAACAGGTGAGAAAGGGAGGGGGGAGGGAGATTGAACGGGGGAAGGGGATGAGCGCGAATAAAATAAAAGAGTTTATCGGCCGCTTATAATCCGGCCGTTTTAGCGGGCGCAACGCCCGCGAAACGATGAAATACGGCGCCGAAGAAGGGAAAGAGGCAGGGAGGAGGAAAAAAGAGGATAAAAATATGGAGGGTCGGTCCCGCGTGCGTCGACACGAAATAACAAAGAACGAAATCGACGTAGAAATACGCGATCCGTATTGATACCGATCGGTCCCGTTATCTTTCGAACGTTACATCCCCAAAAGTGCGAGAAAAAATGCTTTTTTTCGCATAGGAGAAAGACAAAACGAATGAGAAAAATTACAATGTTTTTTGAAAATTGCTGCTTTAAGAACAGTAAACTGAACAGGGAGGCTCGATATTATGTCATATTAATGAAACGTTTCTAAGCAATATCTTCTGCTCCCTTATTTCAAAAGTGACACAATACAAAAAACATAATTTTCGAGTTATTACCATGAATAAGTTAAACAGACATTACCTTATCAATCATCAGAAATGAACTATTTAACGTCATAAAAAGTCGTTGAAACGTCACAATTCAAAAAGAATAGTTCTTTTACGAATTCTGAAATAAGAATGAAGCAAGTGTGACATTTGAGCATGTTAAGATATATTCTTTTTGATGACATAATGATGCTTAATCAATAATTGTCTGTCAAGTTGAGAAATACTTTTTCCCCTTTCTAGGAAATTTAACCCTTAGTACACACGGTCATTAGTGTCCTGCGCATTTCTTTTCTTTGAAATACTAGGAGTACCTGACTAATTAATGATCTCTATTTTTTCTTCTTTTTTTAATAACCTTACAATATTTTCTAAAGATGTAAAGTATACGAAAGAATCACTTAATAATTTTTGTATATTATAAAAATGATGGTTAATTTTAATTACTAATCCGGTATTATTTTTCGAATATCCGGTGCACCCCTATTTTATGGAGAACGCTATGACATTTTAAAATTGTCAAAAAAAATTAAAAATTAAAAATTAAAATTAAAATTAAAAGATAGACCTTGTCTTTAAAGTCTTGCCAATAGAGGATTAATAATATATTGATTTGTGTCATCTATAAGACATTGGGATTTGGGATTTATTTATTTATTTGCGGCAGAAAGTTCATTCATTTTTCGTCTCGATTGCAAGAGATGTTATGTATTCGCACATCGTGATTATAATCATCTGCGCGAAAGTTCACAGTTCTTCTATTGTGAAAGTTAGCCCATAATTAGACATAAGATCCCCACTCGCCGGAAAACAATCTCGGCCGGAAACTGATATCCCCTCCTCTTTCGTTCCCACGATTCTTTTTCTATTCCGTTCTTGAGAGGGTTGCTCAGATATTATTATCCGCGGTAGAGAGACAATGACCGCAACGCGACAATGGTGGCCGGTAAAGGCATCGGCAAGCCGAGAGGAAGATCTGTCTCATTAACAACTTATAATGGAACCGATACATCTCTATCGGCGAGACACAGCTGCGCCCTATGCTGTTTCGCAACCTCTTGGTCGTAGAAAGCGGACCAAGGGGTTGAGAATGAGGGTGATGACGGTGAGTCTTCGAGAATAGATAGTGAAACGAACGGGAAAGGGAGACAGAGAAAGAGAGAGAGGGGGGGGGGGGAGGGAGAGAGAGAATACGATTCGTTGCGTACGCAAGGCCAGTGTTTCGCAGTGTTGCACGTTGGATGCATCGGGTGCACTCTTCGTCGTTCGTGCACGCGTATTGTGCACACGCCATTGAATGCGACCGGTCGAACAATACGCAGACGTCTGGTTTTGTCTGGCGACTTCTCGCCGCGATTTCGTTGCGGCGGAAAGAACGAGACGACGAGCAACGAGCGACGCGATGTGCATCGCTTCCGATATACGCGATGCATGTTTAACGCTCTACGTCAACAATGCTCTGCTTTCGAACAGAGAAAGAGGAAGAAAGAGATAGTAATGCAATTTGTTGATACAACGATTCTCTGAAAGCATTTGCATTATTTAAGTGTTATAACGCGAATATAAAAAATGTATACGGAATTCTCAGTTTTCAAATTTTATCTTTGACAGCGAAAATTGTACTCTTACAATTTTTTAAGTCTCGACTAAGAGCTTCCGTCTCTCAATTCTCAGACCGCAGATTAGTAGAAAAATTAACATTCGGCGATTTCAGGGCTGTGCGATCTGCGAAAGCTGGCGAAAAGACATTGGGATAGAGTAATGGGAGTGTAATAAAGAAACGTGCCAATCTACACGAGAGAACAACGTAATTCTCCGTTTCTGGCGCGTGGCAGACCCTTCCGAGACTCCGTTGGAAATTTATAGTAGCTTCGAGGGCTGGCGTACGTTAAAAACCGGAGAGCACACACATACACCCCGCGCGCGCGCACATACACACACACATGCGCGCGCGCGCGCATGTACGGAATTGCTTTGCATACCATTTCGCGCAATCGCGAGATCTTAATATTGGCTGTAATTTAGAACGCGCCATTTGGCCCTCACGTCCCACCCTTTATATTGCTTCGTGTCCCTCAGCGCATCTCTAAATGTGATCACCCCGTGCTTCAAATTCCATTTCAAAACTTCGTGTGCGATATTTTTATTTTAAAAAAGCAATTAATATTTTTTCCTGATTTATTCGTAAAAATAAATTAATTTTTTTTAACGATCCATTCACGTACCATTCTACCTTCAAGATATAAATTGACCGTTTTAATACCGAGACGCAAAAATTTCTTTTTTTTTTTTTTTTTTTTTTTAAATTATATTATGAAAGAAGCTTAATAAGCTAAACGCTTTTCTAATGAAAAAGATAATTAGTTTTTTTCTAATTTATAACATGTAAAAAGATTGATTCATGTTTCCTGGGCTTAATTATATATTTGAAATCGGTAAAAGTACAAAATCACATACATTCTAATTCCAACAGACGGAATCTGTCAACATCGAAGAGCACGTTGCGTAACAATAGTTTCGACAAATCGTGCGGCTACTCTTAAAGAATCATCCCTCGGTCGCTCTTGATAGTCTGCGGTGAACAAAGCGAGTCGTTCAGGAACGGTACAATTAGCATCCGGTGGCATCCTCTTTAGCGTGCCTTTTAGCACGACACGGCTCTTGACTACTGGCCCTCTTAACCCGCTTCGGTGTGAAAGGGTCGAGGGAAAGAGCGACGGCGGAACGAAGGACGACAAATCCCCGTCGGGTGACAGGGGAGTCGAGAGGGTGGCCGCTCGAAGCAACGAGCCGAGAGTTGTCTCCCAAGACGGACGTCTGCGCGTTTTTGCACAAAACGTGCAAGTCATCGTCCTTTCTTTCTACCCGCTCTCCCTCCCACCCTTCCGCACTGTCTCTCTCGTCTCGTCCGGAGTCGTTTCAGGGGGTTCAGGTGCATTCAGGCATTCGCATCAAGAGTCTGCGCCCCACGATGATGATAATTAGTATATAAGAGCGGCTGGTTGAAAAACCGACCCTAGACCACGCTGCGCTGACTTCTCTAGACCACTCAGGGGTTTGCGCCGGCTCGCACCCTGTCCTGCCACTGCTCCTCCCAGATAAAAATATTATACTATCTATACTATCTATAATATAGATAAAAAAAATACGTAAGCTGATACATTCCCTGCAATATGAGTTTCTCGAATTCTCATACTGTCGAGTTTTCGAGACAAAAATTTAACGGCAATAATCGGATTTCTGTTATATCTTTAACGTTTGCAAAAAACATTTCCCTCTTCATTTTAACAGAACTGTTGGATTAGAAATAACGTTTTTAAGATGAGACGACGATGTAGATGTTAGATGTTTACATAGCAGTAAAATTTTATTTGAGTTGAGTTTTTTTATTTAATTTTCTTTTTAGTTAATTTTTTATAACATGACAGCCAGATTCTCTAACATGAAATTGAAGTACTTATTAAAAGTTTTCAATCTTTGCTTTTTCTCGACAATAAATTACATCCTATTATTGATTAATTATTTCTAGAGCAATTTTATTATTTATGTTATTGCAGGTAATCATTTATTTGTAGTGGTCAATCTTTTTAAATAATTAATCTTTTCAATTAACTGATAATTGCAAGTATCAGACAAAAAATTTGACGAGAGAAAAAAATATTGTAATATTAATAACCCTGATATAAAAAAGAAGAAAGTAGTTTTAGTTGAGACGATAGATAGAAAGTTGACGAAAAATCGAAGAAAGATATAGGTTTGATCGCGGTCGTTCCACTCGTCCCGACGTCACCTCCACCTTGATTCGTTCTTTCGCCGCCGAGGAGCTTCTTGCTGCTGCAATCTCAGACTAAATTGCCAATCAACAGGGTATTATTTTCCTGTTAGCCTGGCGTCCTGGGCGGGAGCGTGAGGGGAGGAAAGAGGAAAGACGTTGGAAGGAAAAATGATCTACGAGACGTGGCCGGCGATCGTTGTCATTGTAAATTTACGCGATTCTTAGCGATTGTAAACCAACTGTCGAAGGTTTCTCGAACGGACGGAGGCGCAAAGTGTTGCCGGACTTGCCGGAATTGGGACGAGACATTTTTCACACATTTGACGGTAATTCACGTGTCTCTATAAGTCTGAACGAATCCACAGATAATACTTATTAGGACTGCCGTACAAATTTTTTTTAAGTAGTCTAAAGCTAAGTGCTTACATTTTTCTATATATCCTTAAAAGTTGCGTATAAAAAGCAAGCTACTGGCGTACAAGAAACTTAAGCAGTAAACAAATCAACATTTTGAATTCGCTACTGCTTTATGTTCTCTACTGCCATAGATTGATCGATTGCTTCAGCTTACTATTTCTTACGTTTTTTGTGTGTCATATAACCTTTAATCTTCTGAATCTTTTCTCTAATTGATGATGCATCTATCAACTAAATTCCGAACGAATTTCGCTTTAGCGATACTTTGAGAATTAGTTTAATCGCGAAGATTTGTGATGTCGGGAAATGCAAATCCCGCCACCGGACATGACCTGCCGTGAAATTTATAGTAATAAAAAATTGGATTGGAAAAACGAAACAAATGGGAAAAAATGAGGCGGCAGCTGTGTGAAACTCTATTACATATTGTGTAACCGATTCTATAGAATCAGTCATCAAAAAGTAAAGGAGTAAAAATCGAACTCGAATTTGCACTGTTGTAATATTTATCCCGCCGTCTAAATTGACATGTTTTTTTCCTTGTCGTCCGTCCAGCACTCTGTGTATAACATGTTACGATTATTTGCATTATACTGTACACGACCGCTAGAATTTATATAAATCGTGCGAAGCGCGGGAGGCATCCACCGGCAAATTCGCGAGCATCGCATCGACGCGTGGCGCGGAGCGGCGCGGGCATAACAAATTAATTTGTTATTCTTTATACACTGTTTAGTGCGCGTGAATTATCGGGCGTTTCGCCGGCGCGACGCGTCGCGTAATAGCGGATTTAGTTGTTTAATGTTCTGAATATTGTTTATACGTCGCACGCGTCGCACCCGCTCTTCTTGCACATCTCTCACGGCTGACATTCGCAAAATTGCGCATTTCTAACGCGTGGGAATTCGGAAGCCTTTGCTTTTCGTTCATTTATCGTGAGCACGTCTTAATGCGCCATGTTGTGTCAATCAAGCCGCTGATAACCGATGGAAAATTATCCTCCATGGATAATTTTACGAGGATAATTTTAACAATAATAGTGGAATCTATCAGCCCTTAACGAATACCGCGTTACGAATACGAGCGTTAATTTGAACCTCTCATGCGTGATTGTCATGTAACTGATATTATGTATCTAAATTCCATATATAATATTGAATAAATATTATTAATTTCATTACGAATGAACCATGAATATAACTTTGATCTTTTCTTTGTTGATTGTGAGAATTAATAATTAGAGAAATTTAATCCTTTGACTGCCACATTTTTTTTATTTATTACAGAGATGTTTATAATTAATCCCTTGGCACTATTACTTTTTATATAATGTAATTTAAGAAAATTTTTTTTACATTAAAATACCTTTTTTTTTAAAAAAATATGTTTTTAAATAAATTTTTGGCAAAATATGTAGACCACCTCTCTATAATTCATAATATTCTATATAAGATCAGTGCAAAGTGTTCTTAATTTATATACAAAAGATAGGAAATGTGTTTTTATGTAATACACATTAAAATTGATACAATGCTGATTGATTGGTACGATTCTGAACTCACGTACCCAAATATATCCTAGTAGATACACGTAGCAGTCAAAGTATTAAAAATGTGTACGTATATAAATATTTGTATTAAACGAAACATTTCATATATACAGAGAAAAGTATATTAGATTGATAATGTTAGTAAAAATAATTACAATCGTATAACTATAGCTATCGCTATAGTAATGATAAAAATAATTCTAATTATTATTATCTTAATTATCTTGTCATTTTTGGGACAATTATATTTCTATCTATAGAATTGTCATATAATAATTATTATTAACGTTATAGCAGGAAGGATCATAATTATAATAACATGTAATTATAGTGACAAATATAAAAAAACTGTTCCGTCAGTGTATTATGCATTGAGTAAGGGCGAATTAAGAAAGAGCCAGAAATGAGGACTCGCCACTCGGTGGTGGCAGCCGTCACAAAGTACGCATGTTGCGCACACGTGCGTGCACACGTTTATTTCGCGACGCAGCAACAACAGCGGCCGAAAATTTCGAGGCTAATTCGCGCGCTTTAATCGCTCGGCTCATTTGACGCGGCGCATGAAAAACGGCTGCCGATAAATTTTGACAGTATTCTGTCCATTGCATTGCAATAATACCGGACCATATATTAGGGTGGTTCGCGGGACGACGCCCGTACGGGGAGAGAGGGTAGACGGCGTGAGGAGGGGTGGTTGGCGCGGTGGGTACGTGTGGGGGCTTTCGTATAGTTTGCCGGTAACATATTACGAATTAATACCAACTGCTCCGGTGAAATATTACTGCAAAATACTGACCGTTATTTGCGCTCGCGTGCTGCCAACTCGCTCGCTCGCTCACTGGCAAAAGCGCGAGTAGGAGCAAACGAACGAACGAACGAACGAATTGCGCCCGGTCTCGAATTTTTGTCACGCTGTCCATATCCTTTCGAAATTTATTTCGTCCCGGCTCGAGACAGTATTGTGTATTCATCATCGACTGCGAGGGGGACGAAGCGAGTTCCCGAAATTAAGGTATTAATCCGCGGGTTCCCGCGTTGCGAGGAGAAACGCGATTGCAGTTTACGTGGCGAACGCCGGATTAGCATAATTTCAGCGTAATTTTACGACTCAGCCAGTCTCGCCGTAAAGCGTTATTATTATAATATTGTAAGCGGTGATTTACTTGTCGCTATCGCAATTAAGGGACTAAATTTATAAAGGTGATTTTCCAATATTTATTGCTCAATACTATCGAATAATGATCGCACTAGCGTGTTTAATATTGCACAATATTATCAAATGATCTTAACGCATCGAGCACATATAGTTATTTAGAATTGTATTTATATGTATTTACAATATATGTATGATTTAATTTTAAAATTCATATCTGATTTAATTTTGATCATTCTCTGGACTTGTGCTATGAATCACAAATACACTTCACAAGAATCAAGTCAAAGAAAAACGCACGATGACTGATCGTTTTTTATGTGAAAATATCGCTCTGCGATATATTTATTTAAATAAGAAACTCGTTCAATGTTCGCGCATGGACGTTTGGACGCATGTCTGCAAACGCGGCCAGATTTTAGGGAAATGATAAAGAAAATCCAACATCTCGAACAAGGTACAAGGTACAAAGTAGTATTCTCCACCCACTATTTACAAACGAGGCAATTTCGTCGAGTTAAAAAACAAGAGATCAAAAATTAATGTTGAAGTCTCTGATCTTATCCGTTTGCTCAACTCCCTCTCATGCATTTCGTGTTAAAGAAAATAGTCTTTAGCATTTTAACCTTCTATATAGCAGCATCATTATAAATCGTCTTTTATCTAAAAAAATAATTTTTTTTACGAACTTTATTTAAAAATATCTTGTGAGTGAAAAATCTATCGAGAAATATATATATATATATATATATATATATATATATATATATTAT
>NW_012130097.1:2668979-2675529 GCF_000143395.1 Atta cephalotes
TTTAATTTAATTAAATTTAAATTAATATNTAGTAGATAAATATATANAGTAATATATATATATATATATATATATATATACTATATATATATAGCTTTTTTGACGGTTAAAAATACTGTACTTTTGTGCTACATACATTTCAATCTTCAGTACTTAAATGTAATTACATAGATCGCGAATTTACTCTAAATTTATTCTGAATTAAATTTTAAAATGAATGTTACAAATTCTGCAACACTCGCTTCTGCATGATTAAAAGATAATTTAGCTTTATTCATGTGGGTACATTAAACGAACTCCAGTAAAGTATTTACAAGAAACGTCGAACGTTTTACTATAGTATAGCATAATAATGGTTGGTAGAATCGTTCATGCGAATAGCTTCCAATTTTTCTTATATCCAATCAAAGTGCGAGTTTTATACACCCTCGGCGAGAGCGATCACGTCAACTCGCACCGTCAGGGTTACCCTACTAATAGCTTTCGATGTGTGGTTTAATTGCCGCGAGAAACGAAAAAAAGCGACCGAGGGAAAATAAGAAATAATTCCCCTCAGACGGAGGATAGGAGTCTCGCGCTTAGGCTTAATCAATCCGCTCGTTATCGTTCGCTGCCTATCCGAATGATTGAATAACTAACGATTTTCGCGAGCAAGCCTCGTTAAAGACTCGCTTTTTTCGCGTTCAACCCTTTCGTTCTTGATCCTTTTTTAAATTATCAAACACCAGACGAATTCTTGTCGTATAAGATATGAAAGGAATTAACTAGGTATATCTACTAATAGTCGCGCTTTATATTTGCAGCTCTGTTAATTCTTGTATTAGAGATGGATTTTAATGATGTACGTGATATATTAGGATCGCTTGAGATAGTTGAGAGAATTCATCAGTTGACTGCGATATTTGTCAATGATGAAATTAATAACCATGTTATAGTCGTTAAAAATTATGACTGTTCATTTTAACGCTCGGTATAAAATCATTGGAAAGTAATGACTATTAATTACGTCATTGGAAAAATATTGCGGTGTCATATTTACTCCATTATCGCAATTACCTCGATTGGCTCGAATAAAAACTCCCCAAAGGTCGCGTTAAATATATTAATAGATACATTAAATCCATTAATTTAAAATATTAATATTGGCCGGGGAATGAAGAGCGACGTGGCCGGTAACACGATTTGGGGATATTAATCCTTTTTATTTCCGTAATCTAACTAGAGACTTTATCTACTATTTGCACCTATTCAGCTAGTAATCTATGTTGCGGCGCGCAGCCGATATCGATAATAATTTATCCGACAGTAAATACTTTACTCCTGAAAAAATGCAGACGATAAAAGCTTCAGTTATGAATTTAAAAAAGACATGTAAAATGACTTTTATTCGATCGCGGATTATATTAGGAGGGTGGCGTGTCAGCCGTAACACAATCACGGTATGACTAACGCGATTTTTTATTCATCCCCGTGTCTGCACATATAACAAATATTGATCCCATACTTATTGTGATATCTTTTTCGACGGGGCGGAGGGAAAAGGGTGGAAAAGGGCTGGGATTAAAATTCGTCCAATCAATACCCTTCTAATGAAATATAAATTTACATAATATACAATTACACAGATGCACGGACATTTTTGGCGGCTTTAATTGATACAATTAAATTAATTTGACGTCGATTTGGAATATTTTCACATGGATTCTCGCATCTTATAAAAATATCGCATGATAATCTTATGAGATAATCTGCTGCACTGTTCATATATATATATATATATATATATATACTTAGTGGCTAAACCACGAGTTTCTAAGCAATGCGATGAAAATAAAAGAACGTAATAAATTTTCTGCGAGGCACACTGCATATTCGATATTACAATATACCTTATAGCGTTGATTAAACATTTGGTTTGCGGAACGATAATCTCGTGGTAGTGGGTGCGTTAATTACAGAAAAAAAGGGTGGGAAAGAATTGGCTCGCAACATTTTTACCGCTTTTATTCCGCTTTTCGAGAATGCCGCGGAACACACGCGCGTTGTTTTCGCCGTTTTATGGAGCCGCGGGATTTCTGATTTTCATTAATAAAAGTTAATTTATTTACCGCATTCATATTGCAAATCCTTCGATCGCGTATAAAACTCACGCGGTATTTGAATAATTAAAACGGCCGAATAAAAAAAAAGACCGTCGAACTTAAATCGCGCAAATGAATCGCCGATGCATAAATATAAATTACATATTCGGCGAAATATCGCCGCCGAACGAGCGAGCGAGCGCGAGCACGCACGCGCGCACTTGCGCCCGCGATTTAATTTTCAATTTAATTAAAAATAATGAAGGGAGAGAAAGAGAGAGAGAGAGAGAGGACTCCCCTCATTGTATTCGTAAAACCTGCGTGAAATGATATACCGCCAGTAAGTATATAATACCCGGCGAGCCATAAATCTCCGAAGAAAATTCGGCGCGGCTTCTTTTCGGCCATGCATGTATTATCGATTTCGCTTAATCGCACGCCGCGCGATTCGCCGATTTCTTTTTTCGCGCT
Organism: Atta cephalotes; assembly: GCF_000143395.1. Taxonomy (NCBI): domain Eukaryota; kingdom Metazoa; phylum Arthropoda; class Insecta; order Hymenoptera; family Formicidae; genus Atta; species Atta cephalotes. The sequence continues at coordinate 2,671,532 of NW_012130097.1, forward strand.
GGATAATTAACGATACGAAGGGACGCGGAAATTGTGGCTGAGCTGAGAAACTCGTTAACTAATTCCGATTAGCTATTCCTTGTGACTTACTAAATCATATTTCAGCACGAGCCTGGATTATAGTCCTAGGTACGCGCAGGATATTTCATCAACGTTGCGGGTAACGTACTTTGGATATGTACTTAATTCGATCATGCCGAAAAATCGGATATCCGAATTGGGCCGTATACATCGGTCGTATATAGGCGAGACGTTCGTCAAGACCATGATATAACAATAATACAAATATTTCCAATTCTATAAAATTACGGGACTTTTCATGAAAACTTTCCGCAGTAAACACAAGAAGATAGTGCAGAATATACTAAAGTCGCTAGACAAAGTATCGCAATTCAGAAAATTCTGTGCGCAATGGAGAAAATATGAATGGGAATAAATGTAAGGATTTTAACCTTTATTAGAAACTACTGTATTCCTCTATATGCAATTTCTGTTCCAAGGTAAAATCTTAAAATTTATTCCTATTCTTCGTATATAATTCTATTCCTTATACATATATTCCTATTTCTAATATATAATCTCCAAAAGAAAAGTACCGCAAGTTTATCTTATATACATGTTCATTGTCTCTTTTGTATTTCTCATCTCGTGATAATGCTCTGAAAAAAGAAACATTTGATTTGAAACATAGAACAAATATCTCTTATCAATATGTAACTCGAAATGTCATTCTCACTTGAAAACTTTTACCTCGAATTCGGAGGTACTACGCGGTACAGAATTAAGAGTGTATTCTTACATTGTGATCAAGAGATACTGTTTCATAGGGTAAATTTCCTCCTTGAGACGATTAATTCACCGTGAAAATGGCTAGTATCTCTTTGGCGGATCACGGATGCGTGGATCGGTAATTATCGGCAAACAAACTCATTAAACTGGGCCGATCTGCTTGGGCGGAGCGGCGATCGCGCGTGAAACTTTGATCATGCCGCGAATCGAGTGATCAGCGGAATCAGCAGAGATCGCAGGGCGCAGCACGCCGCGCCGCGTCGATGGCCTGACCAGGGAGTCGAGGGGGGCCGGGGCATTAAATTACCGCATCGGTAAGCGTGTCATCCGCCAATTAAACGGCCGCTATTTTCCGCGCCGAAATTGATAATCGTGATTAAAAGCGGAAGCGGTGCAGAGCGATGACACGTGTGAACGAGCTCGCGAGCGGCAAGAACGCAATTACACCTTTTTTATTCCCTCCTTTTTCTCCCCGACGTGACAGTTCGACGGGCCAAAAATATCCCCATTTTTTTTCCGACGCCCGGCTAAATTATCCCGGCGTGTGACAGTCCCTATATAGGGTGTCTCGCCGTTATGACGCAATCGCGCTGTCGTAGATTGCTCGACAAATCTGGAGTCGAACTCTTCTCTCTTAACGGAAAATGCCTAGATGTGTGTGATCGTTGTCAGTATTAATGTTAAGAGCACTAATATATTAATGTTAAAGGCATCAAAAAGCAGTCTAACGGCAAAATTTTTATTATTGATCTAATACACAGTAGATTTACTGCAGCAGTGAAACGAAAAATCTGTAATTAGTACAGAACTCAATCTCGGAAATTATACAATCGTAATCGTTGATTAGCATTTATACAGCTTTTCTTTTAATTTTTTCGCCGCCGGCATCTGCGGACTCATGAAAAAATCCGCAGCCAGCAGGAAACGACCAGCGCGACACCTTGTATATAATTTTGACGGGCAGACTTTTCTTAATAGATATGCCCGACGAATACGCGAGAGAATATCGGGAGTTTTCGAATGCATTATCGGCGGATACATCCTGGCTGCTTAAACCACTTTTTGAACGGCGGAGTGAGGGACGGCGGAGTAAAAGAGTCGGATAAAAAAATATTCATCCCTTGACGCGAGAGAAGGGCGGGGGGGGGAGGGCAGATGGACGCGTCGCGGATTCGCGGGGCGATTTATTCTGGTACACCTGATCCGACGCGTTGCAGGCGCCGCGAATACCATCCGCGCGCCCCGACGCCGGCGTCGGTCGCTTCGATTAAACGAAATTATTAACGCGACGCTCGATAAACTAATTTTCATTTCTGATATTTTAGCCAATTATGAAATGCAATTATTTTCGCGCCCAGCCACCGCTTTTAATGTCGCGCCGCGTCGGTGTCACTGACGACGACGACGACGACGACGACAATGACGGTGAAGACGACGATGACGACGAAGGCGACAATGATGACGACATGATTGATGACAATATTGACGATGATGAGATCATGGATAATGAGGATGTTAACGGTGAAATTAAATAGGTTGCTATTATATTAAACCCTGAATAAATTGTAGTCAAATCATGCACCGAGAGAAAAAAAATGGTTGCAATTACTATAATTTAACTATAAATTATTTATAATCATTTTTAGTGCTAACTGTATATATTTTTTGTAGAATTATAAATAGGGGAGACTTGTTGGCACAGTTTTCACAATTTTGGCATTAGATTTTTTAAACAATTAATTATGATTAAAATATACTATTCAGATTTTTATCATTTTTTTATAATAAATTACTATTGTTACTCAAAATAATGTGGCGTGTACTAAGAGACAGACACTTTTCTTTTAACTTATATAATACATATTTAGATTGGCTTTCTCAAACCAAAGGTCATTAATACGAAATTAGGAAATGCTTAAAAATTTAAAAACTTGCCTCTTCTTAAATTAAATTTTTCTCTTTTTTTTATTGTAACATTTGTTTGATTTAAATAAAACTTAGGGAAAAGTACCTGAGTTATAAAAAAATATTTTGCGGTAACTTTTCCATTATTTCTTTCGTCATACATAAACGGATTGCAATGCCAATTTACCTTTTATGCTCCGAGTCTCCCCTATAATTGTTATAACATAGCAGCAGTAATAACTATAAAAATTAGCAGCTCATAATTATTTCACCATACAATTACATTGATAAAAACGTCAAACAATTTTTTATCAATACAAGTTAACACAAATCTGTACTTGAAGGAGTGATGAAGAAAAATTAAAAATACTTAAGCATTATGAATCTCGAAGTCATTCTCTTGATGTGGTGTTCTTGCGCGAGTGAGAAGTTTTCGAAGATAATTATTTGATTATTCGCATATAGAATTACTAAAATTAGCTCACATCGCGGCAAAAATTAATTAAACAAGTTTTGCAGCGTTTTCAAAGAAAGATTCAAATATCGAAGCGTAGCTGCGAAAAATCAATTGTAGTCTGCAAAAAGACGTACCTCCAATACGGGTCGTCGATACTTCCGTGTCTGAGGGAGGAAGCGAAAAAAGGTATCGGGTGACAAAAAAAAATATTTCAGGTGACGACCGATGATCAATCTAAATCGAGATTCATGAATTTAATAGGGCTCCATGGACTTTTATAGCCCTTTCCCTCCTCCTTTTGCACCTTTTACTCTCTTTCTCTGTCTTTCTCTATCTTTTTTCTCTTTTTTTTTGGAAATCATATCGAAACCCCATACGTTCCGCCACTTTCACAGGCACCGGACGTTTGCAATGGTAATTCGCGGCATCGCGGTAAAAAACTACCCCGACTCGATGGGAGAAGGGGGCGAGGTTCGGTCGGTGGGAAAAAGGGTGGCATACGCAGAGGTAAGCGGGGGAGGGCGGAGGGGGAAGCAGCAGCCATCGATCACGAGTCTGTTTACCGATTTTTCCGCCGGGCGCCATGTGGATATTTGTAATTACAGAACCGAAGCGGCCACCGCAGTTTTTATTCGCGATCCGAACGACGATTTTTAATTTCGAGTAATGAAGCGCTACACACCGGCCCCGCCGCTGTTGATATTCGTTATTAATTTTTAATCGCTGCCCCGCCCGCGCACACTGGCAGAGCCCAGATGTCGAATATTGTCTCACGCTGAAAATTCGCAAAAATTCTCCACTATTTTTTCGCCGCCTCTCTTACCGCCGATCTCTCTCTCTCTCTCTC
>NW_012130097.1:2676116-2678311 GCF_000143395.1 Atta cephalotes
CTCTCTCTCTCTCTCTCTCTCTCTCTCTCTCTCTCTCTCTCTCTCTCTCTCTGTTAAGTTTTCGACCGTGACAATCGTATCGTTGCTCGTTTAAAAACACGCCTAATAATTTACGTATCTGTTCTCTCGTGTGTATCTTCTGATTAATTTGCTCTTTAAATTTTTCTTCTCCTTAGCTCATATCTCTTTTGTTTCCCCCTTCCGCTGTTGCTCCGCATATTTGTATACTTTTTATTAAAAAAACTTGGCGGGTCGCGAGAAACGGTGGTGCATTCGCAAATATTACACGAGGCGGCACGGCGCGGCCCGCTCGCGGAGGCACGCGCGCGCCGCAATTTGTCGGCGTATCAAAACGAAATCAAGCCCGGCAAGATAAACGTTTCGCTGTCGGACCCATGCATATTAATTTTAAGCCGCGAAAAAGCAAGCTTCTCCCTGTCCGCCCGCTTTCCCGCCTCTCTCACCCTCTTTCCCGTCCCTCTATAAATGTTGTCTCGTTCTCTCTTTTGCTCTGCGCCGCTCTATCGCCCATCCATCTCCGGTCGAAAACGCAAAACAAAGCAATTCGCGCGATCCGATCGGGAAGCGCGCGGACCGATTATTTTCCGATCGGCGGACTTCGCGCGTAAAAACGGCCGCGCAATTACAAATTAATGCACACCCGGCCGGCCAGAAAAAATAGAGACACACCCGACCGCCGATCATCGGCGAACGCGAATGGCCCCGGCTCGGAATTAAAAAAACATTATTCTTTAGAATTATCCGCGGTAACTGCAGTCTCGCTCGTGCCGCGGCGGAAGCGATGCATATTGATACTACAAATATGCGTTTCCCGCTCTTTCTCCCGTGCGGGAGAAGATTAAAATTTACCGGCCCGGAGGCCCGCGAGCGAACGAAAAGAGCAGCCGACACCAAATGAACGGCTCGTTAAAAATTAGCGCCTCATCCAGGTCGCGATCCCATGTCTCGAGTACCTTTGACGATATTTTTGTTTTTATAATTCGATGTCGTTTAAACGAAAAGCGACGCAATAGAGAAGATAAATGGAGTAAGCAGAGAAATAGAGAAAAATGACACATTGTTTTAAAAAAGGAGCAAAGAACGTGAAATATGAATGAGTTGAAAATAAGCAATAAAACAATTAACTACTCGTGAACATCAAATGTACTAAAACAAAATAAAAAAGCGAATACGATGGCGCGGTAAATGGTGCGCAAATAAATAATTGAACCAACGAGATTGAAACGAAGTCAATATATTAAAAAATATTTGAAAATAAACATTTTGCAAAAGCGTCACATTCGATTTTTCCACCTAATCGCCAATCGCCATGTGAATGCCTTTTTGATGCAGTATCATTCTGCACATCGCATTCGCACATCTGTCACTTTTGGTGCATGCAAAGAAATGAAACCGATTTCGATCGAGGAGGACAATAAGGCCGAGGTCATCCGATGAGTCTCCGGAATCGACGATTGACAAGGGAACGGGAGGGAAGGGGGGAGGGGAGCGAAGAGAGGTGGAAATCTCGGCTTCAAGTATGTCGCTCTTTGATGTTGCGATCTGCCCCAAACAGCTCGACAGCACCGCCGAGTTGCCCTCTCCAAGCGGCTTAGCCGGCATCAAAGAAAGTGCCTTGGGACTAACCCCCATCAACTGCCATCCTCTCACATTCCCGCCGATGTTCCGCATTATATCGCCAGCCAGCTAAATTTCTTTCGTGAAAGAGAGAGAGAGGAGGGGGGGAGGGGGGTAAACAGGCAAGAAGAAGGTAGCGCAAAGAGGGATGGAAATGAGAGATGCGTTTCTGAAAAATACGGTGGCCGAACAGACTCGATGAATTACTTTTTGGTCCTTTGAGCGAGTTAGACGATTTGAAGGGAAATTTCTTTTCTTACGTTCCGATATACATTCCTGTTTTTCCAAACAATCCGTAAAGTTGAGAGCGGAACAAAATAAATTTGCTCAATCACGTTGTACCTTCCTTCGTATTCTTGCAATAATAATAATCGATAATCGTAAAGATTATTAAAAATAGAATAAGAAACACTAGATATTGTTTTTCAAATTGTTTTAGATTCTCTCAATGCGCGCGAATAAAAAAAAGAATTTCAATTTTTTGCGCGCGTGTGTGTGTGTGTGTGTGTGTGTGTGTGTGTGTGTGTGTGTGTGTGTGTGTGTGTGTGTGTGTGTGT
>NW_012130097.1:2683936-2689535 GCF_000143395.1 Atta cephalotes
CTGTATTTTTTTAATTTGAATCTCTTCCATATTCCATATATATTTCCCCATTTCCTGAAAGAAAACGTTCTTATATGCTTTTTTTATTATCGGTAATTGCAGCGTTGATCGTTAACGTCGCGTAAAATGAAGAAATGCGTTGGATTTATTTCTCCGTGTGCGGCTGTTCTCCTTAAATCGCAATCGATAATCCCGGGAGTGATCACGCAGAACGTAAAAGAATTGGATTAAACTGGCGATTCTTCTGCCGTTGATGAGTATCGACCCCTCGATAAATCGAATGCCAGAACCGAAACTGCGCGCCGTTTAAGAGACTTAACCTTCGCGGTGCGGATGGGTTTCAGCGGACGGCTTTTCCGGACTATTCTACACGCAATTTCGTGTTTAATATCCGAAATAACTCGACTTCCTCTTCCACGTCCGTACCGTTGCACCTGCACCCCCTGGAACAACGTGGCGCAAGTTTGCAACGTTGGCTGAGGCGACGAAATAGCTCGTTTTCCGCGCGCGTCCGTTTTTCTCTATCCTTTATCTTTTTTATCTGTGATACTTTTTCAGGATACTTTATGTATGAACAAATATTCTGATAAAATTATCAAGAAATAAGTTAATGCACGTTACAAAGATACGCCACGCGTTAACTGTCGCAATCTGAAACGATATAACGTAACGAAAAAATTTCATACAATATTCATTACATTTATACCAGAATAAGACAAATGCAACTTACTTTAATGGCGAAAATGGAAAATAATATATGATGGAAATAAAAGCGCGCGCGCACGGCGTTAAAGTACTTAATTAAACTTTGAAAGCAGTTACATGGCATAAATTCTATTTTATTCCGTTCCATTCTCCCCCTCCCCTCCCCCCCATCTCTCTCTATCGTTATATCCCTCTCTTTCTCTTTCTATCGCTACCTCTATCCGCGGGACGTTCCATCGCCGTTTTCGTTCTCTAAAATTTCATCCCGCGTGCGTTATCCCGCGACCGTTAATCGTCGACCGGCCGCGAAAAATTTCACCGACCGGCCGGCCGGCAACTCTGCCGGCCCGATAAATAAAACCGCTTTTCAATTACGAAATTAGTGTATTATTAACGCGCCGATATTTTTCCGATAATTTCGTGCGCGCCGCCCTACGCGACCGAAATTGCCCGATATAAATCGTTGATTTTTCTCTTCCCCCTTTACCCTCCCCCCTTTTTTTTTAAATACGACGCAAAAACAATTCGGCCCCGCGGCATTGCAAATCTATCGCGGGTCGACGAGTTTCCACTGCGGAAAATCGGCCTACATCTCGTATACTTTCCAGCGTTATCTCGGGGCCGATGACTTACAAATGTATTTATAAAGGAATAACATTTTATTAAGGAATAGCAGTGATAAATACGTATATGAAATAATAGATAATAATTGTGATCTTTTACATGCCATGTATTACAAATGTTATGATATGAGATACATGTTTCATGTAATGCATTTATTGCATTTAATGTATTGAATTCAATTTGTGCACTTCGGGTATAAATCCCGCCCGTTAAAAATGCCATATACGGTATATCCCAAACGTGGAACATACGAGATATCAAGTTGAACAAAGAATACAAAAGCCAAGCACTTGTATTTGCTCCATTCTTTACTTTCCTCTACACTTATGGACAAGTTTTAAATATATAGAATTAAGGTGCCTAATAATATTGCATAGACTATTTTATAACTATAATAACTATAAATTAATTTATTCAACTATGCATTAATTCTATACATATAAAACTTGTATAGTTGCCATCACTATGTTTTTCTTCGAGTGTATTAATTAAGAGTGTATAATTTAAGAGAAATTTTCTTCCCACCGTTTTCAATAACGTATAATATGATTTAGCCCTCGCTGATTCTCTTAGCGCATAGTTACTCTCTTAACGAAACGAAGCGCGATATCCTTTTCTGTTGAAGGCGAGGAAAATTCTACGAGGAGGTAAGATACCTCAGCGAAACTAGACGAACGAAGAGCAGACTCGCCGTTGATAGCGTATCTTAGCGGTGAATGAGGCTTAACGTCATTTCACCGAGCGATTCTCCGGACGAAAAAATATCGATGAGTTATTAAGGATCCGATTTCGTTGCGCGAATGAAATTTCATCCGTCTTCCTAGTTTTCCAACCCTCGTTGCTTTTTCATTACTCGATAGATACCTACGTTACATACATATTAGTTTTAAATTTGCGGATCTTAAAACACGATCAACAGCTTTCTAAGACGATCGATTTTCGATAGTTCTTTTGTAGGAAATCAAAAATCAAATCGTAATCAAAACAATTAATATCGCCTGACAGAAATCAATTATTTCATAGAGTTTCAGAAATAGATCCTTATTGAATAAATCTTCGTTCTCTCTTACGAGAAATTCGGAATTGTATATGAAATTGTATTATATTTTGGCGTATAATTCATGCATATAATTCATCGATTTAACGGAAAATTTGTAAGAAACATAAAAATGATTTCCCTCGCGTAACATTAGATAGAATATACACATTTACGTACACGAAATCACCTTTCACGAGGGAGGAGAGGGCGAAAGAGGAGGTGGGCTCTTGCTTCGATATCTCGAATTCGACTATCCTAGCCGGGCCAATGGCGTTTCCGCCATCGTTCAGCCACGACTGATCTCGCTGCAATAACATTATATCTATTAGCGGGCACTCGATACTATTAATAATTAATCGCGAGCTAATATCCCGCATTTGGCCGTACGCATTTCGTCTCCCTTCACCCGCCCCCGCCTGCTGTACCAACCGTCCTTCTGCCCCCGCACTCCGTTCGCCACCCTCCTGCGGCACAGAGTCACTCTAGGCTCGTCTAGGACGAGCGAGATACACGGAAATGTTTCGAAAATACCTATCCCTCCCTCCATCCTCTTCCCCGTTCATCGATATATCTATATGTGTATATATACATATATACAATATATATATATATATATATCACGTCGATGTATACCGCCCATTCGACATGATATCGCGTCGTGTGATATAATATCGGTTTCCGGAATACGCGATCAAAGATACAAAGCGGAAAGCAGGTAACGATGCCGTCGCTCGAAGGGCCACAGGGAGCATTACGATATATGGAAATTAATGATTACCTGTCCCTCGAATCTCTATATCTCCTCTCTGTTATATCCTCTTGCTCGCGGAATCATTAATCCTTAGATAAGCCAAAAAGATCTATACGCGGCGCGAAATCTTGAAAAGTGATCGGCCATCCATCTTTAATGCGTTCGATTTTAATGCATCTGTTTCTAATAGAAATTAAATATTCAATTAAATTTAATTATACATGACTGAAAATATAATCCACTCTCGTCAAGTTAACTTTCCGTCCCTTTTACGAGAAATTGCGTGCAAAAAATTTTAATTTGCATGCAATTAAGTACGTACAAAATTTTTAGAAACAAGTCTCTGGCTTTTGTGAAATTTTTTTCTGGCGAAGTTGGAATAATGGCACATTGAAAATTGTCTAATGTAAAAAGGACTTACGCTCCGCGCCGCAGGTCTCGGTATTATAATGAATTTTTGACGCTGGCAATTATTAATACACCTACTGTAACCTCAGCCCGTTCACTATGCGTCACTATGCCATCCCGTCAGTGAAAAATGATATACATCGCCGTAAAATTCTAGTTACCAGCGCGATTACGGCTTATGGCTCGACACATGTATTTTAATAACCGAGCCCACGCGACCTCTTTTATATCGCATGCTTTTCGCGAAAGATTATACATGAAATATTATGCATCGTATTGCGCGTATGGGATATGAAAAAGACATATGTAGACACAATGTGCATTGTCGCCCAAGTTCGCGGTATACATATAAGGTATCCCTTGAGGGTTGGTTTATCTCTATGCTACTATTATCTCTAAATTTTTTTAACGAATATAAAATAACTTTTTGAGATGCAATTTGTTGCGTTATCGGCGAATAATTACGCAACAGTATCTCGGGGCGAAGGAGGTACCAGCGACAGGGGTGAATTGCAGAAGGGATGGCGAACGAGGGGTGGCGGAGGTGTATATATTCGTGGCGAAAACACCTGTGGCTCCGCTCTCGTTAGATTCGCGCGACTTTTCCAAAGATAGCGAGGATGCTGTCTTTCTCACTTTCGCCACACTAATTCGCCCGTGTCTCGCAGTCCAACCACCGTCGATCTCGTCTCTCCTCTTTACGGGCTTTCTCTGTCTTTCTCTCTCTTTCTCTTTCTTCCCTTTCCCGCAATCTCAAAATAGCACGGTCGATTACTATATTGCTTCCGCAAGAATAGAGAGACGCGACAATTTCGTCGAAGTCGCTACGAGTTGTGGATGCTAGTGCTATTTCAGAGCAACGCTTTCGTTTCGATTCCTAATAAAGTGTAGCAGCAGCACGCGTACAGCGAGATGAAAAACTTTTCACATCAGGGAAATAGAATTTAATATATATTTCGCTCATTGTGCAATTGTAAGAAAAGAATTGAAACATAAAGAAAAAAGAAAGAACATACTTTTATTCTTTTACAATCAATTTTTCCGCAAAATTTTAAAATATTAATCTCAAAATTGCATTTTGAAATTAATATTTCAAAATTTTAATGATTCAAAACATTTAAACTCTTATTTTCTGGAGCACTGCTTTCTGAGTTGTATCGTTGTTGTAACAAATGAGCGATATATATATTTATTTTTTCGGAAACATTTAATTTCTATATTTAACGTCTCACCTTTTTTTGAAGGTATGAAAAAACTTTATTTTTCCGTTTACCTTGCATATGTTATTGACAATTAAATCAAGAATATTATCTTTTTATTGTTCAAAAGCGTCCAATGCCTCCCGTCAAATGTCTCTATCAAATCAAATTTCGAATTCTGACCTCCAGGCATTTGCAAATTCTCCACCTCTTGATTTATGCCGAAGTGGAGAAGGTCCCTTATCTCCAGGAATCCGCGAAAGCTGCGTTATCCTTCCCCGCGGGCAGACGGGCGTGGAAAAGGAGCCGACATGATGGCTAATCGGCGTTAATGCGATCAAGCGGCTCACAGTGCCGATCATCGCGCAAATCACTGCCGTTGATCAGCAAGTGCGCTCGAGCGTGATCTCTACCAGGAATCTCGAGATGCCGAACTGATATGAATCCCGGTTTGCCTCGCGGAAAATCAATCCGACGCAAAGAGATGCATCAAGCTTGATCTGTGTCCATTACGCGATGAAGGGGAAAGAGGGAGAGATAGAAACGGAATGGATACGGATAATGGTAACTAAGTTATTACACGAAATAATCTTGCAATTGTTACATTCTGGAGGTTTTTAAAGTGCAATAAAAGGAAAGTAATACGCGTGTATTTACAAGATAGACAGGAAAAATTCGTAGATCGACAGACAAATTTGGACGTATAAACAAATTTACACCCACAGAAAATATAATAGCATCAATTATAAAAGATAACTATTCAAGTTTTAAATGCAGATTTAACACACACACACACACACACACACACACACACACACACACACACACACACACACATATATATATATATACAACTAATATTATATATATTAT
>NW_012130097.1:2690255-2691942 GCF_000143395.1 Atta cephalotes
TAGGTAGTAGTCGCGTCGTAGTGTGTGTGTGTGTGTGTGTGTGTGTGTGTGTGTGTGTGTGTGTGTGTGTGTGTGTGTGTGTGTGTGTGTGTGCGCGCGCGCGCGCGCGTGCGTTACGAGCACGCGTATATACGACCGCGGTACATAATGTATGAGAGCGTGTTGGTAGGTAAGCGACCACCCCTAGCTCGCCGAGGTCTAACTTAATTATTCGAGAAATTCAGCGATCCATTCCTGCGCCCCTCCCTTCCCTCCTCACCCCGCCGTCAGCCCGCCGCCCGGTTTTCTCTCCCTAGCCCTTCGCCGCACCGACCATCCCCGCCCCTCGTCTCCTCCACGGGCATGCAATACACGCGTGTATACACGCGTTCCTCTCTGTCTTCTCCGAACTCTCTTCGTCCGTTTCTCATACTCTGCCAACCCCTCTCTTTTCCCCTCGCGTCCTTTTGCATTTCCCGCAGATCCGCTAGATTCAATCCGCTGAAATCGATTCTAAAGGACTCGCCTAGGATCCAGCGTACGTCAATTCGATTCTCCGTTGGATCCTTCGACGATCAACTTTCGTTTTTATCGACCCCTCCCCCCTAGTCCTTCTGTGATTACCGCGGCGAAATTTATCGGTTGATTTAATACTGGCACACTAACGTGGAATGATTGCATCCGATTAACATTAATACGTGTTAATTAACATTAATATGTTTTGCATGTAATATCGGAGAATTATAATATGAACGACTAACAGAAACATGCACAACTAGATACATAACATTAGCGTTTTAGCAACTCTAACGTAAATCTTATTTAAAGTATAATTAAGAAATATACGAGAAAATGCGAGAAAATGCCTGTTACTCTAATAATCTCATTCAGGCGTGATAACCGAAAGATTATGTAAAATTCTTATCTCTAATACAAAATTTATTTATGATGTATCTATTACGAATTAATTCTATCTTATTTATAGCGGTTGTAAATAACGTGGTTTTGTTTCTCTGTCTGTTTCAGGTGAGTCCATCATGGTATTACTTGCGAGCCTTCAGCAAAAGTTCCTCACACCCCGTGATTGCGTAAATCAAGAATTTCCTGACTTCGCCATCATCGCGGTAATTTCTATCTCGCGGCGTGACTCGAGTATCGCGAGAAACAAGTGCAACGAAGTTTCACGGGCAAATCGCCGTGGATTTATCGCTCACTTGAGCAAGGGCTCTAATTATAGGGGTGCGTCGTTGGGGCATGCGCAATAAATAACGATCGGAAAATTAGCAGCAATTCATAGGAAATGGAAGGATCTACGACATTCTTTCGATCGGCCAGTTCATCGATCGGCTATAATCTGTCGGAAAGCAGCCGATACAAACAAACATCCCTTTCTCACATGTAATACTTGCTGCCACAACACAGACACAGTTAGGGATATATCGTGTAAAAATATCGCAGGCGGGACCAAGTTTTAATTGGACCTCTGGTTATAGAGAGTAATCGCCTTCTGCTGTTACTCTTTCATATCGGGTTTTAAAAGCAAGTATTTAAAACGCATGAAATTTAAATACGAAAAAAAGATCGTAATGTCGATTAACATTTCTACATGTTTTATATATATTTCATTTTATCTATATTTATATCAATGACTAATAAAGAGGCGCACATATATATATATATATATATATATATATATATATATATATCT
>NW_012130097.1:2692090-2694868 GCF_000143395.1 Atta cephalotes
ACATATATATATATATATATATATATATATATATATATATATTCTGCAAAGGTCTAATAATTATACGATCGCGATCGTAATTATCGATGTTCGCACTACACAATAAGTAGCGATCTAAAAAGGAACACGAGTTAAAGCGAAAGACGTGATTGGCGCGACAATTGAGAATCAAAGCTATTAATCGAATTATTTCTGATATTATGCTCGGTATCAATCTTGCGTGCTGCAATTCCATTTACGAGGTATTGCCATTACAAGGATCGTGCGTTAACTATCTCTCTTACGTAATCGATTGAGAATTAAAAAAATTAACAAGCGTGATTGACTTGGAGAAAAAATCAGAAAGGAGGCTATATATACGAGGCTGGTGCATATCTATAGCTCTTCTTCTACTGAAGAAAGTTAATTTCTTTATGAGAGGGTTAATTTCAAGTTAATTCGTTCTTGATATTCGTATCGAGTGCCGAATTATCACGATGTTAAAATTAACGTTACGAGAAGAGATAGCCCCGGCAAGTAGAATAGATTCTCGACGAGATACGAGCGAGGCGTATTAAACCGAGAAATTCTTGACAACACGCGGTATTAAAAAGCCAAGTATTTATCGGGCCGAGAAGGTCTTAATTACAGATAGTCGCGGCGCGGCGCGGTGCGCGCGATAAATAACGATCGGAAAATAAGCGGGAATTAATAGGGAACGAGTGCGGGGCGCGATCGTGATCGGGGCCGGATGGGGCGAAGAAGGCGCTGTCTCGTGTGGCTGTGTGGTACACACACCAGCTATTATATCCAGCGCCAGTTGTTCCGGCTGTATTGTGCGCGGTAGTGACGACTGTTTCGCGCAGATAGCAGGTACGTATTTAAATGAGGAACGAACAGGAGGCGGCGCTCCGCTGGTGGAAGGATATAGCAGGAGGCGTGTGTGTTGTGTATACAGGGTGTCCAATCGGTTGTACTCATTTACGGATTTAATGACGACTTTGTCTCAGCCAAAGCTCGACGAGGAACGGATTATAGCTGGAAATTGAACAATTTTAACGGCGCGAGTAAATAGCAAAACCTGACCTGCTTCAAGTTGACGAATTAAAATATCATTTTCAAGATTTGATTGTCGATTTCATATTAAATCTATTTTAATACCGAAACGTGAAACATTGCATAGCTGTTAAAAATGGAGATGATTTAAGAAATTAAGATTCGTTTAGACAGATTAAATTTTAAGATCGCAGATAAGTTCTGGTCCTTAAATTAGTTTCAAGAAAAACTGTTTCTTCAAGCGTACGTACGTGGAAAATTATGAAATATCGAGAAAGAAGATTGTACATTGTATATCATGGGAAGTCGATTCGAATTCCAAATTCACAACGGAGATAGGATGTGCCTTTTGTGGGACACCCTGTGTATATGGCTGCCCCGCCGGAGCAGATAGATCGTCGGCCCGATACCGCGTCCCGGGAGACTTTAATTATCATCGCGTACGGACTATTTATATGCCAGGAAGCACTTAAATAATATTTCTCGGAGTCGCGAGGAGAGACGGAGGCGGAGGCCTCGGGAGAGATCGGGAACGGGATATTGCGCTCTGCCACGGCTACCGAAGGTTCTGATCCACCCGGCAGATAACGGCCCGCCAGGAGTATCCGCATCGCGGAATACCGGACGGTGGGCGGAATCGACTTTTATCGGCCGGAAGTCGAAAACAATACGCGCGCGAAAGACGCTGCGAACCGAGGATATGCGTCGCGCCGCGCCAAGTAATCGCGTCTTCTACATAGGCGTGTCAACTTAACATAATTTTTCTTTCCAGAAAAATGATCATCCCCTTTCTTGCAAAACATAATTCAGCTCACTCATAAATTTTACATTTTACATAACTGATTGTTATTCGATCTTTTCAAAATGATATGATCCAATCATGTTAATTTGAAAAAGAGTTAATTGAAAATTATCGTAGAAATTTTAACAAGATGGAACTTGATGGGAATTTTCTGAATAAAATGACCAATTATGTTAAATTAAGAAACATTAATTGAAGATTTGCGTCCAGTGAATCTTTTAGATTGTGGAAATAAAGTCTTTTTGTAGGCAAAATTTCAGCAAGAAGGATTTAAAGGAACTCAATGGAAATTACTCACGGATGTTTTAGAAAACGAGATGTTAAAGTTTAAGTCAGCGCGGTACTTGAATCACGATGTAATTGCAGTTAGAGGTAATTTATATTTTCGAGAACACGCTTGTGCAATGTAGGTTCAGTAATAAATGGTAATGATGATTAAAGGGTACTGTAAGGATAATGATGATTAAAGAGTATTATAAGAGATCCAGATGTTCTAATGATCGATGGACTACTCCTAATTCTTAATCTTTGATCGCACAAATTACGCTGAAACATATCTAATATAAATATCGAAAGTGTACGCGGGATGAAGTAACACGATAAATATAATAAATCAGATACGGTAACGCTGAGAACGCATTTACCGAGTATGTTCGCTCCTCTAAGCGATACTTGAAAATTCGAGGCTTGCAAGCATCATTATCATAATTCCACGTTTTACTTCTCGCGATTATACCGCGCTTACCGCGTAATTTCATGCGCGAATAATGACGTGTTTACCTTACTAATATATTATATAATCGCCTCATGATTTATTACAATATCCGGGAACAAAGCTGAGAATCGGAGCGCGCTTCGCCAACAGCCCGTTCCATAATTTAATCCGGAGCAACGTATACATATATATATATATATATATATATATATATATATATATATAT